>NC_084665.1:64737876-65040907 GCF_028389875.1 Rhea pennata
TTCAAGCAGCATTTAATAGGCAAACAGCTCACAGCTTCAGTGCCGCTTTTCTTCTTCCATTCACTTGCTTCCCTACCTCCCTATAGTTCACTCTCTAAAGCAATCATCAATAGCCTCCTGACTTTCTCATTTTCTTCTCCTTTGCAGTACTAAAAGTGTTCAGATACATAAAACAAACAAACACTCACTGCTGATACTCAATAATCATCCTCTCTGGAGGTCAATATTTCAGTTGCACTTGTTGCTAGAAACTAGATTAATACTCAAAAATTGTATGACTGCTCTAATCTTTTATTGGTGATATTCCTAAATGGAATGAATTATAGTCCCACTGTAAATGTACACTCACAGATCTAGAAGAGACTTCCAAAAACACCCACAGAAGGCATGTGCGCACGCACGCACACACACACACACAAAACCAAAGCAACCAAAAGCAGTGGTGAATTTTAAGGCTCACTACTTGACAAAACAGCTGGCTCTGTTTCATTTAAAAACCCAACAACTAAGAGTAACAGAATCTTCTTTTAAAAATCGTCCAGTTTTTCCCATGACACTGCCAAACCTTCTTTGATACCTTCAAGAGCCTTCAAGAGCCAGTCTGCTCTGACTGTCTTTTTAGGGAATCCAAGACCAAGAAGTCTTTGACCTTTTTTAGAATCTTAAGTAGATAGTGTGAACTCAGGTATGCACACTGCTGGCTGACCCCCTACACCCCTATCCTCTCTAACACCATGATCTTTTGTGATCTCAGGGACACAGAGCCCTGCTTAGAAAAAAAATGCCTGCCCCTCAGACAACAAATATAGTCAGTTACACATCAGATAAAACACAGATCCAAACACTGTATCGGATAATTCTGTACTGCCTTGCTCGCCACTGATTCCCATCCCATGCCAAATATTAGGATTAGGAATGCAGCATTTTAATCAAAATCAGGGCAGGTGCCATTCAAGTACACCAAATGGGCCACATAAACACCCCCAAAAGTCTGGATTCAGCCAGTACACTGACAACATAGGGCACACTACCCGGCAATTCCACGCTGCCTCTAGGATCTCAGCATTGCCAGATGACTCCCAGGCAACTCATCAATCACTTGCTTTAATGCCAGAGACTGACTGGGTAATGGTTGTGCAGCATGAGTCACATATCCAGCAGTCAAGTTCAGGAGGAAAGCACAAGAGCTCTTAATATCAGGTGGCTGTGGCAGCAAGAGCAGGAGGGAAACTATTTTAACAGTATCTTGCCAAGTGTGAAAGATACAGAAAGGGGTATGCTCGAAACACCTCCCCCAAAAAAGGGCAGATACAGTTATTCCTTCCTCCCTATTCCTTCTTTTTGATGCAGGGGATCTGTTACATTCATAAAAAACTTCTGAACAGTAGAAAGTTTAGTCTCCTGTTGTCTATGATTTAACAATATTCCATAGTGGCACCAGACTATAGCAGAGAGTGTCGGGGGGCGGGGGGCAGAACTGGGACACAAACAGAAGAAACAGAACAGGAAATAACCTGTTAAGTTATGCCAAACATGGAATTTTGATGAGTGAGATTCAGCACGCTCAGTTCTGTTTCTCAACACCAAATGGCTATACAGCATTATTACACAGCCTCATTCCATTTTGTAAAACTCATGCCTGCTTGGTTTTTACTTTAAGTCCTCTTCATCTTGGAATGAGTTTCCAAGACAAGATCTACTTTACTGTTTGTCACTACAAACCTGGCCACCCGCCTAACAATGAAGAATTCAAAATGAAATAAACAGAGAACTCTTGAAGAAAATACACAGCAATCATAAAATTCTTGGCGAGGAGGAATAAGCTGATAAAACAAAATCTTCTAAACAAATGAAGGGGGAAGAAAAAAAAAGGGAAAATAAATGCAGATCATTTTTTTCAGGTCTCTTCTTTCAATTCCCCTTCTTCTATAGGGTAGATTTGATGAAGGGGATACGGCAAGCTTCCAAGCTAATTCTAATGACTGCTCTCCAAAGTCAGTCCTGTAAATTCTCAGAATATTGCATACCTTTAATGGACAACCAAATACAATACAATTTGGTCTGACCACAACATGAAACAAAATGAGTCTGAGAAAAGTCAATTAGGTGAACAGGAGAATAGACAGTCTAGTTTCTGGAAAGAGCTTAAAAGAACTTAAGTTTTAGCTTTGCTGGGCTAATGCTAAAATATCAAAGTTCTCTTTAAATACACAGATGCATAAGCACTACAGAAGGAGAAGTTATTTCAGGTATTTTAGCAAAGAACAAATGATATAATGTCACCAATAATACATTTAGGCCCAAAGTAGTAGATTCTAATAGCAGGAACAATTTTTCAGAAATAACAGAGTGAAAAAAAACAGCATGGTAATTCATACCATTGAAAATCTTGCCTCTGCATCATTTTCTACACTCAATCACATTTCTCTAGGAGTAAACAGACAACAGACACAAGCTCCACAGAACAGTTCAAAGTTAAGTCTGCAGTAATGCTTCTGCTACACTGACAGAGAGGCAAAAAATTTATTTTGCCATTCTTCCATCACAAATGTGATAACAGGGTAGCAATAAGATCTAGAAATTGCAGCAAATGTCTCAAAACTATGAGAAGGTCCCTCTAGGATTATCAAAAAATATTTCCCAACAAAGAAAAACATGTTACATGATAAGAAATTCTGTATATAAGAGATCAGATTCCAGTGAGAACAGCAACACAAAAACTCAACAGCTAAACTATCCAACAAGCCACAGACCTCTCAAAATTCCCAGTCAATCTCCTCTTTGCAGCACAGCATCCACATTGATTGAAATCCACTAAGTTTTATACAGCCTGTAAGGCATAACTTAGTTACACAGAGCATTCCAACAAAAATTCACATAACCAAGTCTTTTCAAGGTTGTGTATGGCCTGTAAATGCTCTCTAGCCTCTGATTTTAGTCTCTAGTATATAATCCTCATTCTCTTACTTTCTTGCATCTATTCAGTTACATCTCACAGACCATATTTCAGCCTCCAACAATCACATTGGACAAACTGGCCAGGAATCAGCCAAAAAAAAAGACTGGCTTAGTGTAAATGATTGGCATTAAACAGAACTTTTCATCTTGAAAATACTGTGGCCCAACTTAGTAGCAAATAAGAGCCAGCACAATCTGCCAGCTTGCTGGCAGACTGCATGAGGTTTTCTTAAGCTATTTTCCATTTGATCAATTCATCAATCAAAAAATCAGCACATCAATTCCTTTTATTTAATTCATTATTTATAAGGCATCCATCCAGTCTCCTGAAGCACTTACTATATATTTAATCTTCACAACACCCGTTTAGAGACAAATACACCATCTTACTATCTGGCAGCAATGACCCAGGTGGTTTATGAGACATTCTTCTCCCAAGATTTCAGAGGCAATGTGAGACAAAACCTTGAACTGACTTACGGTCATTTCCATGTTTAGTCATTTTCATCTTCTTTGCTATTTACTACCATAGCTCAACACTCTGATCATAAAGTACTGAAAAAGCACACACACACTCCCACCTCAAGGCAGAGCTGTCAAGACTCTGTGGGGAAATCCACATTTGTTACAGAGATTTGTATTTCTCTATTGAGATTTAAATAATGCCCCCTCCTAGAATTAATATTCAAGGTCATTAACTAGGATTTGGATAAGTCCAATTAACATCAAAGGAAGTTGAACAGCAAAATAGCCCCATTTAGTTCTCTGAAGATGCACACAACCGTTCTCTATTAAACTAATTAAAGAAGAACATTACAGTTTGAATGTCCAATCACTGCTGGCCCTCAGGGCAAAAGTATCCCAGATGCTTCCAAATGTAGCAGGCATGTGCTATCTAAACTGCTACCAGACGAATGCTGGAAACAGCTACCATACAAATGCTACAGCTGAACTACCTAATTGTGGAGGCTTCAGAAAACCATATTGCCTCACCTGCCATGTGTTCAATAAGCTATGGATAGGTCAAGAACAAGCTAGAACATAGTAATAATTTAACCCAATAGTATGGTGTACATAAATGTCACTGATACACGCAAAAAAACCAAAACAAACAAACAAAAAAAACCCTCTCAACCAGTCATGCTTTGAGGGAATAGAAAGAAATACATTGTCCTCTCTATTCTCACACCAGGACCTTAAAAGAAAGCATTATGAAGGGCTTCTATGGCTTCAAAAGCAGCAAATGGTCTAAAAACAGTTGGCCAGTAAATGGCCAGTAAGTAGATGACATCTCCTTCTTTTCAGGAGCAGATATCATTCTTCAGCTCCAGAAGGGAAAAGGGGACTTAAGTAAGGGCATGGCTGTCCTGTTAAATGCCACTAACAGCAGCATAACTTGCTACTAGAAGCCAGGTGCTGCCTTCTGAAAAAACAGAAACAATACTGATGTACAGATGGGATACTTACTAGATTTGCTATTTCTGAACCAAGCCAATATCCATCCCAACAGGATGTGACAGCTCATGAATCTCTCTGTCCCACATTCTTATGCAGTATAAGTGTGCCCTAGATTGTGAACTTGCCAAAATATAATGTAGAGAATTGCTTAAGTATTTTCCTTGTGTTCAATCTATTCTAAGAACACACCAAATTTTCCTAGTGAATAAACTAGAGCATTTCTCCTTGCACATACAGTACTAAAAATACTCCATTAGCTGCTGTTCTTGGAGGAGACTGCACAAATATATTTTTCCACCGAACTATTTGCCACACTGCCTTTAACGCTATCAATATGTTGCCATTATAGATTTCAGATCTGAGTTGGACTAACATCACTTGATGGAAAAAAGATCCATAATTCACTTGAGTACCATGGACTATTCCAGACTGTACCCCCAGGCTCTATACTCAACTATGATATAGCAGAAAGGGTGAAGAGCAGCGTCAATGTGGATCAGCAGCCAGGGGTTGTTCTGTGTTAAATCAGATGATGCAATCTGCTGCTGATACATGAAAGCAGGAAGGGGCGCGTTCAGGATCTTTCTGTGCTGCACCTGTCTCAGGCTGTTTCTGATCACTGTCATCACATTGTTTCTAAGACTATTCTTCTACAGCGTCAGGAACCAGCTCTCACAGTGCTGCTCTTGAACAAATACCAAGCCAAGATGAGCTTTCTTCTAATCTGCACTGATATGTCATGCAGGCAAACTATAGCCCAAGATGTGGTCCCATTGGCAGATCTGGAGTTTGGCAGTGGTTTATTAGCAGAGATGAAGAGTAAGCCCACAGTAAAGACGACTGGTGAAAACAAAATCTCCTAGACACTGCTTCTCCGACATTCAGTGTGGCTGTATTTATGCCACACCAAGGAGGCCACAACCAAAGCTTTCATTCAAACTCTCTCATGCACCCTTCATTTTGTAAAAACCTAGTAACTTTAAGTGCACTGTTACTGATAAATCTAACATTACAGTTTACTTCATCATAGCTACATCTGTCAAGCTATTAGCTTTATTTCAAAAAATTAGGATTTACAGTGGAAGAAGCCAACTCAACAAACACAATATTAATAACATAGGGGAATGAAATGAAAAAGGAGGACATATCTTTAAAGAGACAGTAGGCAAAAAGGTAGAAATGTGCTAACAGCTAGCTCACTACTTCACAGGGCATAAGAACAGTGCTTAAAAGCAAACAAAGACAATATACACTGTATTAGAGATGAAGGCTGATAAATGGGAAGATAAAGAGTCCAGTTTCTACAATCACAGTGCAAAGTAAGTATAATCTAATTCTAATGGAGCTATTGGGAATTACCCATGCAGCTGTTCTCAGCTGCTTAACCTTGTCTGGAAATGCATGTATCCGTGATTGGTCATGTCATGCCATTACCTACTGACATGAAGTCCCTCATGGACTGTAACTGACAGGAGTTTAGAGCAGCAATGAAACTGCTCTTATTCTCTTCCCATTTGATGGCTGTTCTGGAGTGACTAGATCTCACATCCCCTAATTTTCCTTGCACAAAGCTGCACCAAACACATCCAAGAGGAGCAGTGGAGAGTTATAAGGTGGTAAAAATATTCCCAGAAAGTACTACGGTCCTACAGCAGTTAAAAAAAAAAAAAAAGTTGTCTCTGTCAACAAATTTACAACAATACTCCTAGAAGTTCTCTTACAGCCCCAATGACCTCTGATTCAAAGATTTCTGACTAAGAAGAGGTACTTTTGTATCCAACAATCTCAACCAACTTCTTCCATGATTTGTTGTGTTGCTTTTTCAATCCATCCACAACATTCTCTAACAAGGGAAGCCTAAGCATTTAATGTCTTAACTATAAGCCGTGTGAAGTAGTATCCTCTTGTTTTGAACTTTACACATGCTAGTTTCTTTTCATGTTTCCTAACACTTCTTTCAGAAGGGACTGTGAACAATTTTACCTATTTACTTTCTCCACAACGGTCAGAATTTCCAAAACAAGATCTTAAATAGGCTTATAAATGGGGGCAGCACCATCTTCCCTTCCTTCAAGATGGCCAAATGGAAGTAGGAAGAAGTAACAAGGCTTACTCATTAATAATCCAGCAGGCTAAAGACTTTACTACTCCATTACCCACACAGCAATACAATGATATAACTTTACAGTTTCTAGAATATTTATTTCCAGTAAAACAAAAACTGATCTAAATTTCAAGGTAAATAAATGCATTGAGAACACTAAGAAGCATCATCTCTTACATTTTGAAGGCTGTAATTTGGAATGTAATTTATGGTCTGCCAGATCATAAAACAAATTTCCTTTCTAACTAAATATCTGCATTATACTTCTGTCTACTTTTATGTTTTTCTTTAGATTTCATTCATGGTTGGAGACTGAGGGCATATCAGCAAATTATCCATTTACTGCCAGCCTCTCTCCCTCTCTCTGTATATACATATATGTACATAAAAACTAATGAAAATACATACATTTAGTCCCTTCCTCTACCTCACTTGTAAGTCAATTTCTGAATTTGATTTTACAAATACGCACTGTTCTACAGAACTCAAATCATATATTCTTACCTCAGCTGATATGGAGGTATCTTGGTAGCAGCATCGGGAGAATCCAAGGTTTCTGTATAATCAAAGGAAACAGTAAGACCTTTTAAGATAACTTTGAGTTCAGCCACAGTAATAAACCTGCCTGCAACCTCTGCATCAATGATCCTAAAGTTTACCTCCGAGACAGCTGACAAAACAACAACCACAACTGCTCCAAGTCTCCAAAGGTTTGCGTGGATCTATCAGGGCACTGGGTACCATCTTTTCCTCCATGAACTCCCTCCCCTAGGCCAGTACTTCAGTACCATGTATACATAAGACTGGAACAACACAGGGGAGAGGAGCATGGCCGCCGTGCAAGGACGGCACACGTATTCGTGAAGAGATCCAGAGAACACCGAGCTGAAAAGCCGGGAACGCGACAGCAACAGGTATTAACTACAAGGGACTCTGCTGTAACCTTGTAAGAACACATATGGACTCCAAAAATGTGTAGTTGCTCAAAAAAACTAAAGTGATTTTAAGTGTTACAGCTACTTTGACATAAATTAAGGGTCATGCTTAGTACTACCCTAGGTAGTTTGTGCCAAAAGCATCTCAAGCCACAGCCATTCTCTGAAAATGGGTGGACGCTCCAGTTTACCTAAGCTCATATTCAGTTCAAACACAACCTCATTTTATCAATTATTAATTCCATTATGCAGCAAGGCTAAAAGAGCTCATGGAATCCAAAAAAAAAAAAAAAAAAAAAAAAAAAAAAAAAAAAAAGGAAGAAAAGAAAAAAAAAAAAAAAGGAAGAAAAGAAAAAAAAATAATCCAGCCTTTAAAACAGCCACCCCAAGATAAACTGGCTGTGAAGTCGTGGCACGGAAACGGCGCTAAATGCGCGGCGTTCACTCAGCTGACCGAGGGGAGCTCCTTGAGACGCGCTCACGGCGGCGCAAACGCCGTCCCGGGGGGCCGGAGACCCGCGACGCGACCCCCGGACGTGGGGGCGGGGGGCCGCCAGCGCCCGCCCGCAGCGCCGAGCGCCCCGGCGCTGGTGGCCGCGGCACGGCGGCGCCCAGCAAGTTTGCCGAGGTCGCCCCCGGCCCTCGCCGCGCATCGCCGCCCCCGGCGCCGCTCACCGATGGCCCCGGTGCAGCTCTCCTTGATGGCCCGGTGCTTGCTCCCCGACGCCTCCTTCTGCAGCTTTCGCAGGATTTCTTCCATCTTGCCTCCCCCCGCGGCGGCGCAGAGCGGGGCCGGGGCTGGCGCCGCCGCCGAGCCTACGCGGGCACGGTGCGCAGCAGCCCGCGGCCGCCCCGCCGCCGCTGATGAATCACGCTAAGCTCCATGGCGGGGACACGTCAGTTGTGGCCGCTGCGGAGTCCCTCCTCCTCCTCCTCCTCCTCCCGCTGCGCTCCCACCCCGGGCAGGCCCCTGTGGCGCAGCCAGGCTGGGGGCCGCCCCGCCTCGCCCCGCCCGCCGCCGGCGCAGGCGGCGCCGCGGGGAGGCAGCGGCGGCGGAGCGCGGCCGGCGCCCGCCGCGACCCCCCCCCTCTCCCCGGCGCTGCGGCGGGAGACGCGGCTGGAGGCGGCGCGGCCGGCCGGGCTCGGGCGGTCGCCATGGCGACTGCGGCGCGGCCTGCGGGCGGCGCCGGGCCGGAGCCCCCGGGGCCCGGCTGCGCCGGCTGCCGGCGGAGGGCCCGGCGGGCGGCTCTGGGGGGTTCGCCCGCGCTTGTTGCCCAGTAGTTCCTGCTAAGGGGCTTCCTGGGTTTGGTGCGGTCCCCGCGGTCGCCTCCGCCGCGGCCCCGTCTCCCTGGGCTTCCCGCAGAGTTACCTGCCGAGGGAGCACCACGATTCAGGCCGCTGGCGTGTCCCCGGGGCCGTTCCTCCACCTGACACGGTGGGAGATGAGAGGCTACGGAGTGTGGGCCCGAGACCTTCCTTCCCAGCTGGGACATGCCGCAGGCCCTCCACCTGGGCCCCTCTGTGCGCCCCCAGCACAGGCAGCCGTCCCTCAGCTGGCTCCGGTCTCCCCCCATCTCGCGCCGCTGAGTCCTTACGCTTTCTGCCCACTGAAACGCCTGCCTCCTTCAGTTTGTTGTCTCCTTGCCTTATCACTGGGAAATGCTGCTTGCCCTTTTTGTGACTCTATCAGTTAATGTTAATTGACCATATTAACGCTGTTGTCTTGTTGTAGAATATACCTTATCTCTGGAAAGGAAAGGGAGGACAAATAGGATAGGACCCGAAAGGCAACAGATAAGAAAAGCAGTCCAGGTAGGAGCTGGCTGTATTAGAGGTGATGTCTGCTATTGCTTGTTGGAAGAGCACCAGCTGTGAGGTACTGGACATTACATTGGCACCTAGTGGATCAGCTGCAGCATTTCCCAGAGGACTGGGGGCTTTCAGAGGCAATCCCTTATCCAAATACTTGACAGGGCTGATCCTGCTTGCATTTTGGAAATATAATGAGTTCATAATCTGTAGCTATGTTTTAAAGCTAGAGTGTAAAAACTCATCTCTGAAGACAACAATTTGGCATGATGCCAGAATGATCTGGCGCTGGATGGAAAATGTCTAGAGTCACAATAATATGGATTAAAGCAAATGCTCTGAAAGAAAGACCATTAAGCTTCAGATTCCAGGGTATAAACCAGCTTCCAAGACCCTGGAAAACCCAAAGTTTCTTTTCTCTGATCAGGCCCATCTATCTTCTTTGGAATGAACTGCTACTGGCAGTAGCTAGAAACAGTATTCTCAGCCAGGGGGTCAGAGCAGTATGATGCTGTAATTCAAGGCTCAAATTGCAGTGGTGATGAATTTTTCCCAACCTGTCTATTTCCTCTTTATTCTGTGATATAGTTAGTGGAATGAGCATGAGAAACAATTTCTGGCTTCTCTGGTCTTCTCATGTTTTTCCTGTAGGACAAGCAACAATAAGGACTCATGATGTTTCTGGTATTTTTAATGAAAAAACTATCTCTGCTGTCCTAAACCAGCAGACTTATATGGCGATAGAGGCTACCTGAGAGGACTCATCCCAGTTGATGGCTTACACCATCTCAAATCTTGTCCATTGGGAGTTTAAAGGATCCTATGCAGACCTAGTATCTGCAGGATACAGTTGTTATATGTCCACTAACTCACAGTGACAGGTGTGCATGGTGTTTTGGGGACTCTCACCTGGCAGTGCTACTGATCTTTTGCAGATTATATCCCAGAATATATCCACAGCTTTGAACACAGGTTATACCTGTGTGTAAGCAAAGCCAAACTATTCAAGGAACCCAATTCTTCATGTAGGCTAGTAAACAGAGTTAAAGAGCAGTATATGCTGGCCTTCAGGGATCTCATTACTACTGTGGCTCTGCTCTTTTCAGTACCCAAGCAAGGCTTTTTGGTACCAGCTCAAATGTCTTCCCACAGCATATAGTCATACCCTCTACCCACATGCCTTTCCTGTCACTGTAGTCTTTAAGATCCTAAAAAGGAACCAAATGTGCAGTGGAGAAGTATGAAAGAGAGACATGTTATACTGCAAGGTAATATCATATATTTGCTGTTTGTCATTACCATTAATGTATTATCTGTGTTCTGGCCATACTAACAATGTGCTGGGTCAGGATTTCACTGTACGTTGTTGACACTGGAGAATGTAGATCGGAGAGATGGGCCATGTCCCGAAGAACTTCCAGTCTATTTAGAAAATATTAAGAAATGCCCTTCAATGACAGGGAAAATGCCTGGTTCCAGGATTCAAAAAGAGTGTAGAGCCAATTTTTTTCAAAATTGTTTTTCTCCCAGAAGCTTGCCCTGTCAGTGGACTGACCAGATTTGCAAAAGAATCCTGTACTCAATTTGCCTCAGAAAACTCTGTATATTTGGCTCTCCTTGTGCAGGACAAACTGCTCAGAAAACATGAAGTGAAAGGAGCCATACCCGGGACAGGGGCTCACCAGCACCTTTCTGACATCTGATACGAGAGTCCCTTCCATTCCTTGATGAGAAGGCAGCAAGACTTTGGCAAGTAGGACCTTTAGTGGGTTTGCTTTCAGTTTTGGTTTTCTAGATTATAATCACATCATTGATGATAGGGTGGCATCTGTAATTTTTTGCTTGATTACACAGTAAGTTACCAGAGACTAGCTGAATGCTGTTCATTTAATGTTGTTCCTGAGCAAGTGCTGCTGCTTTCCCCACTTCCTCCCTACTCCCAGCATGACCTTGCTAAACAAAGGCAAAGCATTGCAAAGCTCAGTGACATAGTGGTGCTGAGAGCAGGGATTGCAGACTTGGGGAGAAAAACTGTTTGGGATGGGAGCTGCAAATATAACTAGCATATTTTCAGCACAGTCTGTTCAGCGTTACCTTAGTTCTTTTGCTCTGTAAAGAACACTTGAAGCAAAAGTAAATTAGTAACATCCGTGACTGGATAGAAATAAGAGACAAGATCTTCTGGCCGTGCTAAGACATATTTTCTGCAAAGTCAAAGAGAGATGAAAAGCAAAAATCCCCTTAGCCACCTTGAATCTATCTAATATTTTTGTCACCCTGAGGAATTGCAAAGATAATCAAAGAGAGTATCAGGAACACAGTGGCTATTCCGAGCCTGAAAGAACAGGTCCTTTTTGCCCAATAGCTTACAACCCACAAAGGTTGGTTGAATATTTTTAAAGATAGAAAGAAAGTATATAATGCCTCTTCCTCTGCTAAACTCTCCCAATTTCTGTTAATATGCAGGCTCAGTATTTCCTGAGCCAGCAGTGTATCTTTTTATATATTCAATAATACCTGGCAGATTTTTCTTCCATGAATTTGTCTTATTCCTTCTGAACCTTTTTATATTTTTGACCTCCACCACCATCCTGTGGCAAGAATTTCCACAGCTTAATTACACATTTGCTCGCTCTTATATTGCGAGAAGCACTGGACAAGCGTTCCCCATTCATATCCTTCACACCATTCATGATTCTGTTCATGCATGTTCTCCCTCAGCTACTTTTGTTCCAGTCTAGAGATGACCAGTCTATTTAACTTTTCTTCATACATGATCTTTGGTCATACTGGTTGCCCTTCTGTGTACCATTTGCAGTTCTTTTTCTACTCTGACATAAAAGAATTTGGAAAAGAAGAGCGAAAAAGACAGCACAAAGGTTTGAACTATGATAGTTCTCTTTCTTTGGTCAGACTCTACTGTGAAGGCTTCAAGGGGAAGGGAAATCAGAAGTAACTAAGGAGTTAGACTTAATATCACAAGAACTCCAAGTTGGCCAGAAATTTAAACTTCAGAGGATTGTATCCACTTTTCTCCCTATAATGATTGGGCATATGAGACAACAAACAACAAAGCTACAAAGCTTTCAAAGCCTGTCTCTGACTACCTTTGGGACAAGGTGAATGATGATGCTTCAACTCCTTTCTCCCAGTGAAATCTTTTAGTCTGCTTCAAAAATTAAGACCAACAGGGAACAAAAGCATCAGTATGGCTGCCTTCCTCTAAAGATGCAGTTGCCTTATTCATCCGGTTGGCTTTTTTGTGTGATTTTATTATTGGTGTCCTTTTCACATAGGTTTACCTCACTCATACGATTTTTGCTACATAGATATAAATCAATATAATGAAAATATAGAGTATATTTCTGCTCTAGGCTGCATATCCAGAGGATTCTCATAGACTTAATTTATGCAAAGAGAGTTAAAAACTAACACCAGTATTGTTGTTAATTTCAAGAGCTGAATGCAAAAGTAAGGATTATACCATCTGGCCTGATATATTAGAAAAGCTAAAAATTGGCAAAACCAACCTGGCTGAAGCTGAGTCTAGAAAGAGACTGAACTGTTGCTGTATAAAATGTAGGTCGTTCAAAGTTACAAATGCATTATACATAATTTGCAGGGCCATATACTACTTTGAAATCTGTTGTGGCCTTTAACTGAGAAAAGATGTCTCTCATTATGAGGAAACAAGGACATTGTGGCATCTGCAGCTGTCAGCTACTAGTAAAGCACAGTCAAGAAAAGGTCAGCAAGTCCTAACTAAATACATCTCTGCCAGCCAGGAAATGGATTGTAATTTACATATCCTGTTTGGTGTTAAGCATATAAATAAATGGGATGAAATACTAGAAATGTTTCCAGAATAGCTGAAATTGTATTAGGTTTTGACCTAATATGTTCTTCTTAAAATAGATTTTCCTACCAGTCTTTCAAATTTTAATACATCACTCCTCTGAGTTAGATGCCTAAATTTGTTAAGTATTGTGAGAAGTAAGCAGAAATAGAAGGAGACAGGTTAACTGGAGGTTTATTTAATACTGTTGATTTGAAGTTTCTTATCTGCCAGACAGATCAATCTGAAATGACTCTCCTAGCTTTAGGGGATTGTTGTCAGTTTTACAGAGCAAGTGACAAAATTCAAATCTGAGCCTCCTTTTTATGCATTCATATAATATCCACAAATAAAGATTAAACATCGAAAAATTTCTCTTTTTCCTTCCCTGTGCTACCCCCAGTATTCTCTGAGATATGGTTTGACTCTGCTAATCAGTGGTACTTGTTCTGCCAGTGTAAAAGACTAAATTAGAAGACTTGAAAATGTTCTGAATTAAGAGGTCAGCTTAGCTCCAGAACATACTTGGATTTCTATTTAGTATGTTTTTACTTCACAATAGTAAGTAGAAACTTATTTCAAGAAAGGTAAGTCCTGAATTTCTGAAGCTCTTCGAAAGGCCATAATGATCTATCATACCCCTGTGCTTTTGTCCAGGCACTACCTCTCATCATCTCAAAGGTAAAACATATTCAATGCTTCTAACATGAGTCAGGAGATTATCAGTTGCATATATATTTACCTCGCCATCTGACTGGGCACAGGATTGAATTCCTAAATTCGACCCCGCAAATCTGCAAATTAACAGTAAAGCCTTATTGTTAGCTGACCTGTGGTAAGGTCACATGTTTGGAGCATTCTTCTCCACGAGAGCACTGCTATGAACTGACCGATGAACTTGCACGTTGAGTGATGCCCTTTCATATTCTATTACTAGTATTAATCAATGTGAAATCAGTGCTCAGATTATTATCGGCATATCCTTTCTGGAGAAATAATTGGGCAATATAGCATTCAGCTTCCAACTTGCTATGAGTAGACAGTAATTGCCTTTAAGTCATAGTCTGAAAATCCAATGCTAAGTGGATACTGAACCACACTAAAGCTCTTATTACAGCAATAGGAGTTCACTGTAATCATCTTTCTGCCAAGCACACAGCTTTTTGTAGGGTAGAAGGAGAGCTCTCATATTCAAACTTACATTTTTAAAGACCTCATTTGGAAGTTGTTCTTATTTAAAATGGGTAATCTAGCTGAAAGACGCAGTGTTTCCCAATATCTATTTCGAAAAGAGAATTCAAAGAACAGCATTGCAGAGTTCTGTGATTGAATTTTACTAGCTTCCAGATCAAAAATACTTGGTCTATAAATGAAAAAACATGAAGGGAAAAAAGGTGTAGGGAAAAGGATCTCATAATCAAGGCTGCAGATTCATCTAGTTTCTAATAGTCAAAATGGATTTTATGGTGTCTGTGGGTTTCTATACAGGCCATTTTGTCTCCTAGGCCCATAAGGGATAGGGAGATAGGAGTAATAGGAAGCCAGACTCTCTGGATTGAAAACAATTGTTTTTTTATTGTGTAAAATTTAAACACAAATGTATGTTCAGATGTGTAGAATAATATTTGAGGTTTAGCTTGAATAAACAATCTTCTGGATTAATGATGCCATGATTTCCTGACAGCTGCTTTACAAGAGGTGATGGCTCTGTCCTCTTTTCTTTCTCATCTGTCTTTGGTATTCTGTCTTCCTAGTTCCTGTTCTAGTATTTAGTTAGCATATACACACAAAAGCACTATTATTAAAAGAACATTGAGATTCACTTTGCGCATATACATTATGATAAAGTCAAGATACTCATCCAATCTCTTGCTTCCACAGAGTCCCATCCTCCTTGTTCAATTGACCTGGTTCTGCCCCAGCTCTTCTGTGCTTCTTCTCTCTTTCTGTAAATTCTTTCAGCTAATTTGACCATCTTCCTATCCCAGACCTCTTGAACAGTCCCCATTGTACTAGTACTGGTCTTTCTTACCCCTTGCCAATGCCTAACCAGCCTCAGTCAGCTCTTCTACCTATGCCTTTCTTCTTTAAAAAATAAAAATCTGTCCCTTCACAGATCATCTTTAGTGTTAGATGACATATTCCTGCATGTGGAGCAGTTCTACTTTACATTAGATTAGAATAACTTGGGCTGAGCTATGTGTTGCTACAGCACTCTCCTTTTAGGACAAAGTAACCAATTTACATCTAAGCTGGGCATTGCTAAATTACATGGACAATATTACAGTACATGTACAAATACAAGTACAGTGTAATACAAATACAGGAAAACTCATATTCAGCCCCTTGCAGTGTAGAGCATTAGCACATAATTATAAAGATACTCTTCAGAGATTTTAGCTGATATAATTTAGTGGTCCCCCATATATAGACTGATATTCTGACATTTAGCCAGATTTGGACTAGTTTTCAGAAATGCAGCAGAAAGCTTAATCTTGATACACAAGCCACTGTTACACTTTATTTTAGTTATCCATGGCAAGACGTATGGACAGTACAGTTTCTCAAAGGTAATCAGATTGTATGGACAATGGCAAAACATTATCTTCTCTCCTTTGTCTGAAAATGGTGAAACTAATCTAGTTGAAATATAAAGCAATCACCCCTGCTCCCATCCAGATGGAAGATGTCAGCCCCAGTTAATATTTGGCAGTGCAAGCGAAAATGAGATAGTACTGTGGCAGTTGCCAGGTAATCTTAAAAAAATTTCACCTATAGTGCCAGCCAACCTTATAAATTGCAAATATATCACAGAAATAATCATTATTTTGTACAGTCACAACATCACATTAATGATCAGAATCTTATTCTTTTCATTTACTGTGCCTTTTCTGATTTCTGTGAGAGATTAAAACATTTTATTAAATACCAAGTGTCTAACTTGAATGATTTCTTCATCCAGGAACAAATTAGTCCAATAACTGCCCATCTCAAAGGTAAGTTTGATCTTCATGGTGCAGAAGAGCAGACCATCATTGACACATGAATGAACAGCAGTACAGCTATCAGAATAAGAGAATTTAGTCATATCACTTAAGCATATATATAAATACAATGTGTATGAAATATAAATCATCTTTTTTTTTTTTTGAAAACTTAAGCTCCCAAGTTCTGCTTGTTCCCATTCAGCCTGATGTTGTAAACTCCTTAACTGTTATTGGCCAGTGAATCCAGGCACACCTTTCTGCAGCGAAGACCAATCACTTTTATAGGATTTCTCTTCAGCAGCGGAAGTGAGTTCTGTAGTTATCACAACCCTCTCCAAAAATGTGAGTTAACATATCTCAGGTATTTCATGCAGTCACCAGATTCTTCAATGTATGTATGTTCTGTCCGTGAGGAAGTTGGCAGTAATTCCTGTATTCTCTACTGCTGTTCTTAAAGACTACTGCCGTAAATAGAGGTTAGACACTGAACGTTTTTGCAAGACTGTTTGTGTATATTTTCTATGTGCCTTGTCATCAATCAATATGCAGCTCTGAGAAAGACATTCAAGGCATGTCACAGAACTGTATCATGAGCAATCAATTCCTTGGATGCTGTGAGCTGACACAGGTCCACACAGAAAATAGTTCAGTAGTTACACCATCAGAAGAGGCAGACATATATTTGCTATGCTGAAGCATATCTAAACCACAATTTAAAATCTCTAGTTCATGATCTGGTCAAAGAAAAAAGTAAACATCTTTTGATACTAATATTTTATTAATTTAATTAACTTAAAGAGAAATACGAGGAATAGATATGCTCCTTATTAATCTGTCGATGAATGATCTTTGGCCATTATTCTTGCAATTCTATAGGAATTTGTAGATGAATAGGTATTCACTTATATAAGAATACAATAGATTTTATTCATCACAAATGAATACAACACATTGGATCTGTAATTTTATTTCTTAAGAGAAAATGCTTAAATGGGCAATACAAGTGATTATTGGCATGTTGGAAGGTTCATGTCTTTTGTCTTTGTGTGTAACAATGCTACAAGAATACTTTAGTACAAGCTGCATGTCAATGAGGATTTATCACAGAATGCATAATGCAAGCTTCCTATGGATGATGAATTTTTCTTGACACCTGTGTATACTGAATCTCATCACTCTCTTTCCACAAAGGCACTCCTAATTATTTGCCCCATCGATTCACATCGATGCTTTCTGAAGGTTATTCTTCTAGCAATGTAGCTGCATAGGTTTCCTAAATCCTCAAAAGGCCAGAAACATACAATCTTCACATTTGTTTTTGTTTATTTTTTTTCTTTTTGAACATGGCACTTGGACATAATTCCAATGAATGCCTTCTGTGCTTCTCAGCTATCTCACAGCCTTACTGTGGTGTTCAACTACCTACAAAAGCCATTTATTACCTCATATATTCTTCCACATATTCTTAAGGGCATTAGCCCTTAAATAATTCACACCCCAATGTCTTGCTGCTTGAGCAGCAAACAATATAAAAGATATTTAAAGACCCTCTTTACATAAAGCTCACATAATTTGATATAAGTATGGCTGAAGCCCCTTGTGGAATCAGGTTTGCTTAAAGAAAATTCCAGCTCAGCTGAAAATTTACTTTGTCATGTATGAACTGTTCTCCTCATGATTTGTGTCTGAATCATGAGAAAGAAAATCTTCAGTGCAAGCTGTATTGTTGGAGGAGCATATATAGGCAGTTAAATCACTTTTATCTCCTTGATGCTCTTGTGATTTTTTTTTTTTTTTTGCATTTACAATCACGGGGCAGAACAGATGGCAAAGGGTTAGCTTAATGTAACATGTCCATAAAATAAACAGAGCTGTCAGTGAGCCTTTTCTCCAACAGGAGTTTATTCCACTTTCAGCAGGGCTTTTCTTCCATTGGAATGAACCTCTAAAATTATGATGTTGGGAAGAAACAAGTAGTTCCAAGAGCAGCAAAACTTACAGTTCTGCAGTTCTGTTTGAGTTCAACTATAGAGCTTCCCTCTTAGAGGAGGAAGGTGCTACTTGGGGATTCTCCTCGACAAGGCAACGTGTTTTGACAAATTTTGTAGAATTTCCTCATTTTTACTGCTTCTACTCTTCTGTCATTTAAAATTTGGGAGTGGAAGTAGGGAGTGGCAGGCAGCTGGCAAAGTCATAGGAATGTCACCACGGCATGCATTCATGACTTGACAGAGCCGATCATGTAAGTTCAGTCTCATTAAGTGCTTCTCATCAAAAGAAAAACTAGGATTTTTGTTCCCGTGGGATTCAAGTGAATTCTTAAATATCTTCTGAAATTATAACTAAGGTCTAAGGATGATAGTGATCTGTTAATTCCTATTACAGCACCATCTGCTGCCAGAAGTGCCCAGAGTGTGCCAACCCTCTATAGCTAGGTAGTAAAGACAAGCCCTGCCCCAAAACAGTAACTATCTAAACAGAAAGCACAGGTTAAGCAAACTTTATTTTTGCTTGTTTCTTAAATAAAGAAATGGTGACATGGACTAATTAAATGACTTGTCCAAGACCACACATAAGGTCTCTTGAGTTACAGTTCAGTGCATTAACCACAGTTCATCTTTCCTTTTCAGAGTGCTACCATGTAATAACATATTATTTGAACTTGCTGACAAGCCTTAATAACTCTTTTCCTTACAAATAAAGGAGTGGCAGCTGGCAAAAGGTAATAATGGCACTGGGTAGCAAAGATTATAACTGCCTCTGCCATGCATTGTATTATACATTTTATGTTTAAATACTCCTTTAGAGAACTACAGAGAAGAACACAAAGGAGGCTGAAATCTGGCACATGTCTATAATTTATAGTACTCATTATATTTTTGGGACAGCGATCTCTTGGCAAGGTAGGTTCTTTTATTTATGGGCAGGGGCTGGTCATGATTTGCATGCTAATGCATTCACATCTGCAAAGCCTATAAATTAGCTTCCAGCTCTTTATGGCAATGCCTTTGTCCTACTTGCCAGTATGTAATCTGATCTCAAATGTTTCAGATGTTCATAAATTAAAAGCAGCCTGAGGGAAGAGTTTCACTGTTGTGACATTAGCACACACACATACACACAAAAAAACAGTCCCCCCCCCCCCCCAAAAAAAAAAAAAAAAAAGAGGAACATAAAATGACTGGAGGAGTGGAAAACGGGTAAGTATTTCAGAAAGATGAACACAAAAGCCTAACATGCAAGAAAATGAAAACCTGTTGCTATACTCAACTGAAACATACTAAGCTACATTTTAGTGTGCAAAGGCATCATTTCAGCCAAAAGAATGAATTTATAGTTGATTTTTAATGGGCTCCCGACAAAAGTATCTTAATGCAAAGCTAAATCACTTGGCTGTCAAATTGATTGGGTCCTAATGCTTCCTACATGAACAGCTGAAATATTATATCTTCCTATTGTGTCTAGAGATCTCAAGCAGACATTGAGATCCTTTTTTTGGTGGGCCTTATAAAGACAGTTCCTACTCTCAGGTACTGAAGATTTTAGGCTTATGTCAAGACGTACTAAGTTGACAAAAAGAAGGTGTGCAGTGGAGACTCAACTGAGACAGAAAGCAGGTACATGTGCATGAGTCACAGGGCACAGATACTCTGAGGTCCAGAGGCGCAGATGCCTCCTATTCTTACTAACTTTGTCTAAATTAACTGGACAGTATAAGACCACTTGTTCCATAAGGAGGTGATCAGCCGCTGAAGCCTTTGCAGGCTCAGCTTTGCTTCTACAAGCACATGAATTAGTATGGTGAAGGATACTCTCCACTGATCTCAGATACACTTCTCTATACTCTTGCAGCTTCCTTTTGATTACCTTTAACTATGCTGAGACATGTAGGCATGTCCATCTTTAAAAGAGAGAAAAGTGAAATCCTTGCAGATAATCCCCAAGCCCTATCTTCATCATAGAAAAAATCTTAAACAAGGTTGCAGAGAGAAAGATTCTGTCAGCAAGCTCTCTCCCACTGCCCAGACTTGTCTCTGATTTACCCTCCTACTTGCATCACGTAGGCTTTTCATCTCTTCCTCCCACCTCTCCACCTACTCTTCCCTGGCTGTAGAATCCTCTGCAACCTCCCTTCTTCGCTGGCCTACCATAAGAGATAAATGACATTAAGTGAAAGGAAGGCCTGAATCAGGGGAGCCTGGGTTGAGGCTTCAGCATAGAAGGGGCAAGGCTCCAGGCCAGCATACAGCTGTGACGTTGGATTCAGGATCCAGGATCAGGATCTCTTGCATGCAAGAGATGTGATGGTATCTTTATTGAATTCTGGTTGACAATAATAGCTTATTATTTATTTATTAATTTGCAAAGCTCTTGTTTTTCAGAGTAGGTGGGAGAAGAGTAGCAAAGCAGGGATCTGCATGAGTCATAACCCAGAAACAGCTCTGCTGAGAGTACAGCTCGCACTGCTTTGCGGCATAGCCCAGGTGATAAGCATCAGTGTTGCTGTTACCTATGTTGCCAGTCTCATATTACCATGAACGACAAAATTCATTATGGTACATTCAAATGGAATTGTTGGTAGGGACTTCTCCTTTTCATTTGCTTATACTTGCTTTTTTATACTACCTTAAAATGGGGGAATTACAGCATAAAGAAAAAGGGCTACTTGTTTAAATAAGCCACAGAAGTACAGAAAAAAATTTCTTCTGATTTCAACTGTACTTATCAATCTTGCAAAGAATTGCAGATGGCAAGATGCAGCTGTGAGAACTGGAGAGGGTTTATACATCCATTCTTCTTATCCCAATACGTGAGTGAGGAGTGCATATGTGTAAGGCAGAGCTCTGGCACTCTGAGTAATCCTGCAACTGGCGGATAACTAGCAGGTCTATCTTTTAAGTATAGAAGAGTCCCACTGAAGTCTGAGGGACTCTCCTAGCTAAGAGTTAGGCATGGCAGAACAGGGCCATGTCTAACTTACTGAAATATGCTGCTCAGTCATACATTTAAAAGCAAATTACTTAGACATTTTAGGAACTCTATTCCTTGGTGCTGAGCCTGCGATGAACCTCACACAGACAGGCCCAGGAGCAGCCACTGTTGCCTGAGACTTGCTGGCTGCATCCACATTGCTCTGAACGAGTTGTGTTAAGGACAGTGGTGAGCACAATGCTGAGCTGGGTGCCTAGCGCAAAGAGGCTGCAGATGGCTTGGCGACTGCAGGGTTGCTGGATGCGCTGGGCAGTCTGTGCTGCACTTTTGTGCTACATTTTCCAGAGGAAATGAGCAAACTCTGTGCCTGGAGTTGCCCATGCAGGCTTTTCCTCTGCTTGGGCACCAAATTTTGCCTGCGAGACTCTACTGGCCTGCAACAGGCTGTGCTGACAGACTCTGAATACAGTCTGAAAGAGGTTCCAGTATTTAAGGAGTTTATCAATGCTTCTCATGCGTATGGTGTTTCTTCATTTCCCAGCACTATGGATGATGGAGTACACTGGACATTGCTGTCAAGATATGGTACTGAAAAGTATAGCATAATGCCGAGATAGAGCCAATTTCTAATTACCTTTCTATAGAATGGCACAATCCCCTTTAAAATGATAGGTGTAGGAAAAAAGATCTCAATAGTATTTTTCTTTAGACTGGTTGCGGTAAAGCCTCATTTTCTCCTCCTTCAGTCTATTGTGCTTTTCTTTAAACTTTTCCTGAACCTATGTTTTGGACCTAGTTCCTTTGTGCTTTGAGCACAGAGATCCAAGGAATTGCTCCTTCACAAATGGTGGTAAGCAAAAGCATGCAAAGGCTAGACACAGGCATGCTGTAAAGACTGTTTAAGAACATACATTTTCCTCTGTGTGTATTTAACACTTTCCATCTTCGCCATATGTTCCTTCCCTCATCAATTTGCCTTTTAGAATGTTCTTTAACACTTGCCTATTTTCTTGCCTCTTCAACAGAAGGGAGGTTGATCTTTCATTTGTTCCACAAATATTCCTTATTGTCCCAGGTTTTATTACCCCATCTGTTTCTGTGTGTTCACTTGAAGTCTCTTGTGGTCTCACTTTCCCAACTGATCACAGTGTACCACAGATTCTATTTCAATTTACTTACTATTTAGCATATGATGTATAAACTAGGAAGAGAGGAGCAGAGTATTTTTCCCCAGTCTATCCTTTTCTTTTTTTGTAAGCAGAGATCTTCAGTGCTTACTCATTATCAGTGACAACATTTAAACTAAATCCCTCATCTTCACTCTTTTCTGCACAGATCTGATGCTTCCATCTCAGTGCTTACTAGTGTAAATAACAGAAGTATTTACAGAATACGCCCTCCAATGCTTGAAAGACACGTGTGGATACTGTCTTACTTCATGAACTAAAGTGACGTTTCTCTACAGCACCCCTACCAAGATGGAAACATTTTCCCCATGTCCAGTGCCACTAATTTACTCCTTTCTCCCTTCTCTTCCATTTCTCAGCCTTTTCCTACTGTTCCCAACACTGTTGCTCTTAGTCATGTGTGTGTGTGTATGTGTGTGTGTGTGTGTGTGTATGTATTTTTTAAATTATTTTTGTCCCATTTTTTAAGTATTTATGGACACTATCTTCTGGAAAGTCCTCCTTCATCTTCCTATACTCAGCTACTTCTGTTTCTATCACAGCAAGCTGTTAAAGAAAGAGACGATCTTTAAAGTAGAGGCACAGAACTGTTTCTGAAAAGGAAAGCTAACCTTGTTAGCATGATCAGGCTGATTTGAAGAAAGATGAGTCTTCTGCTGCAGAACAAATATCTCCACTCTGTCCAGTGCTAAGGGAGAGGAGGCCAGCATTATTTGTAACTATTGTTTTTAATAAGAACATATTTTTAATAAGAAAAGGGTCAGTGCCAGGGAAGACTATCAAAGTATTGAGATCTCTCATTTAGGCATTTACTTTAAAGATCAAACTGCCTTTTTGAAGTCAGGCCCCAGCATATTGAACTATTGGATGAATCATTTATAAACAGGGCCTACAATGTGGAACTGTGCAATGAAACCCTGTCTGGTTCTAGACATGCATGTGAAGCTTAAACTCATCCCACAAACTCCTGATACCACTGCTAGGAACCAAGACATCATTTTAGAGGAGCTGCCTGTGCTGAGATGAAAAAGAACAAAAGAGATGATGGTCTTCTCCTACAGTGCTCTGTGGGCAGGTTTGAGATGTGCATGCTTTTAAAAAGGGAAAGAGGAAATGAGACAGGAAATATGGATTAATGCAAGGAAATGTCAGTATCAGTGGAAAAGAAAGCTTCTGTAAATCCATTTAGCCATTTTTTCCTCAAGATATTTGAATGAAAAACTCCTCTTTCTTTACTTGAAAATATCAAGTAAACGATATATTGTAAAAAGATAAGTGTTAAGAATGGACAGCAGGACAGCAGCTTCCAGCACCCCAAATAAATTCATATCCACAAATGCAGGGGAGTGTCAAGCTCTCACTGGAAAGCATAAAGGCAGGAGAGTCTGCCTTATGCCTGGCTCTGGTGTAAGTGTTTAGCCATGAACTAATCACATAGACTGAATGACTTTCCATCATCTGTAGGGAGAAAAACAGACATTTCTCCTCTTATCATCCTAAGGCAGAAGTCTAAAATAGCTGAGTGATATGTTAGGTTCCAGGTCTGCAATTTCAGGAGGAATTAGGCACATAAATGTCTCATTTCTCAGCAGTAGAAATAAGGATGATTGTCTTTATGCCAATGAGCCAAACTAAGAGGGCTCCACCGAGCTAAACAAAACTGCTTGGGAGGCTCCATGTCACAACCTGAAGGGGCTGTGAAGGGATAAACCTCTTTGCCCAGAGAGGATTTTGGCATTGGGCTGAGGCCACTTTCCAGGGCTCTTCCAGCTCAGCAGCATTTTAAGGTGCTTTCTGCCCTCTGGTGGTACCATCTCACCGACCTTCCTGGGTCTTCTGGGCAGGACAGAAAGCTATCATGACTCAAAGTACTCTGACTGCTATGAATTATTTTGCTAATACCCAGAAGCTTGAACTGCGAGCCCAGATTCCTTCAGGCTGGATGCCAGGTAAACATCAAATATGGAACTTACATGCATCACCTGTTTTCTTAAAAATAGTATAATCATAGGGGAAACATCAGGTCTCACTAAAACAGAGTTTCAAATCTGAATCCAGTTCTCAAAATGGCATGAAAAAAATAACTACCCCCTATAGATCAGGCAGAGTTGCAATATTTACACTTCCAGATTTTTGTCTGATATTGCACAAATATGATTCTTTCCAAAAACACATCTTCTCTCAACTTACTCAAATGTGTAACTCAGAATATATATAACCAACCTGCTCTGCAAGAACTTGTCAGCTTCTCTGGTTCCTCTGGGTGAACATAAAGAAAAACCCAAACACAACAATAACAAATACTCCAAGCCCTTGTGCACTGGAAAACACTGTCACTTTGGGTATTCTTTGGGGGCATTTTCAAAAGGAATATTAGCAATTCTAAGAAATAATGTTCATATGCTGCACCAAGCTTCCATTCTTGCAGAAAACTCAGTTTTAGCTAGGCAACTCCTAGCACTTTGTGACTGCTCTTTAGCATCACACATACAGATGGTCATTTTGCAGACTTGGACTTCTTGATAGAAGCAAAATTAATATGGATGTCAAGGACGATGCAGTTATTTGTTTGATGCTTTCCTTTCTTACATTTTGAAAATGTGAGAGGAAGAGGTAAGGAGAGGAAAAGCTGCAACAATGTGTCTGTAGATCTTAATTGTCCTGAATCTCTGGGTATTGTGTGGGCATGATCTAAGTGAGCCAAATTCCTCTATAAAGCTCTAGGGTAAATCCCAGCCACCAGGAATTTAGCCATGTATTTTAATAGAGGCAGAATTTCACCTAGTGCATCTCTGAGACAGTGCAGAGGTCTTTGCCATAACAGAAATGCAGAAAAATTAAGCTGTTGAGTTAGTGACCACACATGCACCTTCATTATTGTCTGTACAGCAATCACAGGGACAGTGTGTAGAGAAAGAGGAGGGCTTTTTGTTGTCTTTATTTTTCAGATTTTTAGGTCATCTCAGGCAGATGGAGCCACATAAGGTGTCAGTCACTGGAAAGAGAAAGCCACGCCTCTGTGGGTCATGCAGGTGTTCTGTGCTGCTTTTTCCTGCAAACAAGTATTTTCACCTGGCTTTTGAAGCAGTCTCAACACTGCATCAACTACACAGAGCCAGTTTATTTCAGGTGTGTCAGCCCCAGACGAGTTTCTACACAAGCTACATCCAGCCAAGCGCTACTGACAAACGCTGGCCAGAAAAATTGCTTTGTTTAACTTCAGATAATGGCAATTTCTCAGCACAGATATGGAAATAGAAATTTAATCTCGAAGGACTGCTGGAATTGTTGGTGGGAGTTACACCAAGTACCTCCTATTTCTATCCTGTTTTTTTATTGAATGACTACCTTGTTTTGGTGATGCTCATTAGTGTTATGGCAGTGATGCATCAAGAGAGATTAAGTAGAATTAGGGCATTTCAACATGGAGGAAAATAAGGACAGAACGCTGCTGAAGGCCAACACCCGTGAGTTATAAATAATTGGATTTTACAACAGGTATTCAGTCTGCAGACATTTTTTTCCTAAAAAATTTACTTGAGAAGTAAATATGCTAGAGAAATATATTTAGATAAAATGGAAAATGAAGATGAAGCCCCATCTTGATGGAACATCTTCTTCCTGCTGTTTCTTGATCTTACACAGGGCCAACAGCAGCAAGCGCTGGTGTGAGCTGCTGCAGATAGCAAGGAAAGGCAGCAAAGCCCACAAAGGCCCCAAACACCCTCAGGCGGGAGGATTTTCTCTGGTGCCAGGAGGCTGCTCAGTGCTTGGCTTAGCCAGCATTGCTGACACCTTGACTCAGGGCCAGCAGATTTTCTCTTATAGCTTGGTAAATGATTATATACAATGGTAAATGATTTACTGAGTGTACTTCACCATCTGAATGGTAGTTGTTATGCTGCAAAGAAAAAATAAGCTATAGAACCTAAAAGATTACTGAAAGAATATTAAATTATCTGATTATTTACAGAATAAATAATTAAAGATTGTGGTGGTCAAAGGTTATTTATGATTTCTTTTCCAAAATGAAATAATAATTTGGGAAAAAGGCTTAGATTTGATCCAAAATATCAGATAAATTCAGATGGCTAGGCATTTTTGGCAGTTTAGTGCAGCAAATCTCTAGTTTATTTTGTTCAGACATCTTTTTCTCGTGATCATATCACTATGTTTTTCCATGCATGTATCTTTGCTGTCCCACAGAAGTGACTCCTACCATCTGGTATCTCTGTATATGCTGGCTACACAACCTGGAGGTGAGAAAAGCTACATATGCTATTGGAGCTGTCTATTTTGCCACAGGAACCACTACTTCATTAGTTTAATATGTTTTCTTACTACTAGATCAAAGCAACACCAGAGCTGAAGGCAGATGACTTCATTGACTGTGTTGTGGGCCCCTGAGCACAGAAAAATTAAATTTTTAGCATATTATGTTTCAGCTTTAGATAGACTTCCCAGCTGACTTTCCTTTTCCCTGTATAGCATAGTGGAAACTCCTCACACTGAGTGAAATTTCCAGAAGTAACATTCAGAAATGCAGAATTTAAGGGGAATTTTCATCTTAAGCTATTGCCTCTCCATAAAGTCCATACAAACATTATTAACATACAGAAGGTAGCACTGCTAAGAGGGAAGAGGTAAAGCATGAGGTGAGTGAATAGGAGGACAGCACTCTGGTCTTCAGTGGCAAGCCAGATGCTTAAAAACAAAGGAGAACATTAGATTTCTCTATTAGAGAGAAGCAGGGTAGGCCAAGACAGCTGCCAGAGGTGAACTTGGAGGGGTCTGGTTTAATGCAATACAGTGGGGAGTTGCTGCCCAAAGCCCCCCAGTGCACTTGACATGCTCCTCCAAAATACTACAGCTCTGGGGAGCTGAGGCACCTCAGGCACACGCAGATACCAGTGAATGCAACTCATAAAAACGGTAACCAGCTCTATGCTCCTTTGAAAACTGAGGAAATTCCCTAACTTTTAACCCTTGTAATGAAGCTAACAGTTTCTACCTGAGTGATGAACTTTTACTTCATTTTTTACAATAGGGATGAAATTTAACCTCTCTTCTTTTCTGACTATAGGAAACAACTCTTGCTTTTTGTGCTGAAGAAAATAACTTCTGTATCTACCTCTGAGGTGACTTTCCTGCTGACAGTGAGATTGATGGAAAATCACTTGTCAGCAATGAACAAAAGAAGTCCTACTGTAGTGAGAAAAAAAAAGATGATAATCATGGTGCCACATTCTGCTCTTACTTGTTCTCTACACAAAAATTATGTGCTGAAGAATTATGCATACTAGCAGTTCAAGCAAACTTAATTTACAGCTATATTTTACTATGAATTTGGGATGAAATCTGAACAGTGGGCATGACCAGAAGGAATGAACAAGGAAGATTATTTTGGGTGCAGTACGGTAGCAAAGATTTGGATGGATCTGAGAGGGACAAGGTTGTGGTAGTGAAGGCTGCAAGAATAATACTAAAGGAGGTATGATTTGAACCAATATTGTAAGGGAACTGTGGCAAGAACTGAAGGGTGGAGGAGGAGTTATGAATAAAAGATATGTGTGTATACATATATATATGTGTGTATATATATATAAAAGTATATATATGTGTGTGTATGTTATCAAATAGTAAATTGATACCTTTTCATAATACAACTTACTATGCAATAATAAGCAGGCCATTAGTTTTTCCAGATAGATGACCTCAAGTAAGATTAGATCTTATAACTAGCCTTTCATTATTTTGCCAATTTGAGCTTGCCAGTAAAAGCCCTTGAGACAATTAAGTGGTAAGTGGTGCCTCAGTATTCAAATATAGGAATTCTTAAAAGCAACAACTTACGAATATCTTTTTTTTTTTCAGTTTTCAATAATTCATGATTACTTTTTTCCATTTGCACTCTTAGAAAAGCCACATGCTATGCAACAAATATGCAAATAATGTTTCAAGGTTACTTTGTAATATGAATTATATACTTTAATCATTATTGATGGAATTATTACTTCTCACTGTTCAATTTTTCATTCACAATGGTATTTAACAAGTAGAACTTACTTTCTAGACAAGTATACAAACTTTCTAGATTTTTCTGGTGAGATCTTTGAAGAGAACATTGAGAGGGTTAGTAAAACTTCCCATAGTTTGAGGTAACCTATCCAAGATTTTTGCAACTTGCTTATGGTGAGATCACCTTGTTCTGTTTTTAGCATCACAACTCATTCCCTGGCATTTGCCAGCAACATTATTCAAATGAGGTTGACCATCCCTCCTCACAAGACACCTGCCCCTGTGTTTCTTGCGGAACTGATGTAGGGCGCATTTTGAGCAGCTTGAGGTAGCTGCAACAAAATCTCATTTGGTGGAATCCAGTAAAAAATGATACTTTCTCTTCCTCTTTGAAACTTATGCAATTCTTTTCCAGCCCTTCTGAAAAAACATCCATATAGCATCAGAGTTTTAAGAATTTTGGCCAAGTGCTGAGTTAAATCCTCCTGGCCATGTTTTCCAGTAAAGCAGGGATTCTGATGTACGGCCAGCCAACTGGATCCACCTTGCTAGATGCAACACAGTCTATTCCCTGACATCCACTCTCCTGAAAGTCCTTCTGACACATGCAGGTGCTGACCTCAAAGAAATGTTCTCCTACTGACCTCTTTGCTGAGGACCTTGAAGCTCCTCTGACACTCCTCTAAATATAAATTAGATGCCCAAAATGCATTTGTCCCTAGTCCTGTGATAGGCCCATGCCTGTGCCTATGATGAGAGTCTGCATTTGTGCTGGGTGATGGGGCGACATGATGGGATATGTGTAGATCTTATCGTGGAGAAGTGTTTCTCCTATGACCAAACTGTTGGGCGTGCATTCACGTTATTTGGCAGCAAAGCATTCAGTCTGATCTTCTTGGGGTGCATATCCTGACATGGGATAAGAGAAGTCAGGACATGTGACTCCTGGGTACCATGCCTGGACTGTATCTGGCCAGGGTGGCTGTTAAGTCTGAGCACAACTGCAACCAAGCACTTAGGAAACAGCCCTTAGAAAGGCTAAGCTTAATGCTGGATGTGATAGTTAAAATGAGCTGGCTTCCTTGTTAATAATGTCATATTCCCATCTTCAAATAGCAGCTTTTTTTTTTCTCCTTTTCATTTGCATTAAATTGTCCAAAACCTGGGCAAGAAGTTGACCGTTTCAACTGTAAAGCAACAGGTCATAAGCTTTCGGTGCACAAAGTGACTAACATTATTATCAATTTTACGTAAGTCTGATCTGTCTTTTTCTGGTTATGAGAGGAAAAAATGAACTTAAATACCAGGGAAGAGGGCAGGGCTCGTGAAACATCGTAAGAAACTAACATTTTTGCTCTGCTTAATTACAGTTGCCAACAAGACTCCCACAGAGATAAGAGAATGACAGATCGATTCCTGGGAATTGTTGAGTCAGGTGTAATGTAAGTGATCCATGGAACAACACAGGTAATATGTGAGTGAAGAACCACATAGAGACTGAAACAATGCTTATGAATACTGAAAACTTCAGAAGAAAAGCAGAATTTCTTTCTGGATATGTTGCTTGCCAAAACTCAGTGCTCCGCATTTTAGCACAACAACTTTTAGATTGAGCGCTTCAGTCTTCTCCCCTGCTGAATCTGTTTGAAGTGCACATCTCTGGGGATTAAAATATCGCAGATGTTTTTTTGGATTTCCCTACGCTGAGTTTGCCACAAGGCAGGGGAACCCAGGACACCACCGCTCACCTTGAGCGGAAAGGGGAGGCTGCAAGTGCTGGTGGCGGGTGCCAGCTAGCAAGGAGTTAAGTGCAGGATTAGGGAGTGTAACTGGACTCGCAGTTTGTTTAGCAGCTGCGGGAGAAGGGGCAGAGCGAGGAGGAGCAGGGCCCAGCCCTGCCGCTGCTCCACAGGTTGCAGCCGCCTGTCCTGAGTCACAGGAATGTGGGTGGGACTCCCTCCTCCCTCAGCCCGGGTTAAAAAGCAGCTCAGGCAGATACACGCAGCCCGTCTGCCTTCCCAGAGCAGCCTCCCCACCCCGCCGGCTCAGAAAAAGCTCGGCCTCGCTGGTGCATCCGCTGCGGGAGCCCTCCCGGGCAGCCGTGCAGGATGGTGGCGTGCAGCCTGGCCTGCTGGCGCTGCAGGTGGCTCCTGCCCCTGCTGCTGGGCCTGGCCATCATCATGGGCATCATCGCGCTGGCCGGTCGGGGCTGGCTGGAGTCGGAGTCGGAGCCCTACGTGCAACAAGCGTCGCTGTGGGAGAGCTGCACGCGGGGCGAGCAGGACCTCAACTGGAACTGCGAGTCCCTCATGGACTACGGTGAGTGTGGGACAGGCCACCGCCGCCCGCTCCCGCAGCAGCGTCTCCCCGCCGCCTGGGCGGGGGGAGCAGTCCCTTAGGGAACCTTGGCAGTATGGATGTGCCCCCACTTCCCGCTCTTGCGATTTAGGTGCTTAGTAGGACTGGGGTTTTGGAGCAGAACCAGTGGTAAGGTTGTTTTGGAGTTTAAAACAGCAAAGAAAATCTGCCCTCAAACTGCTTCAGGGCAATTTTTTTCCGTCAGTGCAGTGGTAAGAAGCCAATTTTTTAAAAAAAGAAAGTTCTATTTCGCAACTGAAGAGAGTCGCTGGGCCACAAATCACCTTTAGCTGTCCAACTTGCTCCTTATCACGTGTTGGCCAGCTGCAGCCCTGCAGCCTTGCTGTGCCCTGCCCGGGGCTCACAGGCCCCATGGAGCAAACCCCGAACGGAGAAACGTTCACGGAGGGCTCCCGGTGCAGAGCCACGCCCGCACAGCACCCAGATTTCCTTTCCTCCACCCCCCTGGCGGGAGAGGGGACCTGAGCCCCCCGTGGCTAGGGAGATGCTGCGGTACCACTGCGTCACGATAAATCTGAGCACGATCATGCTACTGCTTTAACTTGCTTAGCTGCTTTTATGGCTAGTGCGGCCAGTGTTATATTCTCACCACGTGCTCCCAGGGGCTGTTTTGGGGGCACTTACTGTTTTTTTGCTAAAACACGCTGATTGCATCTGCTTTTCCCTAAACTGGAACACTTACAGATAAGTAAGAAGAGCTGCCATAGGAGCCTGAGCTAGGGTACTTTGGGTGGTGAAGCTGGAAAATAAAAAGGGAAAGTGTTAGCCTGTCACAGATCCTGCAGGAAGTATTTCCCCGTCGCGTGTCCCTTGGCAGCCGAGCCTGCTGGCCCTCCAGAAGCTTTTCACCATGACACTCGTGCGCAAGCTGAAAACTGGATATATTACCAGAGCAGCCGCTTCATTTCTTGGCCAGATGATGACTGCAGGTTTTACCCTAAGCGAAGGAAATCTAGCTGTTGTGACAACATAACTGTCAACCCCACTCCACAGTGAAGAAGAGTAATATGGTAGAGTTGCAGAAATTTGTTTTCTTCCGTAGTGACACTGTTTTTCATGCCCCGATGTGCTGATGGCTGTGCGCTGTGCTTCCGTCCTGAGCAGGTGGGGCAAAAGCACAGTTCTGCTTTTTTTCTCTAGCCAACAAGGTGTCAGAGAAGAAAGGTATCCTTTACTTGCAGCTTATTTAAAGCAGTTTGACTTTGCTTCTTCCGTAATTTTGATGAAATGAATGCTGCCTTCTACCTCAGTGCTACTTACATCTAGAGACAGGATGTAACATGAGTTCAGGTTTGATTTGGTTTCATTTCCTTTTTTATGGTAATGAAATTAAACTTAAAATCAGCATGGGCATTTACATGGGAAAAAAGTGCCTAGCAGGAATTTACAGTACTACTACAGGAAAGTAGAAGTTAATTAGCTGAGATGCATAACTTGTGTTTTGCATATGGTAAGTACGATACACCAACCATCCTGTGCCTCTCCTGACAAAAAGAAAACTTCAGAGTGGATCCTCATTAATAGAAAACTGCATTAAATTGAGTTTCTTAATTGAGCTGTGGCATGTATGCTAAGGCTAGAAAAAGAAAAAGCAACCGAGCCACTTATTTAAAATGAGGAAGAAAGGGCAGGAGCAGGCACATGTAGCTTTGCAAATAAGAATGTCTCCTAAACCAAACTGTTTCTTAACACACATTTACAATGCCACAAGAGAGGAAAGAAGGGGAAAAGCAAAAAGAGGAGTAGGATATCATTTGATAGGAAGGTGAGGAAGGGATTTTGAGTAGAAATCTGTACTGGTTTGTACCTGGGAAGTGCCTGCCCGACAGCATCTGTATATTATTAATATGTTGCAATGCCTAGCTGTCATTCTGCACTACAATATGACTCAAAATGACTTACTCTCGACCATTGCAGGATTAAATTGTTGACCGTGTGTTTGAAATACATCAGGAAGCCATCAAACATGAATAGAGCTGTTTGCAATGTGGTTACTTGGGGAAGGCAGGTAGCTTTTATCTTTACAATGATGCAGCTGTAAGTTTAGGAACAGTATTTATGGATGGCAATGTCCTCCCAGTTCTCAATGGTTGCTCCCTGTGACTTGGTTTGAATTAGCACTGTAAATAATGGGTGTGTATGTGTGTGGTAAAGGTGCACCCATGGTGGTTAACTCTTTCTTATATGCCTAACAGCCTGTTGGTATTCATTAAGCACACAATAGCCAACTTCTGACTAGAAAAATAGAAGCATTCATCCGGATTTTTACTAAGTGCCAAAGGAGGGAAAAAAAAAAAAAAAAGTTGGAACTTAATATTAGGAGCCCAGCCTTTGTGAATCATGTTTCACTGCTGCTCTGTCAGTGCAGCAGGACTGCTGGAGGAATGGCCTTTGCTACCTAAGATTATTGGTGAAACTGTGCACATGTCGACTTCACTGACAGGCCAGATAAAGGAGGAATGTGGCAGATACACTCATCTCACCCTTGCCTCCTTTCAGGCATATTTCTGTCTGATATATGATGCCAGGATGAATTCTAGACAAACAAGCTTAGTTTATAATGTCTGCTCAGTGAAGGCACTTGGAGAATGCTAACAGAAGAGATGTCGCAGTTGGTCTGTCTGTCTGTCTATATCCAAAAAAAATTTGCTGAAACTCCCCAGTAAATAATTAAGTGAAGATAGTTTTTTTTTCTTTTTCTTTTTTTTTTTTTTTTAAAAAAAAACAGTAAAAGTCTGGCATGAGCAGACTAGACTGGCCTCTCTGCCTTTGGGCTTGCTAATGTAGTGGGCAGGCACATTTCTACTGTAAGGAGCAGGGAAGTGCTAAAAGCTGGAATCTTCCAGGATTTTGCCTCTGCTCAGCTCTGATCAGAGCTGGATAGCTGATACAGAGTTGTATTGGTGGGCTTTTATTTAATAGTTTGGTAGTATAGCAATGGCTTATTGCAGGCTCCTAATAACTAAACAGCCCGGTGATAATTCCCAACTAGCTCTCCCAGCAAACCTTAGACTCTGAGCTGTCTGTACGCATGAAGGGTATGTACGTACCTTTCCTTCACCAGTCACGTTGTCATGGAAGTTTGCACATTATGTGAGCAAGAAAATATTGTTGACAACAGTCTCTTGCTCACAATGGACTATTGCTTTCTTTAGCTAACAAGGTATGTTTTCTGAGCATGCCATGTTATGAGCTCTCAAGACTGAATAAATACTGTGACTTATATACAGAAAAATGTCAAAACTGCAGAGCAGTAGTTACAGTAATCAGTAGTACAGTATCAAAAAGATGTCTCATCTAAGCATGACAATGTAAAAATTTCTACCCTAAGATTCCTGATATTCACAAGCTAACAAACAAATTTCTGATTTTGTAAACAAGTAAACAGGGATAAGAAAGGCTTGTTACTTCAAATCATATAGTAGTCCATCTTCTTGCTGATGCTAGATTGTTTTCTCAGTGCTTTTATTCATTTCTAATAGGAAATCTAGATTTAAATGCCCTACACTATAGAGCTTTTATCTCTTCCCTGTTGAGGTTGAAGCACAGACAAACAAAATCAGGAAGTTTAGCTAACACTAAGTTTTTTTTTTTAAATTAACTTCATCATATTTACTGATCATCATCATTAGCTTGAAATAATCCCAACCCTTCCTTGTTATTTGCATGCCAACATTTGTAGCTTTATTTTCTTTGCATAGTTATCATTAATCAAACTATAAAATAAAACATTTAATCCTTCCTAATAATTATAGCCCTTCAGCCCCTGAACAGCTTTGTTGGTATGCTTTGAACATCACCTAATTGATAAGTACTTTTCTATGATGAGATGCCAAGAACTCGACTCTTTGAGGTAAAGCTGACCAGGGCAGTACTAGTGCCTCAGACTATGTGCTGTGATTTTTTTCTGTTTATGTAGCCCTGAATATTTGGGTATAATTGTTTGATTTCAGAAACAGATGTCATATTTGTGTCTGTTTTGAATAAGAAATACTCTGTCTGCCAAATTAAGGGACCTGAGTCTTTTCTGTTTTGGGAGAGGTTTAAATTCTGTCTAAATCTCTTGTGATAAGGTTCTTCTGAGCACAACCTAACTGCAAACTGGGGCAGATCTGTCTTTCTCGGTGTGTGAGCATAATTTTCCAGCTCTCAAAGCAGCAAACTGTGAGGGAAAATACATGTCTCTCCCCTTCGAACAGTCAGGAGCTTTAGGTGGAGGTCCTTGCAGGCAGAGATTGAGCCTCCCTGGGTGGCTGGGGAGATTCAGACAACTCTCAGGTGTCCCTAGGTCAAAAAAGAGCCAGGAAAGCTCACATTAGTAGACTGTGAGTGATGAGGTTCCTGCATGGGAAAAAAAGCGATGTTCAGCAAGAACCTTGCAGCAGCACATCTACTGAAAACTCGCAGTCCATGGGAGTAGCAAAAGCTTGTGCGGAAAAGGAGGCTGCCAGGCCTTTGCCCTATGCTCACTGAGGGTGCAGCCTCCAGCCCCAATCTCTTACTTCAGTCACTTATTATAAGACTTCTCATTAAGTTTTTGAGAACTAGACTGTCTTACATTGTGTGCCCGTAACTTTTTACTACTCTTCCCACTGCTGTTAATGTGGCAGGCTGGCCACTCAATAGCTGTTGTCTAGTCCTGCCCAGAGCAGATCCATCCAACACAGTGGCCAGCACCAATGGTCAGCCTCAATCTTAATGCGTCTTTTCAGTATGATTTCACTGCTACTGCCACTGGAAAAGAAAATTCGGGAGGAGAAGGAGAGGGATGTATTGGGTTGCCAGCATTAAATTTTGTCACAGGCAAGCCCAAAGAACCACTGTGAATTGTGTTGCGGTGTTGCCTGCTACTACCAATATATGAAGATTTGAAACGACGCTGTATTTGATATTAATCTTACTAACTTCCTGGCTCGTTGTCCAGCTAAATGTGTTGTTGCTTTCATACTGCCAGAGATGAGCAAATAATTCCCAATAAATAGAGCCAGGGCTGACTCATATACAAAAGCTTTTTATGCTTGTAAACTAACACAGGATATGGAAATAGCTGAGATAGCACTATGGGTTTTCTAGCTTGTGTCTCTTACCATCATGTTTGTGTTGTACCAGACTTCAAGGTGTCTGATCTGCTTGCATATTTGAGTCTGCAATCTAAACGTTATCAGGCAGATGTCAGACACATCTTCCTGCACTGTGCCAGCTTATATAGTGCATTTGAAGAGGAAAGTACTTTGATAATGAAAAATGGGTTTTGTTGTTCTTGTTACTGTTTTTCTTAATCGGACAAATACCAATAAATGGCATTCCTAATTTGTCTGAGCTGAATCATTTTTCCTGAACTGGTTGTGTGCTATGGTTAAATATCCTTCTGTATCAACTACCTCTAAATAAATCCTGTTGTGGAGACAATATCCACTATCTACATTAGGTGCATCAGAGAATATTGTGTATGAAAAGATTTTATCTGACCATTGACATAGTTTCAATCTCCAAATGCTGATCAGATGTCCTCCCTCCCTCCTCCCTCTACAGCAGTCTTTTAGGGCAGGGATATAAAACATGTAAAACTGGTTGAAGGAGGAGTAAGGACTAGGGGAGCTAGTCTGAAAATTTTTTGCTGCCTTGGGTAGCTCTCGGATTCATGAAGGGAAAGGGGAAAGGAAAAGAAAACCTTTTCTATGCCAGCTTGACTGCCTGACCTTGCAGCGTCCTGCACCTGGGAAGGCATAACCCCATGCACCAGTACCAGCCAGGGACTGACCTGCTGGAAAGCAGCTCTGCAGAGAAGGACCTGGGAGTCCTGGCGTACAAGTTGACCATGAGCCAGCAATGTGCCCTCGTGGCCAAGAAGGCCAATGGTATCCTGGAGTGCGTTAGGAAGAGTGTGGCCAGCAGGTCGAGGGAGGTAATCCTGCCCCTCTGCTCAACCCTGATGAGGCCTCATCGCGAGTACTGTGTCCAGTTCTGGGCTCCCTAGTACAAGAGAGACATGGAGCTACTGGAGAGAGTCCAACATAGGGCTAAAAAGATGATTAGAGGACTGGAGCAGCTCTCTTATGAGGAAAGGCTTCAAGATCTGGGCTAGTTTAGCTTTGAGAAGAGAAGACTGCAAGGGGATCTTATCAATGTCTACAGATACCTTAAGGGGGGGTGTCAAGAGGATGGGGCCGGACTCTTTTCAGTCGTGCCAAGTGATAGGACAAGAGGCAACAGGTACAAACTGAAACACAGGAAGTTCCACCTGAATTTAAGAAAAAATTCGGGGGGAGATGTGCTTTGCACCTGAGAACTGACTGACTGATGGCAGCTGTATTTCATCTACATCTACATTAGTGCCTCTCTGCTGTGCAGCATTGCACTTTGAAGACATCCAGTGTTGCTTTGACATAGGACATCCTTTTTACAGTAAATGATTTCAGCAAATAAATAGAAGAAACAAAAGACCTACAGTGACCTACAATTCAGTGCACTGCTATATCTTAACATCTTTCTTGTTTTCTTCCCAAGGATGGGGGAGAGCAGCAGCTGCCACATACCTTGTTGGCTTTGTGATCCTGGTCATCTGCTTCGCCTTGGCAGTCATAGCGTTCTCAGTGGAAATACTCCGTTTCAACTTTGTGCGAGGAATCGGAGGCTTGCTGTTTGTTGTCGGTGAGGCTGAGTACAAAGAGAAGATTATTTCAGATGTAAAACAGGCATCATCAGAAACACATCCTAGATGGAGCCCCCTTCATGAAATACGCTGTCTTTCTCTGATTTATGATTCCTTTTCATGGTGAACAAGGGAAATTTAGTTTACATTCTGAGAGGATTAAGGGTTAGGGAAGTTCCAGTGGCCTTTGTCAGCTAGGACTTTCACAAAAGCAGTATATCAGGATAACCAACATCTTTGACCCTGCATGTCACGTACTAACACTTTGGAGCTGAGAGCCCCAGGTGCTTCCCACCTTCCCAAGGAGTGGAGGAGCTCTGGGGCAACATTACAAGCAAGAGGTGATTGGTTCCACAAGGATCACAGCACATAACTGTAGGACAGGGTTAGTTTCAACATGCAGATGAGTACCACAGCAAAGTGCCAATGTCAGCCTTAGCTGCTGCAATCACGTAGGTGTGGGGACCTGCCTACACTAGAAGTCACGTGTCTCTGCAAGAATGCAGATTTGATTGTGGGACTGGGGCTAATCTTTACATATCTGAGAGGGCAATGCAATTACCTCCAAATATACTTTTAGTGGAAAAAGCAGTGCAATTCGTTGTCATTTACTCTTGATTTTCTTTCTTTCTCTCTGCCCTTCAGCTGCATTCCAAATCATAGGTTTGGTCATCTACCCAGTGAAATTCACAGAAGAAATTCCTTTGACCGGAGCTAATATGTTCAGCTGGGCCTATGGTTTTGGTTGGGCCAGCACTGTTGTTGTAATCGGCTGTGCTTTCTTCTTCTGCTGCCTCCCCAATTGGGAAGATGAAGTCCTGGGAAATATCAAGCCCACCTACTACTACTCCTCCCCAGAGAAAACATCATACTTAAGATGAAAGAATTAATTCAAGTACATTGAACCATCAAAGCAACAAAAGAGCTCCTCTGCTGTAAATTTTGGTGTAGTTATGAGAGACTTCTTGCTCCAATTACTTCTTACTAGTACTGGTAATGAATTAGTTAAAATATTGGCATCTTTAAGTAAATAGCTTTTACCTAAAGTATTATTTACGTATTATCATGTCAGTTCTGTTTGAGTGGGTTACTGGCTCCTTCCCCTCCTAACTAATCGAGTCATCCTTAATTTATTCAAACGTTCTCTTACAAATAAAAATGTAGTGTTTTGAGCACAGAAAGAAAGAGGAGAAATTTTAAACAACTCATTTAGGGGACCTACATGTTATTTTGTTTTATTATTCCACCTCTGACAAAATTGTGTGAAACAGAAACAGAAGAAATACCCTTCCAAAGAATGCTTTTTCTTCCATCAAAGTCAGTCCTAAGAAAGGAACTTCACTTGAGTGTATTATAGACACATGGTGCCTAAGAATGTCTTCTTATTCCTGTTACTGGACTATTGTTGACTATCAACCATTTGAACTAAGGGAAATTAAAATTAAAATCTATTTTTCCACCAATTGTTGCTGTTGGATGGAGCTCTCTGAAGCATGGAGCTTATATGTATATAATGATGGCTAGTGTAATACTGGTGTTTCTGTGGAGGCTGCAGGACTTGTGATGGAGCCACATATAATTTTATATATGCTGTCCCAAAAAGAACCAGTAAGTCCTCAGATGTTAAACTACATGCATTTTTTTTTTCAGTATTCAAGAGAAGTTGGTTTAGAAAATATCTTAGAGTACAAACATATGCTGTTCTTTATGCCCTTTACTCTCTTAAAACAGCCATGTCTTAATTATCAGCCATTTGGAGGGAAATTTTAGCCTAAGGTGTCGAAAACCTCCAAAAGCTTCTAAAGCACACTCTAGCTGCTCCAGAGTTTAGTAAACTTAGGGGGCTTTTTTGAGTTACTAGGGATAACAGGTAAAAACAGAAAAGCAAAAACAGTCCTGTGAGCAATATACATGCGCAAACTTCGTATAGACACGTATCTCAAGGGTGGTTCTGGACCCTGTGATTCAAAACAAGTAATCCAGTGAGACAGCTTTGTCTTTATTGGTCATAGAGCTCCTGCAGCTTACAGCAGATTTAATTATGATCTATAATCTTTGTCAGAACTTTGGGTGGGGAAGAAGAAGGAAGAGTCTTGTCTGGGAAGCTCTTCCTCCAGCTGTGGGAGAAGTAGCTTCGGTAGAGAGAGGTTTCTAAATGGGATATAGGCATGGCGGGAAGTGAATGCTGTCTGTTATGCTGTGTAACAAGCAACTGGGAACTTATTTCCTATTATCATAAACCCAATGCTTAGGAGAGAGAAAATGTGTGAGTATATATATTTATGCACATGTGCAAAATAAAGCTCAATGAAACATTAACCAGCATACTGTAAAACTAAAGTACTTCAGAACTAAGCTTTTTCAATGCCCGATATGTCTTGTATTATATGTTGTATGTGTTTCTGTTTTGTAACAACTTTTTTAAATTGGTAATGCTGTATATTGTATGTGATCCTGTTTTGGAAAGGTGATATGACTTCTCAAGGTACCTTCCAGGCCTGAATTTTATAACTTTTCAGAGTGTAAAAATCTGCATACTTCAGAGCTGTGTTACAAGCTCAATGATGGCATATACAATCAACTGTATTTATGATTCTTGCTGAATAACAGAAGAATCCTGTGACAGATATGTCTTTTTTTTTTTTCCTGTACAGTACTGGCTTGCTAGGTATACTGTATAGACTTACTATATTATGAGTAACAATAGTACTTAAATTTCTAATGAATTCAAAATGCAGAAGAGAATTCCAATTCTGGAAAATCCTTGCACAACTAAAACTGAGAGGGATAGAAGGCAAAAGAAAATGGGCATCCTTCCCAGTAAGAAGACGAATGGTACAGTAATAATATTTAGTATAAATTAAGTTTTTTGTATGTTTTTTATAAGCATTGTCATAGCTTGTCAAAAAGCATAAATGTAAAATAAACTTGGTTCTGAATATACTGGAAGGGTAGAAGCATAACCAATTACGCAGTTAAGATATCTGGGAAAAAGCTATTGCAAATAGTCATTAATTACTCTCAAGTGATGCTCATGTCTGTGACACTCCTTTCAAACATGGGGACTTAATTAAAGCTGTTTTAATTGATGGTTGTAGAAACTTGGTGTTGTTTGGGGTTCATTGATTCATTTCATAAAATCAAGTAAATAGCCATTCTTCTGTTAAGGTGAACTTCAGTATCTATGAACTATTGGGTTAATAAAATGGAATTATAGCATTTCCATATCCAGAGTGGCAACAGCGTCTTTTACCAGTCACGTAAGTTTGAGTATACACTGCAAAACACAGCCACGTCCTTTCAGCAGAACTGCCAGGCCTAGAAAGCTCTTCAGTAAGCCAAAATCTCTTGAATACATAACAACTTTAAGAGGAATCCTCCTTTTAAATACATGAAGTCCTACAGCTGGTCTCAGATGTGGGAAGGCTGTTCCTTTTTTAACAGAACTGTGACAAATAGCTACTTTCATGTACTCATTAAGCCTTTTTACTAGGCACAAAAAGATGAATATTCACTTGCTAGTCTGTGTGGAAGACCACATTTCTCCAATGATTAGAAACTTTCCCATGTCTAACCTCAGTTTATGCTTGGCCAACATGTAAATCCTACGCTGATGGGATTCTTTATCTTCAACAGCTCTTTCTTCCTCTGAGATTATGCAGAGAGCAAATCCCCTGTCAGCCACTGCTGTGTTTATGCTAGTCTGCTACTGGTTTCCTGTTTCTGGAAACACAGGCTCACCATTATCCTGATCATTTGAGCTGGCCTCTTCCTTAAATGTCTTATTTTTAAAACAAAGTTACCCGCTTGGATTCTGGCTGTTTCCTTGGCCTTTATTTCCCTATTTAAATTATGCTTATATTTTAAATGCATTATTAAGGCAAATACTTTTGTTCATCTTAGATTTTCCTAAAATGGTTTGAAGAGGATCAGAAGACTTGTATAATACCCATTTTTTAACACAAAGTTCATGTGTATTCTTGCTTACCACCACTTTTTAACACAAAGAACACATGTATTCTTACCTACCAGACTCTGTTCAGCTACTGCCTTATTCTATGCTCACTAAAATCCACTGAAAAACTCCAGGAAAAAAAAATACATTGAAGAACTGCAGCCTGAAGAACAGGCTGCAGGTTAACTCCTTGTTATGTAACTCTGGAAAGGACAGAGCAGTTCGGGAGAGTCTCAGCATGCTTGGCTCTCTTTAGGGTGAATTAAGAGCACTCCATAACTCCTGTGATGGGATGCTAAAGACACCCAACTGACCTGAATGGGATGACTGTAATGATTAAATTTCTTGGATAAGGGAAACAGCTGCCACACCTCACTGAGATTTTGCACTCCTAGTTGATGTAGTACGTGACTCCTTTTTCAGACAATTCCTTGAGGTAGAGCTCTTACAAATATTCATCTGACCTTTACTTTCTGTATCTAAGGACTTTTGGTGTCAGTACACATAGGTAAATCATGACAATGTAGCCCAGATAATTCAAGATGGCTTTTTAGAAGGGCATGTTATGATGATAAGCACTACAGAAACAAAAATGCACATAATAAACGAAAGGTTACAAAATCAGACCCCCCAAAAAAGAGTTGTTGAGATTATTAATTAATGAGCAACAAAGCACATCAATGGAAACAAAAATGCTTTAGGATATCCACAACAGCCAAGACAGTGCAGTGTCACAACCCAGAGCAATGGAGATTGCTGGCAATATAGAACAGGCCCTCAAAAGATGGGATTTTCCATGCCAAAAGGTAAAGCTGCATAGATTTTAAAATAAACAATGAAGATAAACTTGAGCATTGATAATCCAAGTAGAATAAAGCACAGTCAAATTAGATCTGAAAGATGTGTTCCCCAAAGCTGGAAATGCCAGTTTTTGGCTGCAACTCCCGTGACACGTACACGCAGAGATGTTGTGAAACCAATGTGCAATGAGTCCATAGCACCTGGGATATGTCAGGCTTACTTCACATGTGCAGCAGAGATTAGCTCTGTAGATACATTGGATTTGCTAGGCATGTACAGCATATTTATAAAGTAAGTCCAAAGCATGGACTGTGAAGGTCAGCATTCAGTAAGAAGCCTGTTACCTAGCATTTCCTAGCATCCAAAGATATGAGCCAAACTACTCTAGCAATGGAGTTGGACATCCAGAAATTCCAGGCAAAAATCCAATGCCTTCAAATCGTGCCTGCCTGTGACGATATTTAAATGACTTGGGAGTTCTAAAAATAAACAGAAGGTTTTTATTAAGATTTGTGAATATCTGAGTTGAATAAGGCTGAATTTACAATAAATGCAGTAGTGGAAAACGCAAGCATATCTAGAACTTTCTAAGTGCTTGGTAAGTACTAGCTTAAAATGTAAACTTTTCCACGAATGGTATTTCTCATGGGAAAGTTTTTGCAGGATTGGATAATATTCATCAAATTAGTGTGTCTCTTGCTTTTTATTTCTTTATGGTAATGTATGCAACACACTATTTTCCACGGAGATCTTTGCCAATATCAAAGTATTTTATAGTATTAAATATTGATAAGCATAGAGAACACATCTGAAAACAACATTCTTCAAGACATAGGTGGTCAAGAGGGCCTAACTCTTAGAAAGGCAGCAAGTGAGCACTCACATGCAAAACTGGAGTCCTGAAATCCTCTACTGAGCTGCAACTGGCCTTTAAAGAGGCCTTGTTTCTTAACTTGGAAGTTTCTCCATCATTTCTCTGCATGTGCACTGAGCCCTGATGGTTACTGGGACTCCTTGCAGGAAGCCCTGTAGCTCGTAGGACCCCAAAGGAGTAGTTTACGCTGCTCCACTCAAATAAGAGTGAGCAGCAGCATCATAGTACTTTTTCTATCTTGACTGTTGGAACATTTTACAAAAATAGGTAGCTCTGTTTTATGGAAACACAGGTATCCTAAATGCAGTGCCAAAACCAGTGTTTATGGCTAGCATTGCTTGAGAAACTTCTGGCATGTTTTGTAGGGATAGTGAGATGCTACTTCCACAGCTCAGTAGAAGGCAAGCAAGATGGGTTGTTGCCTGTAGCAAGTAATTTGCTTGGAATAGTTGCCTCTGGGGCAGTATAAGGAGGGAATCTGCACTTTTGTATTTAAACTACTGAGTCTAGCTCACAGAAGTAGTTTATTGCAGAATTGAAATTCTAAGCAGCCAGAAGAACCACCAGGATACTGTCCCTGTCACATGGCAGAATGCTTAAAATGGACATCTACTCTGAAAATCACCAAGACTGTTACTTCTGTCTCTTGAGTTAGTGTCACACTTATTTCCAGAACCAATGCACTCAAGTTTACACTGAGAAAAATGGAATTAGAAACTCTCTCTCTCTCTCTCAGAAATTTGAGACTCATGTTACTGCTTTGCACTGATCCTCGTGAATTGTCCATTGTAACTAGGCCTTTATTTACACCATCAGGGACCTTAAATAGATGTCATTAATTCTCTTCAACTAAGTTGGGACTTGAAAACGCTTTTGTGATCATTGCAAGTGGTGAATTAGAGCCCAGCTAACTCCTATCCTCGGTTGTGTGCTGACCTGGGAAATTATTATGAATTAAAGTACATTAGTCAGCTGTTGTAATCTTGAACATACTTGGAGGCATACACTTAGGGCAGGAGCTGACATGGCTATTACAACCCCTTTTCTGAAGTGAGCCTATTTTTAAACCCTCTTCATGTTAGTAAACCCATAAAACAAGAAAGCAGCAGCAATTATCATGAAAACAGAATTTCGATGAATTATGATATTTACAAAGAATTTCTGTAGACAATATGAAAATACAAAAATGTTAGTAGGAGACCATTTTCATTTCAGCTTTATTCAAATAAATACCATATTAAATATTGTAAACTGGTCACTTCCATATACAATTTTGATTTCAATAAAACCCTATTTTTGGCTGGAATTCTCAAAGATAAAGCTTGGCATGCATGTCTTACCTGTAAATCTCAAAGTACTTAAAAAAGTAGCTGGTGCTATTCATAAATGACACATAAGGCACAGTAATTTCAAATGATTTGTTTGATAAAGAAATGTAAGTAGCAACAGTGTGGCATCTTAATTACGTAATGCTAATTTTATTCCTCTCCTGAGGCAGCTGATCTGTCTGTTTTACAAGGAGATACTATGAACTACTCTGATAGGACAACTATTTCCTAGCTATGCCACAGAGCAGTTGTGGAGCCAATAGTAAGTTGCTTAGGTAAAATTATCACATCTGAACAACAGAGCTGCACTGTAGCACTTTAATTATTCACATACAGTTTCATAGAAACTCTGTGTAATATGCTTTATACGGTTATAGGGCCAACCAAAGAGCTAAGAAAAATGTTCCCCTAAGCCAGCAGTGGAGCACTAGTGCTGTCTGGTATGGTCATACACAAATACATTTAGTACATGATCACACATGCCCTACCCCTCAATCCAGGGTGTGCTGTACGAGTGTGCTGCTCTCTTGGACCGTTCACTACCACATTTTGGCAGGGACTAATCAGAATCTCCCAATTCTGGGTCTCTAAAGCACATTTCCCAAGCAGATCCTGTACCCTGCAGAACAGCACCGCAGTCCGATTTGTGCAGACCAAGGAACTAGCCCTGGCCTCCCAGACCTTTGACTGTTCCAGTCTGTACCCTTAGCTCCATGTCCATATGAGAGCTTTGGGTTCTCAATGAACTTCTGGAGAGAAAAGCTGCAGACAAAGGAAATGCATTGCAAAAGAGCTTGTATTTCTGACAAACACACCAGGAAGTCACAGATCACCAAAGCCAATATCAGATCACAAAAACCCAACTCATCTGATAACTGCAGGATTGTTTTACAGGACATCCTTGATCTCAGCCATTTGTCTGAGGGATAGAGGGAACACCGAACCAGTTAACCTTCTGCAGCACATCAGTAGGAGAAAGGTATGTGAGAAAGGACAACCTCACCCATGAAGCTTCAGAAACACAGCTCAAGGAGGCAAAGATGTGGGAACTCCTTTCAGAAGCAACCTGCACCTCCTTCCCCGAGAAAGATAGCTGAGAGACTAAATCTGAATCCCTCTTTGCTGAAGCCTGGGTGATTTCACCAATCCTATTCTTGTTTCAAATTGAGCCCCCTGAGTTGTTAACCCTTATGCAACACCTTTAAAAATACAGATCTCAACAGAGTTCGTTTGGGGGATGTGGATGTTCTTATTTTACAATGAAGTAAAGTCAACTCCTATTCAAGGTGCATTTCCAGAATCCTTCTAATTAATGTAAAAGAATTGCAGCTTGGATTAACCTATGAACACTTTCAGTATCTATTTTTCTTCATGTGCTTACTATGAATGAAATACTAATTATACTGGGAATGGTATGAGTGATCTATTGCCCTCGAACACAGGAGGTATAGAAAAAAAAGAGTGACTCTAAGGCACAATTTAGTACAAGTAGGATTTGGCTGACTGTTTTACGTCACAATATAGTTTGTGGTTATAACAATAAGCATAACGCAATATTCCACTTGCAAGGGAAAATACATCTCTCTCTAAAGGGAAGGAACTGACTGGCATTATCAGAAGAAAAGGACCCATGATTGTAAATCGATCAATGAGGACAGCAATAATTGTTTTTTCTCAGTTTCTCAGGGTGACTTTTCAGATATAAGACAGTACAAAAGAGAATGGATCATAAAATAATTCAAGTAAAACTCTTAAAAACCAAACACTGGGGAATATTCCTTGTTCCTATGAGGTGCAAATAAGAGAAAATTAAAATGTGGTTGCTGCAACAGTCATAAATATGCACTACAGTCAGTTGATCTTTAGTCATAGTTGTTCATACAGATCTCTTGACTGGTTTAGTAAACTAAAGATGCATGAAAATGTATGCCACTGATTTCCCTGCTTCTCCTTCCACTGAGAAAACTATTTGTACCTTGGCTGAAAAAGGCATGTCTTTGTTTTGTAGCTCTGATGCCTTAAAATTCTTTGTTTTATCAATATTCTACTGCTTACTTGATTGCTTCAAGTAGCAATGTAAGCTCATAGGGAATTTTTTTCAGATGCTGAGAGTGTGCTACAATCTAGCAGGTTTAACACTGATAACATATCATCATAATATTCAACAGAAAATGCTTATGTTAACTCTGAGGGATTATCTACAAATACCAGAAAAGCAGACCATGTATCTGCTTTCATGTAGGTGCCCCGCTTGTGCACTGCATAATATGAACCACATTGCAGAAAAGTCATTGCTTCTGCTCATAGACTCTGTAACAGAAGTTTTCAATCATTTTTCCCTATTTGCCGTAAGTCTTTCAGAATTACAGGAGATATTTCATTTTGTCATCTTTGAGTACATCTGCCTCTCTATTGTTTCAGATATCACAAATTATCCTTATATTGAATGTGAAGATTGTTTGTAGTTTTAAGTTACTTAAGAATGACAAAGATGGGAAAGATGCAGAAACGCTTACAGTGACTGACTGCTACTCATCTTTCTTTCACAGTATGATAAATGAGTTGTACAGTATCATCTTGTAAATGCTAAAGTTTATGACTATATGCATTCATCCGTAAGTGAGTTATGAATGATAACAAATGACAACTCTCTTTCAGTCATAAATACTTACCTAAAACATGGCTGGGCATTCAAAAAAAAAAAAAAAAAAAAAAAGGAGGACGTTTTTATTCTTCAACATACATTGGCTCATAAATACCTGACAGTGTCTGACTTCATATTGGATTTTATCTAACATAATTGTTTTAGCTTGATTTGGTTATTGTATATGAAGAAAAAAAATGAGTTTTTAGAAAACTATAATTGCTCTTAAAGGTTTGAAACTTACTTGGCAAGAGACTGGATATAGACAGCTGAGTGTGGGCTATAGCCTACTGCCACACAAGAAGATCATGCATGAGTGTTCTGGAAGCCTTCTTTTAGGAACTATCTTGTATCCAAATCCAAATCTTAAATTCTCTCTATTCATGGAAGGACTTTATTGTGTCCATCTCTACTTCAGCAGAGGCAACAAAAAGAAAGCTTATAAGCAGATTTGAACAGGTTGCAGATGCCTTCAGGTACTAAGGGTGAGTTTCAAACAGTATTTGTTTTGGTGAAAATACAAATAATTTCAAGGTTAACAAATTCAATGTATTAGAGTTGATAAATACCCTTTTAAACATTCTATTTAGGTTAATGATAATTGAATTTGACAATAATAAAAATGTGGACTATAAGGGAAAATACATAATATCCTAAGGAAAGGGTGATTCCTTTTTAAAAAAATATTGCTTTGTTTTTCTTCAGGCAGTCCCTTTTTCCACTCCAAAAAGGTAGCTGGGGCCTCTCCATAGCTGGCTCTTGCTTTAAACGACATTCCAATTCAATGGCCAAATGTGTAAAAATACCTATTGCTCTAACAGAGACTTATCAAACACCCCTGTGGACCTCTGACAACCTCAAGGCAACAGGCTTTGTCAGTACTGCAGGGGAGCAGATGGCAGACTGCCTGAGCTAGCAAAATTACACTGACTAGAGAATGAGAGCCAAAGTAGCCAGAACAAAGCTAATCTGCTTCCAGGCTAGTAGCTTCCCTTAGAAATGAGGCACAATGTCACATGAATCCATTAAAATTGCTTTCCTGGCTGAGCTAACAGCTCTTGTGGTGCTGCAGTCCATTGGTGCGACCACTCCAGCCTGGGTCTATGCAAGCTCAAGGGCTCCTCATGCATTGCCCGGTGCACTGTATTAATCAATTATTTTATATTTCACAAAATATAAACATTTATAAATATTAATTCTGTAAAATGGAGTTTTCAATTCAGTATGAATGTCACATTTCACCATGAAAGCTACAATATTACAGCAAAACTCTGAGACTAAACGAGGATATTTGGTTCCCTCTGTGCCTAACCTTCCTTCACAGAAACCGTCTTCAGTCTGCAAGTGATGCAGCTGCCTCCAGATTTAAAGACATCTGGACCCCATCAAAATACCTGGTTGAAACACGTATTAGTTCAAAGGTAGAGTGATACAAACATGGCTATGCTGCTCCTGAGCTGACTGATAGAAAAACCTGCACAGCACTCAGCTGCATGGATTCCCTGGAGGTTATGGTAGTCTCCATTGCACCTCGCAGCACATCGCAGGCAGGCTCTGACAGGCCCTGAGCAGCATACATCTAGCCACGTCCACATGCAGGGCGAGTTCCTAAGGCACAGCTAAATCAAAGCTCAGTTTTCATTCTCCCACAAAGGCTATACCCAGACCGTGCTATATTTTAATGATAACTTGTAGGGATTTTTTTCTTTTTCCTGCAGCTATATCCAAAAAAAGAAGAGAGAGGGCTGTCACATATTCTTTATTGTCTTTGCTTAATAGTATCCTGAGGATTTTTTTCGATCATAAAAAATAAGACACCATTTCATTTAAAAACAGAGTTCAAGACAGGCAGTTTTCAAGCTCCCGGTGGCAAGTTTCAGAAACAACCAGCCACTAATGCAAAGATTTACAATGCAAAAAATTCCCAAGGTTGTCTTGTCTATTTGACTGCTACAATGCAAACCCCGTATGATACAAAGCTATAAACACATCTGCTGTGAGATGGTCCTTCTGATGGGGCGTGGAAGAAGGGAAATGTTAAACGCAGAGGGTAAATAGCACCTGATTTGTTACCAGTCATCAGAGAAGAGAGGATCTGATAAATAAGTCCAACCTGCAACTTCTCCCCAGCTCAACTGGTTATTACTCAGTTGCAGCTCTTACTCATTTGAATCTAGGTGGAGCTCCCTCCCTCCCATGTCTGCCCTGATTAAAAAGCTTTTCTCAAAGACACGCACACAGGCTCATGCATACACACACTCACTTTTAAGGAGCTTTGCAAAAACACCCTTTGCTTTGCATCATTGAGTCAGTAGCAGAGGCAGCTCTTTTCACCAAGCCATCCTCCCGTGAGCCTGCGGGCTGCCCCAGAAGATGGTGAAGTACGGTCTCGACTACACACGGTGCAGATGGATCCTACCTCTGCTCCTGGGCATAGGAGTCATCTTTGGTATCATCGCACTAGCAGGCAGGGGCTGGTTGGAATCACAGACCTTGCCCTATGTGCATCAGGCATCGTTATGGGAGAGCTGTCGGAGACCTAATGGAGGTGGAGAATGGATGTGCGAGTCCCTCATGAATTATGGTGAGTGTCTGCAATGGTGGGGGGTGGGGAGCGGGGAGGAGTGCTGTCTCTGAAGCAGTGGGTCACACCTCTGTACTCATGTCCCCTCAGCCCTCCTAAACATATCTGCTAATATCTGAATTTTATATAAGAAATTCTGGAAAATAGGGATCCTCACTGAAATACATCAAGGCTTTTAAGAAACAGAATGGAGAAGAAAAGTGTCTTCACCCCATTAAAAAAGAAATGTAGTGATTTATAAGGTGGGTTGCATTACATTTGTGGCACAAAAAACACATGTGGTGAGGTACCAATGCAGAAAACATTACAGCATTAAATATTTCCTTCCTCCTTTAGAAGAAGCTAGTAACCTTTTCTCAATAATCGCTGCTGTACAAAATTTAATGGCTATTGCTGAACAAATGTCCAATGGCAAGCTGCATCGGTAAGCTTGGCACTAGTGCGGTAAGTCATTTCTGAGTGTCAGTGAGAAACTGGGAGGTAAAGCGTAAGATGATATGAATATATCCTCAGGGAGTGTCGGATTGCAGAATGCTGCTCTGAAACTGCTCTGGCAGGTGGGTCGTGTGAAAGAAACTTCTTGTGATTATGAAACAAGCTTTTAAAAGAAGAAAATATTTCTTTTGTATTGAATGTTGGTTAAGTGTGCTGTTAAACTTGTTGGGCCAGATGCAACTTTCATCTTGAAAAAAGTTTAAATGGGCTGGGAAAGTAGGCCAAGAGAAGGATCACTCTAAATGTGCCCTATTTCCCAGTATTTTCCTAAATATCTGCGACTGGCCACTATCTGAAACAAGTTATTGGAAGAGATGGACTATTAATCTGAACCAGGAAGGAAGTTCAAGCATTCTTACGATTTATAACAATGCTAATTCAAATTCTAAGGAAAAAGGATTTTCTCTAAGGGTCAGAATCTCAGCTGCGCTTGCGGAAAATCAATGTAAAAGCAGTTGCAGAAACAAGCTCAGGGACCATTTATTACAGCTTTTCAAAATCATCCATGAAAAGTTATCATCAATAGTCAAACTCTGCCTTCTATGCTCAAAGTTCAACTGTAACAAATTAGTTATAGCAGGTCCCTTTGAGTGTAGGTTCCCAGGACAAGACTGGCTCCTTTCAGCATCATGCCCAGTCTTGCCCTCAAAACTCCTGCATCAGCAATTTGGCTGTACATAGATTAGGCCAATTTTCTGCATCTGGTATGCAGAGCTGGTGAGCAGGACAAAGACTGCAATCCTGAGTTGCAGATACATACATGTGCTGTGGGTAGAGAGAGCATGAGGTAGGCCTTGTCTTCCTCTGAATGCTGGAACCTTGACAGCTCTGGAAATGTCTCTGGATAAAAGAGCTTCATAGACATGCTGGGAGTCTTTAGTGACTAGAAGGCCGGGACATTCTCTGTTTTGGATTAGCAAAGGGCATTGATTCCCATCAATGAAAAGTGAGCCCTCCTCTTGATCTCTGGTTAGGCACTATTAGCATCACAAAAGCCAATGTTACCTGGACAGAAAATCTTCAGAAGTTTTACCATGCTTCTGTTGGTAATACAAATGTTTCCAGGTCCTCCATGGTCATTCAGCATCTCCCTTCCTTCCTTATCCTGCCTCACTCTTCTGCAATCATATGCATAGTTTTCCCATAGGTACCATCTACAGACAAAAGCAGGGAGGAACAAATTCAGGTAATCCTCTATTTGAACTCTCTCCCAAAGTACATATGGGGTTACCATGAATCACATGCACTGTATGTCTAGCATTTCTAAGATGCTGGACTTAGTACACACATGCAGAATAATTCTCAAGTTGCATGCACCAGAAAGTCAACTGGCTTCTGAAGCATCAGAAATGCTGTTCATGTGCTGCGTAACTGCAGTATGCTCTCAGTGGGTATGCATTTGACCTCTTCAGGTTTACTCAACACCCAGAAATCCTGAGCAAATCCTCAGAATCCTCCTGGGCAAAATTCCTAGGCAGAAAAGGAGGCTATATCTGAGACTAATCGAGTTATTTGACTGGTAGGAGAATATGTGATGGTGCACAGTCCAAGTGTCTACGGATTATACTGCTAGGCTTCTGCCTCTGCTAGATTACGCCTTCACAGTGTAAATCTCAGCCACTGCAGGCATGGATAACCCCAGAGATGTAAGAGTGCTGTAGACTTGACTGGCAAGGTGCAAAATCGTGTCCCTGCCCCACTGTTTTCTAGCCTTGTAGGTGTAGGTCCCCCTTCCCCATTACACCCACAACCTGAGTGGGGAATCTGCAGCTCGACACTGCAGAGTGGAATTCTTCTTGTGCTTTCTCCTTCTGGCCTTGTGACTTTCCCACCTGTCGCTGGGTAGTTAGGACCTGTCGCAGGAAGACTTGGGTAGTGCCCCTAGGTTAATCTGAACCCAGGTCTCTTCCTTTCCAGGCAAGTGCACCAACCATAAAGCTGTTACCTTGAGGTGGTCAGCAATGGAGGTGGCAGGAAACACTATTTTCTCTGCTGCTTCAAGGTACCCTTAAGAAAAAAAGAAGAAGAATGAGCACTTATAAACTGTTTTTCGGATGAGAGAATGGCATCCTGCTAGGTGGTGGTCTCTGAGGAGATGTCCTGAGCTGTGGGCCCTGGAGAGATGGAGGTAATTTCTAGGAAAATCGTTATCTCCAGAAGCGGAGACCCAACCCTGTTCTCTGTATTTCTTATTATTCTGTCCTTGGTCAATAGATACAGGGTTGGGATTTTTCTTCCAGGGCTTGTATCTTGCTGTATACAGGGTCCAGATGCCTGATACTAGTCTTGGATTCCACTCAAAAGGCCAAGCCACACAACAGCATCACATTTGTCACATATGAGTCTTGCATTAAGTCTAACTCTATCTGCCCAACTGATGAAATCCAGGTTTTTTGTAGATGCACACTGTTTTTAGGATTACATTTATCCTCACTGCTCCTAAAAGGTCATAGAAAACAAGAATTCAGCATCATGTTTTGTAAGATGTTTAACTTCCTCTTGGGCCAAGCATAACAAAGTGCACAATAAACAAAGTGTAATTACATGCCTGCCCAAGCACAGCGGCATGAGATACGATGTCATCAGTAAGGACAGAAATATTTTATGCTTTTACTGCGTGATGAGCTCTTTCTTTCCCTCCTCTATTCCACAGTTCCCATATCCTTTCCTCTGTGATTTGACCCCAGCTGCCCTGCCTAATCTTTTACAGGTTATGTGGGCTCTGCAGTTCAGTGCTCCCATGACACTGGTTTCACTGACATACAAAGTATGCATGTATACCTCTGCGACTGCCATTGAATAATCTCAACATGACCTAGACGGTACAAAAATCTTAATTCATTACAGCTATCTATATCATACTATAATTTGCAAAGTTTGTAATTCCCCTTGAATCTCAGCTCTTCAGCTTAACATATATGTATTTACAGACAGCAGACAAAAAAATCTGATATCCTGGATTGGAGGGGAAGAAGTTTGAATGTTTCACTGGTTGCATCAGTGGAGTCATGAATCTGCTGAATAGTTTCTTAAAATGACAAAATTCAAAGCTCACAAAGGCCCATACATTTTTTTGAAAAGCCAGAAGAATGACTGGTGCAGTCATCTTTCATGAGAGCATCTACACACCCTAGGGCTTTTGCAAAGTTTATAAGCTCTATGGAAAGTGGAAAAAAGGGTTTCTGTGCTCTGTTATCTTCTCCAAGCTCAGGTCTTCTTGGTTAACCATATGACACTCATCTAGACTTTAGCAGAAGTTTTTTGCTTTTCAAGCATATTTAGCTCAGTAATTAAAACGTCATAGGAAAAAAAATCTAGTGCATCAGGACACTGAAGAAAAATGAATGGAGTTCAGGATGAGGGTCTGAGAGATGAAACCTGTAGCTCTACAATGTTATGCCACTTGAAACAAATAAAGGTCTTCAGCTTATAGAGTGCTTGAACTATTACCAGGACTTCATGAATAGATAATGAGCACAGTATGAAATGTATCTGGGACATGGCTGAACTTGCCAAGAAAATGCATAGATTATATCCCTTTGTGAAGCTGGCAAAACACTCCTTTGTTTTTCTTGATTTTTTTGACTATATGACGTCTCCTGAAAAAGGCGTGTCTGACAGATCTGAGACACTTTTTCAATGTGCAATTTATCCCACTACAGGCTTTGAAGATGTTTAAACTTGCATGTTCTTGGTTGGTAGAAAATGACTGATTTTGTGTTATTAGTCCGAATGTGGTGCACAATAAAATGAAAAATTCATGAGTACCCTTATCCTCTCTTACATTGCACCTGGCCCTGCAGCCCATCCATGCACAGACGCTTCCTTTGATGCAACTGCAAGCTCAAAGCTCTAAATTTAGGTTGAAGTGGTGAGCTCATTTGCATGATACAAATAGAAATCTTGGGGGAAAAAAAGGGGTACATGACAGGTGGAATCCAGATATTCAGTTATTTTCACATCATAGTATTTAATACTTGTCTTATCCTAGGAGAATTTATTGCCTATGGAGAGTAGTGGGGAGATGAATGTTTTTCTCATCTGGAAATGCTTTTAGGTTTGTCAAGGAAACCTTATTGCACCTTGTCTTCCAGGCAAATACTAAGCAACTATGTTTTAGCTAATTCCGGTTTTATTTTGTCCATAAATGTTAATGTAATATTACAAGATAGGATGGCAATATAGTATGATTATAATGGGAAGACTGTGAGCTCTAGTATGGCAGTAGCTGAGTATGTCTACAGCATAAGTGAATGAGGGAAATGCTGCAAAAGGTAGTATCTTCTTAGAGAAAGAAAGATTCTACTTTAATCTCGTAAGTACCCCACCGATGAGTAGATTTTCTCCTTATTTGTCTATATTGGGCGCTTGGGTACAAGGAATCTTTTACTATGATGAAGCACCACTGATTGATTCTGGAGGTAACAGGCATTGAAGGGAAATCACCTGCCAAAGATCCCCAGCTAATGATACAACAGAGTGGTAGACAACCAGGCTAGGAGCAGTCTCTGAGCAGCAAAGGACCTTTACTGGTATGGCACGTAATGGCCTAGGACTGCCACCCCACAGCTCTCCTGCGGGAGAATTAACTTTATTGGTCAGACTCATCACACCCAGGGCACAAGACAGCTCAGGCACCGAGGCTCACGGCCTGCGCTGCCTACATAGGATGGTTTTCCCTTCCCCTGTGTTCCCATCAGCAGCCAATCCCTGGCACGGGAGAGCCTTCACTTCCATTTGGTTCAAACAAGAGCCAGGAGCAGAATGACGCAGTGATGCTTCCAGAGGGCCAGGCTGGGAACGGCCTCTCTGTGCAGGGCCTGGGAGGAGAATGAGGCTTTCCCCAATCATCCTCCGGGTACAAGGGTGTCTGCATGACGGAATAAACACTGAACAATAAGTAACTACTTTTGAAGCCAAGACTGGTTCAAGGTTCAGGGATATTACTGTAGACTTTCCCTAAAGTGAATGTTCTGCACTTCAGCTTCCCTAGAGTTTGGTAATGTTTGGGTAGGTTTGGAACAGTTTGTTTCTTTACAGCCAAAAAGCAATGGCAAGGGTAATTTCTAGCTAGCCCAGAAAGCTTGTGAAAGAGTCCAGAATGGAGCCCAGCTCCATGTTCTGTCTGTTACCTTAACCAAAGGGCAAATCCTTGCCTCTTTTTATGCAGAATGAGCTGAAAATGAAAACTTTGTCCTGTTCATACTGCATTCAGAACGTGAAATAATTATATATACATACATACATACGTACATTACACGCATACATATGTACATTACATACATACACACACACAGACACACATACGCACACGCACACACATATATATATATAGTGAATTCTGGTAGTTTTAATGACCCTGTATGCTGGAGCATGTCTTTTCCTAAGTCACCAGTCTCCAAAAAGTGTAACATTACCTAAGACTAACCAGTGAAAAATAGGATTACAAGATTAATAATTCAATAACTGAAACTTAGAATGCTAAAAAATACAGGCTCTATTAAATGTTTTAAATTGTGGTGATGAAAATATCACAGCAATGGCATATTTAGGAAAATCTGATGCAAGAAAGAAAGAAAGAACAAACTTGATTTTCCTCCTGCTTGTAGGAGAGATTCCATTGTTACTATATAGGTGCAAGAGAAGAGAATCAAGCCCAGAGCATTTAACTAGCATGGCAATTTTCATTCCTCTGCAATTACTTGCTTTCCCTTGTAATTTTAGGGTTTGTCCTTTTATATGTTTAGTGGCAGATTCATTTAATCAGACTCTTTTCTAAATAATGGTTATGCTCTTCAGTAATTAACTCTGCAGAAATTGCAAATGGCATCCTCTGTTTATTATCCAACCTCTCCTTTAATAACTGCAGTTAAACTAGGTGGGAAAATGGCAATCATGAAGGGTTCTCATCTCCCCCATCAAAAGATGTGAACTGCTGGTGCTGAGGACTTTGCAAAGATCCCCCGTGCTTTGCATTGTCAGGGCTGTAAGTCCTTGCGTGTATACCGTTCAGTTATTTTTCAAACCTTTCCTACAGAGAAGGTATCTCTGCTGAAGATTTCTGAAAATTTGTGGCTGAATTCTCATTTCTCTTCATCTCATGTCTTTCTATAGCTTATTAAGATAATCTTGTACAACAGGACTATAATAGTCTTTCTTTAGTGTGAACTGTGATAAAGGCTGTAAAATCAATTTTGAATTACACTGTAGGGTTAAATAGTCAAAATATTTAAGCAGGAAAGCAGCTACTTGGGAAAAGAAACAGAACTCTTAAAAAATTGTGTTCTTTTGCATTTCTGTATCACTTCTCACTGACAGCTTTTATCGTTCTGAGCAATTTTGAAGACATTGACTGGAAATTAGAATGTGTTTCTTCTTTGTCAGGTATTATTACAAGACGTCTCATCAGTCACAAATTCAAGGAATCCAAGCTAGTTTATGGAGCCAGCTTGGCAGAATATGGCCCAAAGTTTTCTGGCTTTCTTCTACTGGTACTAACACTTCAGATCACAAATGTTTCTGCTGAAGTGCTAATCTGCACCTGAATGCATATAATGTCACCTGTTATGTTGAATATGCATATTATTCATAAATCTGGACTCAAATATAGGAAGTTTCTGTGCAGTTCCCATTTGTTCATTAACAACCCTATCAGTAATAAGCAGCCAGCAATGAAGACTTTTAAGATGCATCACCAAAGCTTTCTTTCTCATTCACAAGAAGATTAAGGAGGGTTTGCGAGAGATATTTTCTGAACTCAAAGTACCACTTCTGTTTAGATAGATTTTTTTCTCTTTTTGCTTTTCAAATTGTAAAATTTTGCTTCTATCGGAAAATTAGATCTAGATTTACAGCTGCTCTCTATCAGAGGAAACTCCCTAGTACAAAAGGTGAGTTTTGGCAAGGTTTCAGAGCAAAGTTTGCTCACAACATGAAAATTGCAGATCAATAGTGAGGAGAACAACACTTAGTGCATATGGAAATGAAATGTAAATGCAGTGTTCTTCAGCCTCAAATGACCTTAGGAAAATAAAACATAAAAAGAGCTTTTTGGAAAGGTTCCACTGTGGTGCTTTGATTAAAAGCCCCAGTTCATAGTCTGCATTATCATACAAGTCTATTCTGTCTAAATCACACTATATTTTTTAATCCATTTTTAGCTTGGGACTAGCATCATACCACTCTCTGACTAACTGGCACTGTGTATATATATACTGATTTATCAATACTTCACCCGTTTTGTTTATCTTGCCTTCTCTCCCCCACCATGCACATGTCCAAGTGGAAGTCAGCCTGATTCATTTAAGAATAAATAGGAAAATAAATAGGAAAAAAAGGAGGAAAAAATGTTACAGCATAAAAGTGTATAAAACTAAGCTTTTATCTTTTATGCTTTGAATGTATGCATCTTCTGAGGATAATGTGAGATAGGACTCTGGCTTTCTAGTGATTCAACCTCTAATTTTGAGACACTGTGTATTATTTTTAATAGCTAACTTACTCCCTTGCTACTCCCTTTGGTGATGGCTGTACACCCTCTGCTACTTCTACCTTCCTAGTGCTAAGTAAGCATCAAGGAGGAGCCCTTATTAACACAAGATTTGTGGCAGACAACTTCTAAGTCAAGTGTGTACATGTCTAGGGCTTACAATGAGATGAAACGTAACCACTCCCTCGAGATATAACTGCTTCTCCCCCTAGATTCATGACAGAATAGTTCCAAAGTTGAATTTCTCACCTCAGTAAAAGAAGAAGTTTTCAGAAGTATGTAAAGCCTCAGATGTAGACTTTCCCTCTATATGCTTGCGACTCAAGCCAGTGATTGGGAATTATAGGCTGCTTGCTTTAAATGGGAAATATTTATTACAAAGTCCACCAAACCAAACTGAACTATTAACTTAGCATTAAGCCACTTCAAGACACTGCTCTCTGTTCATATAATAGCGTTTTACCGATAGACGATCTATATATAAAGATTCTTTTCCAGTTTGCTGTCATTTAAAGATTCCATTGTAGGGTAATTGGAAGTCCTAATTCTTTCTTGTTTTACGTGAGACCTACTATTAATCACTGAGAAGCTTTTGCAATGATATCATCTTGCTGTGAACCTAAATAGGTTGTTCTCTGCTTCCATTGGTGTCTCTTAAGCAGTGGCAAGCTAACAAGCTGGTTCCTGCTCACATGAAAATGGTTTCATGCTGTGAGCTAATATTCTGTTATGGCATGAAAAATCCATGTTAACTGCCAATAAATTCTGAAGAAGCAATGCTATGGCAAAGGAAGCAGAGTTACCAAAAAAAGAAGAAAAGAAAAAAGGAAAGAAAGAAAAAGAAAAGATGTCAAACAGCAAAATCAAAAATGCTTATTTTGTATTGTGCTCTGAATGAAATAAAATTACCCAAATCCAAGAAAAACATCCACTATTGACCTTATTGACCTCCTGAGGGAAAAATATTCAGAAAACCTTCAGAAAATATAGTTGTTTTGAGAATGATCCAGATATCATGAGGAGCACTGAAGGATAGCTTGGAGAATAATATACATCCAATTATCCCTTTTTTTCTCCTCCATTTTATTCTGTTCATAAATTACCCATGACTAAAATGCAATTTTCTTCATTTGTATGGCCTTCCTTTGAAATTATTTTCAGTCAATAGCTTTCAGTCTGTTCATACAGATTATTCATAAGAAACTGCTTTTAATAGGTTCTGATTTATTTTGTCTGTATACAAACACACACACTGGTTTCACAATGTCAGCTGTTATGATCAGCAAACACTTGCAGAGATTTTTAATGTTAACTTGCTTTCAAAAAGAGCACAGAAATACCTCATATGAAATCATGATTTTCGTAAGATGAGATTTTGCACTGTCCAATGTTACACACGGAACACAGGAAATCCTGGCCATGTCACTCACCAGATCCTGTTCCACAGCTGAATGGCAGTGACTTGCATATACACCTGCATATACGCTTCAGCTGCTAAAATGAGCTGTGGCTTAATGAGCTGGATGGGTCATCCAGCTTGGACTTAAGATTCAAGATAAGGAGATATAAATTAGGGGAAACACTTCCAGTCTGATTTATTCTTCCTATGACAGTAAACCCAAGACCCTGCTGCAAAAACATTCACAAATTCAAAGCTCATTTTTCTGCAGATAAGTTCACTTTCACATAGAAACTTTCTCTAGGAGAACAAAACAAAATGAAATGTTGAAAATGAATGAAACCTGGCCAAAGCGCTACCTTTTCAAAGTGTAGCATGTGCTCTACAGAGTTCACCACACCCTGATGAAGAAATGGTGGAGAAATCTAAGTTGAGTGAGTTCAGGTTTGTTTCCAAAATAACGCTCTTTCCCTTTAATCAGAGCGGCATAAAACAGGTTGAGCTCTCCAAACTCAGACTAGAAACATTCTCATTAAGTACAGCACAGAAATGAATCACTGCTATGGCAGGTCTAAGTTCTCAGAAGAACTGCTATATGACTAAGACTGGAGCTGGAACTGTGGGATTTTTGTTTCTTTCCCTTTGTGATGTAAAGGATAACTGAGTGAAATATTATTCTGTTTTCAGTGCAATTTTGCATTTTCTTTGACCTATTCCCTCTGTTTCCTCTGAGTTAAAACTATCCTTCCTGAATTCGCTGAGCAGTTCAGTTCACTGACTGACGTGTTAAAATGATCAGGTGGCAAGAACATAGAGAACTGCTGATGTCTTTGAGCTGACAATAATTCATTTATTTTTCTTTTCAGTGGTGGTTGCATATTTAGCTCCAAGTCATGAAGAAAATTTGAAGAAGCATATTCTTATCGATTATACCAGGAGAAGTACTTCTAAACTCTCTGGGGTTCCTTTCAGAAAATGTGGCTCAAACAGAGAAACCCAGTAGTTCATGTGGTTTGAGGGTACCAGATTAGGAAAGACATAAGAATGTCATATATGAATATTTTCCCATATTTTGAACCAAGTGCACTAGAAACAGAGAAGTGCCTGTTTATCATAGAGGGAAGGGGACTTCATGTTCTATTTCCAGTGCATTACTGCTCCTTTTTTTAAAAGCACTATTTGGAACACTGAATATATGGCAGGCTAGGAAAAGAGTAGATCTGGCTGTTCAAAGTTTTGGCTCAACTTAACTGCTGAGCAAGTGAGTTTGTTTCCCTGTGTATGAAGCACAAACAGTGCACATGCTGTTGCAAGCTGGAATAGGTATGAGGGAGTAAGACCAGGAAGGCAGGAACTTGGAGACAGTCCTAGTACTGAATCTCTAATAAAGTCTGTCAGCTTTCATATGGCCGCAGTCAGCAGTAGGGTGTTCAGAGGATGTGTAGATGGTGCAGTCATGCTATCTCTGAAATAAGCTAATTTTAATAGCACAGTAATAAAGCTGCATTATTATTGTGCTCTGTCTCAGCTAATTATCCTGTTCAAAAATTACCATGAGCTGTGTCCTGGCATGGGCAGACTCCTTCTGGCACCTGAAATAGCTCAGGAGTCTTGGCACACGGCGGCGTGTTGTCGTGGCCAGACGCTGTTTTCCGGGAGTCCTGCATTGATTGATTCACTCTGGATGGTTCGCACTCTCACGGATTGCTACCAAGTTATTTAGAAAGCAAGGCAAATAAGGGCATTCTCCTTGTTCTGCGTGAGGTAGGCAGGAAAACGTAGATTCCTTTTGCTCGGATGGCAAGGCCTTTTTTTTTTCAGACAAAGCTGCTCAGAAAATTGCCAGCTAGGAGGAGTTTTGAAGGGAGTACGATACGTAGCTTCCTACCAACCTTCTAATGATACTCATTGGCATTCTTTCAGCTGATAGGGGAGGGGGGAAAAGGAAGAAACAGAGCTAACATGCAAGTGTTACAGGATCCTGCTGATATTCAAGGACATTCTCACATAAACGCACCTTTCTGTTCTAACAAGCACATTTAAACCACTAAACAGCCAAAATATCACTGCATTTATGGGGGCTGAGAAAGCAGATCTCACAAATTGCTGTATATTTTCACCGACTCAACTTGGTGTCCTGGAATCTGCTGCTCCTTTTGTTTCTGTTTTCCATTTTATGAAAGGTGGACTGGACCCTATCTGTTTTCAATTGTTTTCTCTCTACTGGCAAGTGTACACTGAGCTTGTGAGACACCTGTGATAATTTTTTGGCCTGGCATTCACATTCTTACAGGAAAAGGTTTGCAGTTACAATAATTTATTTATGTTTCAACTGGATGTTAAAGCAAAAATCAATGCAAAACAAAAAAAGATTTGGGACTAGATTTGCCACTCACAATTAAATCACCTCATGAAGAACACTAAAAAGTATTTCCTAATAAAACATCTATTCTTGAACAGTATTTTTAACAAAGCATTTTGCAACATTTGGAGAAAGAGCCCTTAGGAAGGGAGGTGCTTCTCATCGCCACTAGGACTCTGTGTCAGGACTTAGAGAAGTCTTCTTTGGAGATAAAGAAGACATTTGTAGTTGTAATGGCTGGAGCTATTTGTCCTTCCATGGGATCCATGTTTTATGACCGATTTAACTCTTCTAGTTTGGGCATTTTTAAAAAGTCAAGTATTAGTTATACTAGAAAAAGATGCTAAGCTACTCTAGTTTTCCTACTGTCACAAGGAAAAAATAAATGTCTTGGGTGCAGAGACAGTTCCAATTATTTCTACACAAAGATTTTGCTACCTTGTATCTTAGGGAGGTAAAGTGTTTGTGCACTGTGGTCTTAGCTACTGCAAACCACTACTTTTTGTAAAGGACAAATGAAGTTCAGATAGCATTCCTCAAATAAAAGTAGATACTGTCTCCTCTACACCTCCTATTGCCTTATTTGGAGCTGTGTATTTGCATTCTTCCAAAACTGAGATAAGTTTTTTATTTTTTGTGGAAGTGTGAGTTACAAAATTGGCATTTACATGATTAAGCAGTGCATCTTAAAGATGTAAGCATCCTTCAGCCAACAAGTTTCTTCTTGCCGCCCAGTGCCCTGCAGGCTGGGAGTACCTCAAACATGCTTTCATGCTGTCAGAGCACTTGTAACACTGCTTAGGGAAAAAAACCCAGGCGGGCCTGGTGGTGAAGGCAGATGGCAGAGTGGGCCAGTACCTGCTGCAGCCACCCAGCACCCTCTGAAGCCCTGGCCCAGGTGACTTTTCTATCCACTGTACTATCAGCTCTTCTTGGAAAGTTCGACTGTACTTTGGCAGATGACCCACCAAAGTGATGGTGGCAGTAGCTGAAGCTACACCATCAGGTCTTGTTCATATCTTGGTGCTGCCAGGCAGTTGCCTTCTGGATTTGTTTTGGGAAAGGACAGCCTGTTGCCCTGGGGGACTGGGCCCAGGATTTCTGCTGTCCCAGCCAGGTGTGCCCCTAACACTACACGTCACTTCCAGAACTTCTTTGGATTTCACCCTGCTGCCAGAAGCTGTAACTCTTGCAGCAGAGAGCAGTGAGGTCATCGTTCCTCAGCACTTCCAGCATGGGACAGGTTACACTTAGGTGTCTTTTATTTTATTTATTTATTTATTTATTTTAGCAGGATGGTAGAGAGGCTGGGAATAGGAGCAGCCTAAACTGGTTAAATTGAGCTGTGTAGTATGAGAACATTCTCTTCTTGACTGCCTGCTTTGATAGCTTGCCTGAGATGGCCCCTTCCCATACCGGGCTGAGTGTTGGCACATTACATGTTCTACCTCTGAGCCTTGTGTAAATTCGCAATGAAGAGTTTAGGCTAAAATACTGGACTACAGGCTGAGATATAAGCATGTCTCTGCCCTCCCTTTCAGACTCCTTGTAGGAAACTGTTTGTAGGATAGGCAATAGGGCTGGAAAGGCCTAGAGCAAACAGAGATTTTGGCATAAGGAAGAAAGACACTAGATAAAATTGAAATTACAGTGAAATAATTGAAATAGAGCAGGGTTCATAAAGCAAGGGGAGATGAGTGAAGAGTAAACAAAATGGGAAATTCATTTTGATGGGCTGATGGTAGGGAAAGGACAGCTGGGAAACTGTGACTGTTTCTCTAGTCTAATAGCTGCCTTGATGTGGAGCCTGGGGGAAGAGAGGTCGAGCACAGAGGTGTCACCCATCAAGGACAGGATAGTGTCAGAGCCCAGAAGGCTTTTATGCTGGGAGGGGAAAGGCAGGGCACTTGGCTTTTTATTGCTCACATGCTCTGGTGTGGGTGACTGTTCTCGATGCCTTGGGCTACTACAGCAGCAGGAAAAAGGTGCTGGAATGAAGACCATTTTCTGGTCCTACCTGCACTGACAGGCAAGCGATAAAGTATATATGGGTCACGGAAGCAGAAGATAGGTGTCTGAGAAAGTGGAATAAATAAAAGCTCTTTAGTGAACTTGGCTACTTCCCTCTATGTGTCTGTCCAGCGCCGTCTGCTCAGTGGGCAGTGTGTGTTCCCCATGCAGAAAGGCCAAGCAGTGTAGTCAGCGCATATATCGAGAGTGTGGCCAGCAAAGCCTCAGCTTGGGCCCAGAGAGACTGAGGGGGTTAGCTCTTGTGATTGAAGCAAATACATTTGCAAGTTATTAAATATCAGAAGTCACAAGTCACTGAGTTCCAGAAGGAACTTTCACTGAACAGCGTGCACTACTTTTAAATTTGGTTATAATTATCCTCGTGGTTGTTTGGGCTGTGGTAATTTTACAGCACTAATGCTGTGTGGAGTTGATTAGAAGCCAACACCTTAGAAATACGTAGTGTAGGTGAGGAGGTGAAGCCTGTAAATGCCCAGCAGACTTCAACTGCCTACTCCATCTACATGCACAATTTAACAAGTGTCACATGGGGCTTTTTTACACTGAGAGCAGATACTTTGACCTCTGAGAAGTAGTTGCTCCTAAATACTTAAAACAATAAATAAATAATAATATTTTCAGTTGCTATGGCAACACATTTGCTTAACAGTGTGGCATGTCATAACATAAAGTTATCTAATTTGAAAACTGAAGTATTAATATCCTGAATAAGTTTTCAGAATAAAACAGATCTGACTTTGGATCAAAAGCAGAAGTCGAATTTCCCTACAAAATAGACTGTAAATCTTTTCTGCCATTTAGGATACAGATCTATAATCCAAAACACAAAAGATACTAAGTCAGGAATCGTCGAATGTTGATATTAGTACAGTATCACCATGCTTTTAAATTTGCATGCCTGAGTGGTAGTGCTTGTATGAACACTTTTTGATATTTTTTTAAGGAAGAATTTAATTAGTTTCAGGGACAATTTAATTCTTCCTGTCTATGCAAAATGATTCTAGTTTTATAGCATCTGTTGAGGTAATGACATTTGTTATTGAAGTACCTATCATTACTTTTCTAAAGTCATTTTTATCTCCAGTCTTAATAGTTAAATCTAAACAGGAACCTTGCATGAAAGTCTTATCGCATTCTATATGAGAGGTCAGACCTGATGTTTTTAAGCATTCTGCACTTAATGATTTATTGTGAAACAGAAACACTCACACTATACAAGAAATCTACCATGCTTTGCTTCATGAGAGTTAACCTTCTTTTCACATTTATTTAAAACAAGCCTTTCATTATAGGCCAGAAACACTGCAAGATATATATATATATATATATATATATATATATATATATATATATATATATATATATTGTCTTTCTAATATATCTTTCTTTTGATTTCAGCTTGGGGAAGAGCTGCTGCTGCCACATACCTTGTTGGCTTTATACTTCTAGTCATCTGCTTTGCTCTGGCCATCATAGCATTTGCCATTGATACACTCCGATTCAACTTCATAAGAGGGATTGGCGGCTTGCTTTTTGTCGCTGGTAAGACAATATATGAAGTAAAGTTTACTTATACAGGGAATCAGAACCGATATCTCCCTCAGTTGATTCTATACCTGGTTCTAGTGTCTCTACATACTTGAACTCCCTATGAAAAATAATATAAAGTCTATCATGACCATAGATCAATTTTCAAATCCTCCAAACCATGGGTGGTTTTAGCTATAGGTATTATGGAGGCCAGCAATATGATGGGTACTAGCTTAATCATTCTTTTTCTCCTGTTTCTTCAGCTATGTTCTCCATCATGGGCCTGGTCATTTATCCTGTAAAGTTCTCAACTGAGATTGAAATGACAGGAATCAATATGTTCAGCTGGGCCTATGGCTTTGGCTGGACCACTGCCATTATGGAAATATGCTTGGGATTCTTCTTCTGCTGCCTTCCTAACTATGAAGATCAAGTCTTGGGTAATGTGAAGCCCACATATTTTTACTCTTCCCCGTAAACACCAGGAAAAATGCATTTATGTTCCAAAAATATCTGACAGATCATCTAAATTTTCCAGAATATCATCATTCGATGTTAGTAGAAAAAACTGGAAACTTTTTAAATGTATGTATAGAAACAGTACTGGCATTTTACAATAAAGTTATCTACTCTATTCTGGACCTTCATATCTGAGGTGGGTTGATTAGATTAAGTCTAAACAATTAAAAACCTTGTGTTTCCTCATTCATGCCCATTAGTGAGGGTGTATATGGATTCTGATTTTTATTACACGCATTTGTATTTCTGAATTCAGAAAAGTTTTTAAAATCTTCATTAAACCAAACAACATATATCATCTGCCTGAAGCAAAGCAGCTTACAATAGTCCTATTTTGTACATATCAGTTTACTTTAACCTGAAGATTTTACATGTTTTTCAGGAGCCAAGTATCTTCATTCATTGACTGCTGAAGTAGTAAGTTAGGTAAACTAGTCAGCCAGCACTTCATAGCTTTGCTTCCTGTTTTCCTTCAATAATTTAAGGTACAGGCACAGGGTAAGATAAGGCAGAGAGAAACCTCCCTTGCCCCCACCAAAGCCAGCACCCCAACTTTTATCCGTCTGTTAGAATATGAGCAAGAACCATCAGTAACCCAGGCATCCTTAAAAATCCTCGCATGTCACTACTGGAGCCAGCCCAGACCGGGCCAAAAGAGAGGAGATTTCAAGCCATCCCTGCACAGTACAGATCTGGGTTGAACGGGCTCCAGGTGTGTCCTTCATGGGCATCTGCCTTTTAATCCATTGTATCAAAATCTGTGGCTTTAAAATCTCCTTTATACTATTCCAGCTCTTTTATCCAGCCTGAAAGGATCAGGAAGGACTTAAAGAGATGGATGATTCCCCTCAGCCATCTAGGAACACATTAGGTGTAGAAATAGGTAGCAGCTACCATAGAAGTTTGAATTTAGATATGAAACATCTATGCAAAGGCCTCTTTTTCATTAGTTTGCTGTTTGTAAGTACTTTAAGAACAGAAAGTATATATTTTAATACATAGCTGTAAAATGCACAGATATGCCCTACCATCTCATACAAAGACTCATAGTGAGAAGAAACCACATCATACAGTATCTTATCTTATACTCCACAGTGCTGCAAGCCTTAGTAAATTGCAAGCAATAAAGTACACTCAAGATAGTACTGCTTTCTGCCTTGCATAGCCTAACTTTAAAATGTTCTATTCCTTCTGCTAAGTGAACAAGATAGATAATTCTGCTATGTGTAAAAGGAAGTCCCATTGAAATCGTTAGCTAGAGAGGCTTATTACCTTGTAACTCATCTCCAATTTTTCAGTAATCTGTACTTTATGTAAAGGGCCATACCAAATGTTCTTTACTGCAAAGAATAAGGGGTAGAAAAATATTTTAATAAGCTTTCAGTATCTAAAATTAGTAAAGGAACAGGATTTAATCTTTTTTTCCAGCAATTAGTTCCGTTCACTTCTAGGGAGTCACTTTTAACTTTAATCAATAAACATGAGTATGTCAGACCAATGTGCAGTGTATACACACCAGAGAATAGCTTTCAAACACATTAAGAAGATGTTTCCTATTTGGAAAGAAATGAAAATAAAATAGAGTCGGGAAAGTAGTTTGTATAAAATGGCTTGCAATTCTTTATATAATGTTATCTAATCAGGAAGAAATCTATCACAAATCGTTTTATTATGCTTATTATACCCAATAAATGACAGTATGTATGTACTATTTCACAAATGAGTCTTAGATTTGTTCTTTTTTTTTAGAATACTAAGAACAGGGAAAGGTGACGTTCCCCAGAGTATTCTCTCTTAAGGTACCATTTTGGAGCAATCTGGGTATCCTGGAGTTTTGGGAAAGGAGAGTAATTTACAAATAGAGCTTCACAACAGCTTTTATTATTCTTTAGCTGTATTCTGATTGTATCCTATGGCCTTGTCCACATGCACACATGAATCCTGAACTTGCTCTGTTAAACTTATGCTCCATCTGGGTTCAACTAACTATACATGTGAGTCTGTATTACAGTTCACTCTGGCATGAAGGACAGTGAACTCATGTTCGTCAAATAGCCAGCCAGCGTGGCCCTGCTCCACACCTTTGTTCCAGCAGACGTGGCAATCCCTTGGAGAAAGCAAAAGGGAACTTGAGTAACCAACGGTTACATTTACAGTTTCTTCAATATTAGCTCAATGTTGACCCAGTGTGCTGGAAGGGGCACAAAATGAGGCTTACGAGAAGGACACCAACTTTGCTGACAGAGCAGAGCATAATTAAAAGGCAAAGAAAATCATTAGTGACAAATAATCTCCCCTCCTCTCACTCCTCCCTTGCTGGACTCAGCACCTTCACCTCCTCTTCCTTCTCCTCCCAGTTCCCTACTGCCATTTTCCTCTTCCCAGAGGGAAGGAGGGAGGAAATTGGTGTTGTCGAACCCAGGAGCAACCACAAGGGAGCCAAGATCAGCTCGCTACCGTGGGTCTGCTGTGCTCCTTGTAAGGGAAAGCTTTCTGTAAGAAAAAGTGGATCAGGTGGGTATCCAACACACAAAAGCATCACAAATACCAGACTTCAAGTGTGTGTATTTAGGGTAGTTTATTTCCAGTAATGTCAGGTCAGCGCACGCCAGATTCATTAAAAAAAAAAAAAAAAAAAAAAATCTAAGCCCTACAGACAGAAAAATGGTAAGAAAAAGAGTATGAAGCTCTCTGTTTTCCAGACACTGTTGCACAGATTCCAGTGCCATCTCCTCTGACTGCTGTGGTGGAGGAAGCAGCCACTCGAGAGATCACAGCAAAATGGCATGCAAAAGGCAATCACTTTTGACAGAAAAAGGAAGCTGAATCCAGCAGCAGAGGGTATAGTTCAGCAACATTGTCAACTAATTGTTGAACTAATCTTGAGTAAAGTCAATGTAAAAACATCTGTATTTTCAAACAAAGGAGAAATTAGAGAAAAAGAAGACATCTCTTAAGTTCTGCATCTCTCTTAGGTGGGGATCTCTCTTAAAGTCCCACCTGTCAGGGAAAAGGGGATAGCAAAATAAAGTCTTAAAGCTTCCCTGTGGCCAACAGCAATGCTAGAGAGAGATCAGGAAAGAACAGATACAAGATTCAGTTTTTGAGAACATAAGGTTTGCTATAACAACAGAAGAAAAGTAAAGATGTTACTGCCAAAGGCATTGCTGCTATTCCTGTCAACATTTCAAATGACTTATTGAGGAAGCATCCTCTAACAAATATATTTTATTTAATTCAAATACATCACAGAAAAACAAGTCAGAATCATTCTGAAAGCAAGTGGAATGTCAAGCAGCCTTTCAGTTGGAAACTGAAGCAAAAGAAATAATGAGAACTTTCTAGCAGTAAGTTAATATGTTCCATTTAATTTTTGACATTTGTATCAGAGTTTGTGTAATGTGTGAATGTCTTGGTCCTTTCAATTTTCTTTGCAAACATTTCCATCTTTCACTATGCATCTTTCAGGCACCTGCCATATGCTCTTAGAAATAGCTTACCTAAGTAATAATTCCCATGCAGTCTAGATGGCAGCACATTTTGCTGTACAGACTAATGCCATGAGTGAAATTTTGACCCCATTGACATCACTCACAAAACTGTTATTGATTTCCATAAGGCTGGTATTTCATCCTTGGAGGACAAACATTTTTGCTACCTGTGCTCAGAATCAATTGCATTTCTGTGAGTAGCTCCACTGATTTTAACAGCTATACTCCTGGAGTAGGATAGTGGTCCAGGGGACCAGAGTCATGGCAGATGAGATCATTCACAAAATAAAGGACAATTCAATTTGCACAAGATTAGCAGAACCTGGGTCCTGATAAAATTATATTTTGTTAGAAACACCACGGGGCCAGAGTAAAAAGATAAATTTTCCTTTTGACACATTTCAACTGTGCAACAGTTATTATTTCTTATAATTCACATTCTTGGAATACTTACTTGCATGTTTTTATATTCAGTGGACTTATGTGTGCTCTGAAGATGATAGATCTAAGAAAATCATGAAAAACCAAGCTTGTGGTAAGGGAGAAAATAATTGGTCCATTTGTACACTTTAGTAGGAAACCAAAATCAAACAGACCTACTGGAATGATGTTGAACTAAACAACCAAAGAATTAGTTCTGAATTTTATCTGAAAGTCAAATAAGAAAACTGAGAAATAAAGGTCTACTAAATGGTTAATTGTGGAGAGAGAGGATGAAGACACATGGATCTTCCTTTGTCTTTTCCCCCGTTGTCAAAATACTGCCATCACTAGAAATTTTTATTTCAAGAGCAGTTGCTACTCTGATGCAGCTGCATAATAAGGACTTGGACTAAATTTTGTCTATAAAATTCCTTAATGCTAAGTGCCAAAATCTAGAAAACACATGGATATCTTTAAGCTTGTAGATGGTTCAGCAGAGGCCAATAGAACTGTTTATATAAATGGTTCCTTAAGGGGCTTACAGGGTAGAGTTCCTGTCTATACACACTGTTTCGTTACCCAGATTGGCTGCAAATGAAATGATGTAGAAATTTTTTTCAATGCTTTTTACCTTTTTTTGTTATCAGAGAGAAAAAGTGGGTGCATTAGAGAATTTTTGAATGTAACTTTTGGGAATGAGAAGAATTTATAGCAACAGCTTTCAAAATAACTGCACTATTTGTGATAAATGTGGTGAGATCAGATCAAAGTATCCTCTGCTGGATGGCTTTTTGATACATCTTTTTACTTGCTCCACAGTTTACCTTGTTTTCTATTCTTTTGTAAAAACAATTCTCAGAAACCTACTCTAATAATTATATCGTATTTAAAAGAAATTATATTAGCCATCCATAGAGAACCCATGATAAACCCACCATAAACCCCTTTAAATAACCCTTGATTATACAGATCACATTGCTCATGATTCAGGCAAAAGTAGGGATGTTGCTTGTAGGGTTTTTTCCATAGAATAATGTAAAACAACAGAAGCAGATTCACTCAACTATTGATTGTAGGCCTGGGTTGTATGCACAGCTCACAGTTTCTCACAAAGCAATTAGTACTCCAAAGCCTTGGACAAAATCTATTTCTTGTGCCTAGTGAAATATTAATTGAATAAGTAAAATGCAAACCAGTAAAGCAATTTGGGGAACGTATTACATAAAGACATATACATATAAATACTTTGTATCATCCGTTATTTTATAGTACACCAAGGTTATGTAAAACATATTTGGGCTGGCATTGTTATTTCCATTTTTCATTCTTTTTATCTTCCATACAGAAACTTTCTCACCTTACTTTAGTGCTCTTACAGCTCTTGGTAAGCTGTCCCAGTTTTACCACACCCAGCCCTTAAAACACACCCAGGCTTGTTGCACTCATATCTGAAGCTCATACTAAGTGTTAATACAACAAGTATTTTACCTCCTAACCCTCCCTCCTTGCTTCTTAAATAAGAAAGGTTTGAAGTAACAAAATCTTACTGACCTTAGGTAAACTAGAAGAAAGGAAGGGCCATTTTCCCAGGCTGGCAGGTTTAGAATGAACCTTCAAAACAAGGAAGAAACAAGAACCAAGGCTTAAGAGAAAAATCTCATCTGGTATGAAAACTGTGTCCTAAAGTGCAGTTACAGTAACGAAGGAAAAATATGGCATGGTTAGCACGTAAATAACCTTTGCAACTCCTCTTCATAGGAGTGTGTATACTTGGTACCTGCAATTGCCCACTAATGTTCCCAGATCTTTAGGACATTAGTTTCCAAGTTCTTCAGTATGCAGCAAAGTGGAGCTGCCCATTGCTCCTGCCTCCTACAGTGCCCTGGGCAAGGGACTCTTGGGGGAAGCCTGAAGGACTCCTCTAGCCCTAGTGTGATTTAGCTTGTGTCTTCACTGCTGAATGGCATGATTACCTACTTGAGTGGAAGTTTCCCTCAGTTTTCGCTGACGGTCACACACAACTTACTAGTGAGTTGAAAGTGCCATTATATCCAGTTGACACGGGTTTGTGTGTAGGCACAGACTTAGCAACCTATGTGAGCTATTCAAAGAAAAATTATTCTACAAAATCAGAAATTCACTACACCAAGAGCTACAACCTTCCTAAAATATTCCTATGTATAATAAATGAAAAAAAAGGAAGGAACAGACTCACACATTTATTTTCATAATTATTATATCTGGTGTTTTTGCACCAAGAAATGCTCTCTGATTAGTAATAGGAGATTGAGTAGGAAAAGCTGAACATTTACAGTGCACCCTGAGGTACCTGAACACGAAAGGGTCCTCCTGAGACGCTGACTGCAGCCCCTGGCTATCAAAGGAAATTTCTTATCATCTTATTTGTTATCTGATTCCAGTACTGCTTTGCTATCCACTTTTATAGGAGGCTGATCTGAAATATCATGCTTTGAGAGTTGGCCTCTTATTTCCAGCCTATATATATCAATAATAAGGTGACAAAAGAATTTCTCTCCCTCTCTGCTGATGGAGGTAACCATACTCAGATCTTACTCTGGAGCAGTATAATTGTCTCTGAGCTTTTCTCCAGCAGAACTTCTGTTTTGACTCCAAGGATTTCTATTTTATCTGTTCCATCTCCTTCAGTGCGTCCTTCCCCAAAGAGCGCTTACAAACTTTCAAAACCAGTGCTCCTGTCATGCCTGGTGTCTCACTTGTCACATGTGCCGCCCGGATAATTACAGAGTAGTGCCCTGGGCCAGTCCTTCAGGTTCTTCCCCTTTCTTGCCCAGTCTCCAGCACCAATTATTTTGAACTGACCATTTCTGTTAACAGCCAGTCCAAGAAGAGTCCTCACCCTAGTGGTGCAAGCACAGACGGGAGAGGAGCTTCATGTCTCTCTCTGGCACTGCTCGGTTATGTAGCATCTAGGTCAGCATGAGGGGACACTGCAGAAAAAAATGTGAAGAATGAGGTAAAAGCAAACTTCTTCAATTTTCACCTGCGCTGTTAAGACAAATAAGGACACAGGAACTGTTGGTTAAAAGCTTTTGCAATGGTGGACTTGAAATGACATGTTCTGCCTTCATCTTCCAAACTCCTGATGGCACTCTGGGACAGCAGTGCCCAGAGGAATTGTATCTTCTAACGGTTGAAAGCAAGCAGTAGGGTTTCTTTTTTAACATAACAGACGTTTCCACCTCCTTTTAGAGGTACAACTCAAAAGATTGTTCTGGGTCTGGAATGGGGGTATAAATAACATAAAATAATCAAAGCCAAAATATCTCCAAGGAGAAAAGATTATTTCAGGTTTTGTGGCAGGTTATCTCTTCCTGTATCTCACACACACACACACACACACACACACACACACACACACACACACACACACACAATGGTTGAGTTTGGAAGGGACCTCTGGAGATCATCTAGTCCAGCCCCCCACTCTGCCCAAGCAGGGTCACCTAGAGCATGTTAGGCAGGATTGTGTCCAGGAGGGTTTTGAATATCTCCAGAGAAGGAGACTCCACAACCTCTCTGGGTAACCTGTTCCAGTGCTCTGTAATTCTCACAGTGAAGAAATTCCCCGTCACATTCAGGCGGAACTTCCCGTGTTTCGGTTTGCGCCTGTTGCCTCTTGTCCTGTTGCTTGGCACTGAAAAGAGTCTGGCCCCATCCTCTTGACACCCTCCGTTAAAGTATTTATAGACATTGAAAAGATGCCTAAGCTTGCAAAAAGGTTGAGGAAAAGAAGTTTTCTCCCTATGCAATTCCCATTTTTTTCTCCCGAGTTACAAGAAACATCAAATTGCTTCAGCTTCAATCCTTTGCCTCATTCTGGAGAACAGTCTGGTCTTCTTCCCTCTGAGCACAGCTCTGGAGCTACATCTCCACTCTTTCTGCTCTTAAGCTCTCACATGAGACCACCTATTTATACTACAAAGGTGGTAAAAGAAAATTCAACTGCATGTTTATTCATCTGCATATATTATACAGATGATATACAGATCATACACCATGTATGTCGGGGGGAAAGGACACTTTGCTCTAAAGCATTAAACCTTGCTACAGGTGGGGTACAAGACTGGATTAATATTGGAAAGGGAGCTTGATATCCAGTAACGTCAATGTTGCCAGAATAGCTCCAATTTGAACTGTGTTGATTCGCAAAAAAAATCCAGAAGTTTCATATTACACTAACCTAAATGATTGCTTTTTCAGACTATCTTTGGGTTTCTTTTTGATTGGCTGTTTTCATGAACTTTAGTTCAGCCCAAAACAAAATATTTTTTCAGGTTCCTTTCTGCCATTACATTTTCAACCAATTTCAGAGTAATAAACATTTTGAAACAACATGTTTAAGTTTTATTAAGAAAGAATATAGATAAAACATTTTAGTTATTTTTATTTTATAATGGGAGGAAATATTTCCAAATAACAAATTTGAGAGAGAAGTTAAGGTCAGCTGGAGATCCAATTTGTTTTCTAGTGAATAATCTACCTGTCCAAAACCAGGACTCATTCTACAGTTGTAAGTATAGTAGCTATTTTGCTATTAAAAACTGTAGTAAAGGTAATGTAATCTAAAGAGAATAATCTTTCTTTCCTGTCAGTAGCAATAAGCTACGAACAGTGAACGAAAACATTTTGTAGCAAACGGCAGGGCTTTGAACATTATCGGATGAGCGATCGCAGAAGACTAAGCAAGGTTACATATGACTGGGCTTGTATATGAGCTCCTCCTCACTTGCTTGTCTGGTTTTGAGAGTCCACGCCAAGCCAAATACAAATATAAAGTCTCATTGACAGCCCGTGAAAAGTATTTTGAAGGCAGAGAGGTACTACAGACAAACACCAAATGATTGCAGTACTGTTGCCATACACTCTTGCCCCTAAAAAAATGATTTAAGCCTGACTACAGCTCTGCAGGTGTTTTTGTTTTCATATGTTGTGAAGCTTTCTTTAGTATGCATTAACAAACTGAAAATGCAGGCCTATTTAGTGACAAAAATGAATGAATGAACTAGCAGGTAGGGGCCATTCGAAAAAATAGTGTTTGTATTCTTATAGAACTTTATCACTGTGCTCCTTACTTCCATCTTTGCTATTGTAAGTAGTGCTATAATTCACCTTTTGTAGGAAAATGAACTGATACCCGTCAAACACCCATTATTATCAGATTATTGGACTGCCAAAGTTCTACATAGAGGCAAACACTAGGAAACTATAATAATCTTCTATAAAGATTAAGCCCAGCATGGAAGAGTTAATCTGGGCAGCACAAAGAAAGGTTCTCTTTCAGCTTTGGGGCAGCCAGTTTGTTTCTACTGTCACAACAAATTAAGAAACATGCTGTGCAGTCTTGAAAAGCTGAATCAGCAAAAAAAGCCTGGGCTGAGATTCTGATGATGAGACATCCAGTATCAGTTCTTAGGCAGAAAATGTACCTGGAGCTAGGGCTGGGTCCCTTCTCGGGAAAGGCGCATAGGGTACAGTCATTTAACACTTCATTCTGGGGAGCAGCTCCCCCACAGTTGCTCGAGGGCAGTGAGACAGTTGGCGGAGAAGCCATCACAGCGCTGAAATTAAAGTTACAAGCTGCTTTCCCATGGCAATGCAAGGACATAGCATGGCACTTTATAATTATGCTTTAAGAGCCTCCACCCTCTTGCCCTTATTTCCAATTAACAGTTGTACTCATCCAAATAAGGATTGCAAGCAGTCTGCAAACAGGGCAAGGAAGCCAAGGATGATTATTCTGCGTAGGTCAGTAGCTGGGTGCAATCTGGAAAATTTACTTTATGTGCCACCTTGAGTTTCTCAGCTGAGTGGCTTAATCTTCTCTTATAGAGTCACTGACAGTACATTTAAAGCCACAAGTTAAAATGGCCAGGGAGTGGAATGGAAATGTGGTAGGAAAGGAAGGACAGGGAACTTGAGACCATGCAGCAAAGCATCAGAGTGCAAATTCTGTAGTAATTCAGCCTGACTGTTATTTCCACTGTCAGTCAACTCTGATTTATCTAGAGTGAAATCCTACACTAAATGTGTTAGCAAGTGACACAGAAAGCCGTATGATCCCCTAGAGTTTGTGCCTGCAGCCATGAGACCCCACAATTTCTCTTCTCACCAGACTTTGCCACCTGCTCTGTGGATGTACATGGAAGCGCTCAGTTATCTGCATGGGAAAAAAAGGAACATATGGATTCCTCTCATTTAGCCTGAATCTATTATAATCAATATTTAGTAACCGAAGACCCACTTCATAGACTCCATTAACACATGGCAGCCTATGAAATGCTAGCTGGCCTTCACTGACTATTAATACCATCATGATCTTCTATACAGATCTCTACTTGTCTCTCAAAGTAATATAACATAGAATTTCTACATCCAATTGAATTTCTATTTTTCAGATTCCTGAGTTCAAACATACAAGCTCATCCTTTTCCTAGCTTATTTCTCCAACCTAATCTAAGCTTTCAAACTGTATCCAGATGCTAGTACTGTATCTTCTCTAGTAGGGCTTCCTTGGTTACCTCTAATTCATCCTAGAAGACCCAGAAATTTCACTGAGAATTCAATGCTGTTCAGTAGTCCAACCTTCTGAGTTGTGCAACATCAGAACTGTACAACTAATAGAATTTTAAAATATTTTCTAAAAATTTTAATACTGTATTAATAGTAATTAATAGTATTAATACAGTAATAATAATTTACTAAATATTGCAAACTGCTTCATAGGTCTCATAACTTACTGCAGGTTTAAACACAGGTTTTGGAAACATCTGCAATTCCTGATTCAAGTTCAAAATTTACACAAAAAAAATTGCATCTCAAAAATCTTGTCAACTACATAAATTTTGCTGTGGCCTTAAATGATTAGTCACCCACAGTGAGTGGCAAATAGCAAGGATGAAATCAGGATGAGTGTGTTTACATTTGATTTGCAATGGAGGCTGGCAGAACCTACTTCAGCGGGAAATAAGGATGTAGGTAACTGCTGAAAATGTTCAGTTTTACTGCATCTGGATAGATAGCATTTCTCTGCCTGTATGTGTTACTTGGTTAGTACATTGGAAATTCCAAGTAAATGTTCCTTGCTCTGACATACAGATCCCACTTCTGACACTCTGTCCTTTTCTTCTTTACTGGTGAAAGAAAGATGGTTTCACAACAGCAGGGACTTACTCTGTGTTTGTCCATTCTTTTCATGTAGATATAAATTAAGAAAAGACCATAACCTCATGAGGATAATTTTAAGCAACACCTTTGCCCATAATAATAATAATAATAATTGGATATGTCCATTATGATATTAAAAGGATATTTCTCCCTTCATCTGTATAATAAAAGGTTTCCTCTTAATAATCTTTGTTCTACCTTTTGTGACCAGTGGAACATATTATTAAAAACAAATATAATTCCTATAATTAGATATTTATAGGCTCATACTGAACCACCTTACTGCCTGTTTCAGAGCTTCATCAGGTAAGAGACTAGGTGGCTATTAAATTAGAATTTGTTAAAAATGGTATTACAGAAAATTTTCCTGATGCAAAAAGCAGATTAGATAAAACAAATCAAATTTGATGAGTCAGTTTGGTTTCATCGAGACTTTCAACCAAAAAGAGATTAGGTTAGACTGTAATATTTCATTTTAACACTTAAGCACTTAATTTTGATATTATTTTTATTCAGGTGAAACAGCAAAAATGAAAAAGTTTCACTGAGGTGAATTCTTAACCTTATCAAAATAAAATAAACTTAATTTTATCAAAGTAACCTGAGTAATGATTTTGATAAAATCATTTTTATTTTAGATTTTTAAAATCTACCTCAGGTGGAAGGTTCAAAATATTAAAACAGAAATTGAAGAATAGAACGTTCTTGGTTAAGCAAGGTCAAAAAATGACATCTTTGTGGATGAGTTTCATGAATGTTTTGAGTCTGATCAGATTATTAGCACCAGGGGCATCAACTAAAAATTACTTTTCATTAAGGAGCTTCAAATTCTATACAGGAAAAAAGAAATGTGAATAAATGAGGAAAAGAGAAAATTTTCTGTAATCAGGCATTATGCAGTTCAAAGGTAGAATATCTGTTCTGAAGGGAACCGTTAATATCTTATTCATTTGAATAGTAAGTACCAAAACTCAAGCTCTGTTTGTGAAGCTTCTGCCTACCTATCTGGATAGATTAAATACTGCCTTAAAGTGAAGCCAAGCTCAAACTGATATCCCATCTGTGTCCACGATAAGAGTGATTCAGTCAATAGAAATAAAAATAACAGGTTTGTAAGTATAAGATAGAAGCTGAGCTAAAGCCTGAGTAAGAACCAGAATTAGATGAAAGGATCCTGGCAGGGTCCAGAGGCACCACAGCGTTTTAAGTAAATATTTATGACTTCAGAATTCTGGATTTCTGTAATTACCTCCTCTTCCTTTGCTAATTGAATGTTTATGCATATATTTGGCAAATGTTCATGCACTGCTTTTTCATACAGTCCATTACAACTCCATGCAGCTGGGCCTGTCTGAGCAAAGCTAGCACAAGCATGGCATCTTGCTACATCGTTGGCTGGTTGGAGCTCCTAGGTCCCTGGGTCATCTGCATGGGGCAAGTCCAGGTTTAGCGAGAAATCACAGTGCAGAGAGTAGGTTGGATGGACTAAGGGAACAAAAAGATTAGAAAATGCCTGCACAACAGGCGGATTTGGAAACCCCTCCCCAGTCCATCCCTGCTCTGGAGGAGTGCGACTTGGTGCTTGGTGCTGAGCTTGCTGCCCATGGCGAAGACTCCGTTGGCTGCTTGGCTGGATGTAAGAGACCAGTTTCCTTTGAGAAGAAATCTTAGGACATGATTGAAGGGGAAGCACAACTGGACCTAGAGAAAAAGCTGAGTAAGAGTCTACCTCTTTCTTCATTATTGGGGAAGTTGCAACACAACCCGTTGATGACCAGCGCAGGTGTTATTAATGAGGACAATATGTTTCAAAGAATTGGCTTTTGCTTCAAACCCGAGTGGCATCCATGCCATTTCCTTTGCTCCCTGCATAGTACAAGATGGATTACAAGCAAGGGGAAGACTGTTAAATGTATAATTAGCAAATGATTTTAGCTGAGTTGTTACTGATTTAGTAAGAGCTTTCATTACAGCATAAACAAGCAGCCACATCCCATATAAAAGACACAAAGTTCTCTGCTTATAGCTTTTCAGGAGTTATTAGCATTACAGATTTTTCAGGTTATCCTGAACTAAAAGTTTGATTGGATAACCAGGAGCAGTACTAACTGGGAGTTTTTAGTCATCAGTTAAGGAGGAGCTGGGGGCAAAGGACGAGTGCACATGTTTGAGACAAGATTGTGCATTCCAGCTCAACAAGTTAATATTTACCCTCATTTTTATCTGTTCTTCCCTGATTATGCCTGAAGTCATCTGTATAGTAGAAATTCAGGATAATTTTTTTTCTTCCATACACTTCCAGCCTGAAGAAGTGTCCTAGAGAAAGAAAACCCTAAAACATACAGAATTTTAAAAAAGGGATCAACAGCTATGTTTTTGAAGAAGTACTGAGTGACCATGAACAGTCAGGCCAGGAGCTAGTGGTGTGGGACAGGGAGGAGGGGAGGAGGTCGTAACGAGAGCATTCAATAAGGATGACGTGATGGTGAGGAAGCAGTGCAAGCAGAGCTTGAAATGGCTCCTCATCTTGGTGTGCAATGCCAATACTTCTACTACTGTGGTGGACTGCTCTTGATGCTGTTTTTCTGTTTCATCTTGTTCCTACTGCAGCTAGTGATCCACCCGGGATTACTGCAGGGAATGGTTTGAGTGAGCTCTGTGTACACCCTGGGCTTTCGCTATTAGCATTTGATTCAGGGAAGCCTCTGTCTTTCAGCAGTTTGTTGTGTGTGAAGGGAGGGGAGAAAAGGCAATCTGCAGGAGGCTGAGCTTAGCTGTGATTTTAATGAGTGGAGATCTCATTTTTGCCTACAATTAGGAATAGAAAGGATGAACAGAAAAGCATGGCCAATAAACCAGCGAGTGCAAGGGCAGGGAGCTGGAATCTTCCAGTGCTGCTTATTTCCTTTAAGTGCCTGTTTCCATGTAAAATAGGGAAAACAACATCCTGAGGAGCTGCTGGGCAGATGAATATTTGTAAGGTATACTGAAATTGCAGCTGGTTTGGCAGCTGGCAAAGAGTCTGAGTCTGTTGTTCTCTGGGATGCCAACACAGCCACTCCTCAAAGGCAACACCCAAGACACCACCACCCTGTTCTGGAAAGAAATGAAAGCACTGCTTTGCTTCCTCTTACTCCTCTGGATCTCAAAATCCCAGTTTGCTTGTCAGACACCAAAGGGATTGAAGCAGGTGAAGCAACACTGTCCTTTGTGTCCTTTCCCGTGTTTTAGAGAAACAGTAACCTTGACAGCTCTAAATAACTTCATTAGAAGCACTTTCAAAATACTCAGAATATTTCCAGCAACTTTTGTTCCCAGTTCAGAGTAGCCTACAAATTGTTGGGAATTGACTATGTTCTAGCAGAAATCAACCTCACTGGCTTTCTTACCATTTTAGCAGTCCTGTTTGAAAGTTCAAACTTTGTACATTAGCAAGTTTGCAGTCTAGCTCTCCGTGGTTTGCAGCAGTCACACTTCCCCTCCTTCATTGCTCTTACTAGAGCTAAGACTCTGCAACAAATGTGCAAGGATAACTTATCACTGCATTAGTCACTTGTAACTGCCCTCCCAATCTATAGCAAGGCAGTGATTAGCTCGGATGTCTTGGCAGCAGCTCCGCTGCGCTGTATTTGCAGAGTCAGTTTGTTCTGGTAACCGAGCAACGCGTTAGTGTTGCACAGAGGGGATGAGTCATGAGGGTGTTGGTTCAGGCTCAGCAGGGTTCATGAAAGTCAGAGAAAGCACAAAACAAAGGAGCCTAAAAATCTAGTACAAAGCAATGAGAACACTAATGTTGTGATTGCCCCATTCAAGGACTGAACTGTTTCACAGATAGCAGTATGTACAGGGAAAAAAAAGAATGGGTTCATAGCCAGAGAACCAGAGACGGCAGGTAACAAAGAGTTCCTGACTGCCTTATTAAGTGACTTGAAAACATACTATATTTACTCTATTTTTTTCACAGATTACTCTGTCCCATATTAAATAAAAGCAAGGTTTTAATTTGTGCATGTGTGTATGAGGATGAACACATATAATAGCAGCATCCAGGCAACAGCTTTTGGAAAAGCAACAGCTGTAACAGCTTTTAGTGCTTCCCACAGAATTAGAAGCTTCGAACACTGATGTCAGTTTTAGAAACATAAGAAGGCTTGGGGAATGGATCCTCTTAATTAATTCTCTTTTTTTTTTTTTTTTTTTTTCACTCTGGACAGAGTTATGAGAATTTTGTCTCATAGCTAGCATTACGCAAATTTTTCTATTCCCTACTAATAAAACAGGAAATAATGAATGGCAGGGCTGTATCAACTACATGTTTTGCAAAGACTGGTAAACAAGCAAACCAATCAGTGAAACACAGTTCTTGAGTAAGTGTGTAAATCTGTAATTTCACTAATCAGAGCTGTGCAAAATGGGGATACAACTGGTTATATGTGAGCTATTTAAAAGATGAAAATATGCCTGCATTTGGCACACATTGCTTTTTAAGAAGGTAAACCTCCTTAGTAGGGAACCTCCAGATTACAGTATAAAAGTAGCAGATTGAAAGCTTGTCCCTTAGCCCAAGTATCACAGAGTCATATCTGGAACAGCTGCTTTTCTGTTGTTTCTTTTCGAAAATAAACCAACCTTGACTGAGTTTCAACCTAGACATCTAGAAAACCTTTTTCTAAACTGAACTTCCTTAAGCCATAAGGATTTTTGTTCATTTTAGAAATTGTCCAATTTTCAAGAGTAGACTTCGTGCTTTCCAGAGCACCTGGCCATGGCTATGACCATCTTTCAAAGCTGCCGAGAAGAATCCTTGTTAGATTTCGTTTCTCACTACACTCTCAGTTATTTGTCACTGTCTCCTGCCATAGGTTATATCTCTGCTGATCAGTCTGCAGAGGGATTTGTGTTAGTGGTCCCTTACTTATTTCAGGCACAATGAGCCAGATTATTTCAGAACTTTTTCCCCCCAAGTCTCTACTTTCATCTATTTCAAAATATTTAGCTCTGTTGATTAACAGTGACTTTAGAATTAGAGTGCTCCTGCAATTGTAGAATTGACAGATCAGGTATGGAAGTAAAAAGTATCTGGGAATCATTTATTCCGGTACCACTGAACCCAGCGCTTTTTATTGTCCTTGCTATGCAAAGTGCATCTTCAAGAGCTTCTCTAGCTGGGCCCAACCATTTTCTCATCCAAGTCTTCGGCAAACTCTTCTTTAGGAGTACACAGCTTTGATTTATTTTTCAAACTAGTCTTAATTTTTTGCCTGCCTCCTTCACAATCCCACAGATCTTTGGGAACACCTTTACAAAATGACAACATAAAGTACTTCTACTGTGAATGTACAGCAAATTCCCTGTTAATGCTTTCTCTGGTTTCAGATTAAAAATTCATTGCACTCTGTTAAAAAAAAGTTCAACAGCACATTAAAAGTCAAGATATTTTCAAAATGGCATTTAAGATATCTATCTCAAGAACTCAGGAGCTTCTGACTTTCTCAGTCCACACAACAAAAAAAAAAACTCAACTAACCAAACTAGACCATTCATTTATACTAATATTCCAAGTCCTACACAGGATATTACAGATCTGTTATACAGTTTTGAGATGCTATCATTTTAAGAAGAAATCTCCTTTCAAACCATCCAATATGAAGAGAGATGGACAAAATCAAATCTATTCTCTACTAATCCCCCAAAGCCAATGGGGTTAATTGATTAGCCACCTCAGTAGGAAGGATTGATTGACTGAACTAACCTTTTTCCATGGTTAAATCAAAGGTTGAAAACTTTAATGAGGCAATGTTGGGGAAGCTTGCATTGTCACTTCTTATGCTGTATCTGTTGGTAAGTAAAGGCAGACTTACATCTTTCACCACAATTGATAGTTGGGTCATTTCATGTGAAAACAAGTTTGCAGGAAACTTGAAAATAACCAAGTTAGGAATAGCCTTTAAAAGGGATCCATGAGATGAAAATATAGACAGCTGCAATGCAGCCTCCTTTTATAATCAATGCTTTTACAGTCAGCAAAGTCCTCCTGACTCTGAAGCAGACATCCAGGATACGATAAATGAGTTCAGCCCTGCCCATTTTCCTCCCTTGAGGACAACGTGAGTCCAGTCTAATTAACTTTGGTGTGGACATCTAAGAGAGGTGAACCTATCTATATGTCTATCTCTGTTTCTGTTAGTTTATTTATCAGTTTCAACAATCTCAGATTTTAAGGCCATAAGGGACTTACCTATAATCTTTCTTCCTTCATGGCACTGTCATAAATGTTGGTTTTTTTAATGAATAAAATGTCAGTCCTGACAAATTGGCATTTTTGTTTGTCTGTCAAATGAGTGAGATCACTTTTCCGACTTTTTAAATATTAACTCTTTTAAAGGATTAATATTTAAAAAGAAAAACAAGCAAGCTGTCTTAGCCTGTTCTAATCCCTAGATCATCTTGAACTGGGGAGAATATGAAGTTCAAAATTTTGGTTTTGTTCATATTTTCCTTATTGAATTTTTGTCAGGTCAAGGCATGAGCCTGATCTCTCATACAGAGCTGGGTCTGTACCTTCAGTGCTTTGCTGTGGTGACTGCACACCTGTGAGAGTGCTCCTGACATCAGCAAAGCCTGTGGGGGCCAAGGATCTCCTTGCCTGGAACAAGTCGAGGGCTGATCCTCCAGTAACTTGGGTATCAGGGAAAGAAGAAAGGAAGAAAGGAAGTGTCCCCTTTTGCCCTTGCTTTTGCAGGCTGACTCTAGCAAGAGGGGTTCCTGCTGCAAGGTGGGCTGAAATGCTCTCGACTCGCTTGTGAAACCTTGGGAAGAGGGGCCGTGCCCTTCCCGCACTCCCTTCCCAGAAAGGCAGCAGGCAATGGAGAGAACCCAGCAGCAGCAGAGGGCCACACCGAGAGTGCATGGCAAGAAAGAGGCAGTTGCCCTCAGGGGTGCCGGGCCCTTGCAGCAGCACAACAGCAACTGCTGATGGACCCAGTCTGCCAGATCTTGAGGGCTGTCACGGAGGCCTTTCAGGTAGCCACCCCTTTCTGCTCGGAAGCATTTCTAAGGCCACCGAGGCAAGCAGGGGTGTTGCAGCAGGTTGGGGAGGTGTTGGGGGGATTTCACTGACACGTATTGGGGGGATTTCACTGAGCTAGCTGCTGAAGCCAGGCAATGCTCCGACACCAAGCCCATCTCATCCCTTCTTCTAGGGAGCTTTTTCTCCCCTGCAGCCACCAGCAGGACAGAGAAAGGCAGCTCGGAGTCTCCAAGCACATTTTTGAGAGCTTCTCGGTGGCAGGAACTGGCACCAGGCATGTGCGGCCCAGACCTGCTGAGCAAGGGGGCACGGCGTGAGCCAGCAGTGCAGTCCCAGCCCCACCAGCCACGCTCCTGCACTGACAGCGAGGAAATCTGGGGGCATCGGAGGTGTCCCCAGCCTGGGCCCAGCCTGGAGCTGCGCCTTGGTCTGGCCACCGCATCACAATGTGCCGTGGTGACACCCACTGTGACCTTGGCCACGGCCAGCAGCATCTGTGCTCCAGTTCGTTGCTGTGCCGGTGTGGGGAGACGCAGGCTCCCAGCTTCCCGGCACTCCTTGGATAACAAACTCTTTGGAGAACTTCTCCTGCCTTCCCGTGACACCATGGGACAGGCAAACTGCTGCGTCAGGAAGGGCAGAATCAGCCCCGCTCCCGACACGCAGCACCAGCCCGGGGCGCCTCGTGCCCACCACGGGCTCTTTGGCAGGAAAGCCTCTCGGCGCCCGCAGCTGCTGAGCACCTTCGTGTCGCGCAGGAGCCCCGAGCTGCTCCTCAGCGACCGCGTGTGGGTGACTCGGCACCGGCGGACCAAGGAGAGGCACCTGCTGCTCTTCCCCGATGCCATCGCTGTCGCCAGCTTCAAGTAAGAATAGCAACCACCACCCTGCTTCCTCCCCACCACCACCTCTGCCACCAGCACCACGGCACTGCTCCTGCCCACGCCTGCTCCCCTTGGAGCAGAAAGGGCCTCCTTGGTGCTGCCTGCGTGGCAGCTGGCCCGCAGCGATGCAGGCTTGTTCCTTCTCTCTTGGGTAGAGCCGCAGCAGCAAAGCGGCCCCTGCTTTCCCGTGAGCTTGTGTGGCCACAGAGGTGGCCAGAGCTGGGCAGCAGGAGGGATTTGAGGCAGGCTCTTGGCATTTCTTTCTTACTGAGCAGCATCTCTCTACAGCCAATAGCAATGCTGCCAAAGACTGCTGGGCGAAGCCTCTAGTATGCAAGGGCCACACACAAGTGGCCCACAGGGAGGCCTTCCTCCTGTCCTCATGGATGGCGGGATGCCGTGGCAGCCCCCTGTGACTGCAACCTCCAAGTCGCTGCCTGCTCTTGCTCTGGCAGGTGCTGCTCCACCTTCTACGTGAAGCACCGCGTGCACCTCAGCGAGCTGGTGGTGGTGAGCGGTGGGGAGAAGGCAGCGAGCCGGTGGGAAGAGCTGTGGGAGCAGGAGGAGGAGGTGTTCAGCCTGTCAAGGCAGAATACCCTCATCCTCGTGTGGCCCACCGAGTACTGCGCGGTCACTTTCTGGTGAGTCGTGGGGCCGGGTGAGCAGGCTGTGGCGGGTGCACACCCCCGGGCTTGCCTTCTGCAGCCTTGCTGGGGCTCAGGTCAGGCTGTGCGTGTGTGTGTGTGGGGGGGGGGGCACGTGGAAAGCAGAGGCGCCGCTTTGGTTTCAGACCAGGACGCCGTGGGTACTGAAAGGTGAGAAGAGGAACGCTGGGGCTCCTGCTTGCCCCGTGGTGAAGGCAAAGGCACGTGCCTTTGCAGGGAGGGAGGGAAGCAACGTCATTTGCAGGAGGGGCAGAGCTCCACCACGGGCTCTTGCCACAAGTCCCAGGGGAGCCCAGGGCCTCTCGCGTGCCCTGCTGGCTGTGTGAGGGTGCCCGTGGCTCTGAAGGAGAATGTGGAGGCTTGGCCGGGGAGAGCTGTGGAGGAAACGGCACCCCACCAGCAGGTGCAGGGGTGCACAAGCCACCTGCCCCCTCCACGTCCCTGCAGCTCCGCTCAGCCTCAGCCGAGGGACATTGCTAGGGACACAGAGCAGACTGCTTTGGTGCACCACACCCCTTGGAGCGGTGCCAAGCAGGCAAGATGCTTTGGGGCCTGCGTGCGTCCAGAGGCTGAGGAGCAGCAGGGGATGAGGCTGTTTCTCCTTTGCTCTGCAGGTCGCAGGAGAGGAAGGAGCGCTGGCTGCAGGCCATGCTCAGGTGAGTGCTGCCAGGGCATCGAGTGTGCCTGCAGCATCAGGGTTGTAGGTGGTGGCGAGCTCCAGGTGGAGCTGCCTGCAGAAGCGCAGCCGTGGAGGTGGGGGAAAAGGACGCCCAGTGCAGAGTGTGGCTGCTGGGCAGAGCGGCGTGAGGTGCTTAGGCTCGTGCTGGGAAATGAACTCCAGCCGCACGGAGCCATCAGCACAGCCGCTTGCTGTCACGGATTGGGAGGTGGAGCTGCCCTGTGGAAGAGGCGTCTAGAGAGCAGGAGGTTTGGGTGGAGGCTCAGCACGTTGCAGAGCGGTGCTGCCAGCGAGCGCTGTGGGAAGCTCTCCCGTGTGAGGGTGGTGTGGAGGCGCTGGGCTGGTGGCAGGGGAGGGAGCAGAGAGCGCTGGGTGTGACGGAGCTCTTCCTTTGTCGCTGCCCTGCAAAGCCGAGGAGACCAGGGGCCCAGGGTCACCCAGATACCCTCCCTTCGGTTCCTCATGGACACCATCAGATTCTTGGATCCTGTAAGTGTCCCCAGGCTTTTACGTCTGCCAAGAGAGCGCTTTGGCTCTTGAAGAGAGCCGCGGGGGTGAACTGCTCACCTTGTCTCTTTTTTTCCTTGCCTAGCGGGTGGTTGCCCAGACCATCAGGAGGCTGACTTTGGCGGATGTAAGCAGTGTTTCCCTTTGCCCCGGCCCTTGCTGGGTGTTGGTGGGAGGGCTCTTAGCGCGGTGGGGGCATCTCTGTGGTGGCTACAGCGGTGCCGCAAGGGATACAGTGCGGGAGAGCCGTGGGGCTGGCGAAAGCTGCAGCATAAGCCTTTGCCACAAGCACTGCTGTGGGGCAGAGAGGTGGTGTTCCCCGAGCGAGGCCTCTCCTCAGCACATGTCTGACCGCCTCTGGCTTTTCCCTGGAGCCTCTCCCACATCAGTGCCTTGCTGAAGCAGCTTGCTCGTGGCCCTTCCTGCTGAGCGGCGGCTCTGTAAGCCGAACACGTTTCTTGCAGGATGAGATGAAGCAACAGCCCGTCCAGGTCCCATCAGCTAGTGAAGAGGGCCTTGGCCGCTCAGTAGGTGAGTTGACAAAAGAAACTGCGGAGCTGCCTTTGGCCATGCTAGATGCCTGGTAGCAATGCTCTCAATGTCCTTTTGCGCACTTGCCTAAGGGCGCTTTGCCAGGAACTCTTTCCTCTTCCAGGTAAGCTGAAAGCTCCTGCTCTAGACTTGGGCTTCTAAGCCCTGCTGCAGGAAATGTCCTTTGGGGAGCTGTTCCCTGAAAGGGGGCTGCAGACATCACCGCCAACCAGGGAGAAGGCCCCCTCAGAGGGCCTCCTCAATAGCCTGGTGTCGGCTTCCCATTGGCTCTTAGGGTTTGCTTTGCTCCTTCACAGAAGTCGCTTTCCCACACACTCCTTGGCCATCGTTCTCCCTCAAGAACTGTCAAGGTTCAAAATCAGGACTTCAAGGAGAACGGCATCCAACCTGCAGCTTTTCCTTCCCAGAGTGGCGTTCGGAAGAGCTTTCTGAGCAGGCACTGGAGTGTTCGTGGGAATGCCAGGAGAGTGACCTTTTGGACAGCTCACTCTCTCCACTCATCAGTGAGACTGCAACGAGCAGAGATATGGCTGTGCAAGCAGAACCAGGAGAGGTATGGGGCAAAGCCCGGGCCACAGGAACAGTCCAAAGAGGCTTCCCATGGGAAACAAGTTTCCAGTGCAGGACTGTGATTGCAAGAGGGATTGTGATTGAGGGTCATTTGTCTCTCTTTCCTGGACTGCCATCCTCAGGTGTGTGACTTTGACACGCAAGTCCAGCCTTTGCTCGAAATGTTGATTGGCAAGACTGTGGAGCAAGCTGTCCTAGAAGTCATGGCAGAAGAAGAGTTGGCATTCCAGCGGGCACAGCAGCGCCTGTGCATAGAGCAGCGCAATGCAGAGCTGGCTGAGTGCCTAGAAGAGCAGGAGAGGCAATAGAGAGGAGAAGGTAGGAGCGACCAAGAGCAGAATGGGCCCGTGTGAATGCTCGTGGTAAGCGAGAAAAGCGTTTCTGTCAGTGAAAGCCAAGCTGTGGAAGAAGTCGGCTTTGCGCCAGCGGCTGCCTCTGTGCGCAGAGGGTGCTGTAGGGTGCGACTCGCCTCCAAGCAGTCGGGTGCCGTCTGGCTGCCCGCTGCACTCAGCTCTGCTGCAGCAGCATGACGTTGCTGCGTTGCTTTGGAGCAGGCGTGCTGCAGGGACACCAGTGTGAGAGGCCAAGCCTGACAGCATTTTCTGTCTGTCGCCCGTGTCGCTGTCAGTCAAGCTGTTAGCTTAGCCATTTGCACGATGAGAGCTGTTGAATGAGTAGTGCCAGTGCTCCAAAGGAAGAAAGGCACCTTGCTAGCCTTTAAGGCAAGCAGTACGCAGTGTGCACGCCTCCCTCGCAAGAGCTGGAAGCATGAGAGGAAGTGCATTCAGAGGACCCAGCAAGTCCTGAAGGGGTTTTGGCAAAAGGAGAGGCCCTAAATCCTGGCCGCTGCCTGTCCTTATTCCCTTGCTTCTGCCTTGGCTGCATGAGTTTCACGCTGCGATCGTTCCTGAGACTCCAGAGAAAAGGATGGAAAGGTGGAGGCCTGCAGCTCTGACAGGCACCATCATTGTCTTGGCAGGAATGCTGCCAACAGCAGGACGTGCCAGGGCAGCAGGAAGAGGAGGAGGCCACAGGGGAAAGTGCAGCTCAGGCGCTTGCTGAGCGGAGCTTGGCTGATCGCGGCCTGTCAGTCCTGACCAGTATGTTCATGAGAGTGGGGATTTCAGCGACCCAGCAGAGAGAGGTTTGTATTGGTGTTCTTTTGGCCTGTGCTGTAACCCGACTAAAAGGGCAGGTAAGAGAACGCTGCGGTCAGCTTCCCGGCCTGCTGCCTACCCTTCTCGCTGCGTGCAAAGAGCAAGGTTTGGGAACAGCAGGGTGAGGGGGAACTGTTTAGCCGGAGGGAGCGTTGTCTTCTGGCAGGTCAGAGAGCAGGACTGCTTTGAGTGCAGGGCAGGAGCTGCTGTTAGTCGGAACTGCTGAGGACGTCTTCCTCTACACAGTTGCTGTGTGTCTCTCCTGTGCCTGCCCTCTGACTGCAGTGAATGTAAAGCAGCTCCCACGATCCCGTCCTTCCTTGCTAATGCAAGATTCCTGTTTCTTGTCTTCTTTCTGCTCTCCCATTCTTACAGCCATTGAGACAGACTTCCTTTGCTTGTGGGTGCTGGAAGTGGAAGAAGCATTGGAGAAGAGGGTGCTGGGGAGGACAGTGCTTGACTGCAACTTAAGCCAATGAAAACCATCCCCCAAGCTGCTCTCACTGATCCCTAATAAAACAATTGCTTTGTCTCGTATTCTTCCTGCCACATTGTTTTGCCTCCTCTCGGACCTCTTCTTCCTCCTGCTGTGCAGCCAGCGCTGCTGCTGAGCTCTTTTCCGCGGTGCCCCTGATAGCTCTGAAGCAAGATGCCTTTGCCTGTGGGGAAGGCCTCTGCTCGCACGTGCCGGCTTGCGCACCCCTCCGTGGCGCACGGCTGGCGGCATGGCCACAGGCGGCGGACGCTGCAGGCATTACGGTCGTGTCGGGCACGTGCCGCTTGTGTAGTGTGGATGCACCTCCGAGCACTCTTGCTGCTTCTCGTGCGTTGTGAGCGGGGCAGGGGTTAGGCCGGCGTCCCTTTAGTCTCTCTTTAGCCTTCTCTTTCGATTGCCGGGGCAGCCCCGTGATGCCGCGTGGCTGGCTTTCTGGAGGGGGCGTTCTGTGTGAACACTGCACTGAAAGCACTTAGCCTGTTCTTCGCCACTGCTCTGCACTGAAAGACCTGTAAAGTAAGGCTTTCAAGCATGTGGCTGCTGAGACGCTTGCCAATCACTTTGCTCTTCCAAGCTGTGCTCATGTGATAGAAATTGTGGACAAAAAAGAGAGTATGGATGGGTGGACTAGAGTAGGACACACATAATACCTGTAAAAATAGTTACTGAGATGTGATCAAGTACAACAGAAATAAGCTTACAAATCCTAGCACACCTTGGTCTTCCCTCGGATGCCCTGCTGCCACTCACCCTTCTTATCTGTGAAAAAGGACTCCACAGTGGGTTACCAGTGTGGAAGTGGGCTCCAAATGGCCCGAATGAGCAAGTGGGGTGACTCAACTCCGAGAGAAGAAGGAAGTGGATAGAAGGTGGAAGCAGGGGCAGGCCCTTGGACTGAGTGTGGAGGGGTGGGAGAAGGAAGGCCAAGGCCCATTTGGTGTTCCAGGTGGCAAGGCATGTGCAGTAAGAAGGGCTTCTTGCAAAACATCCGTAGCACAAGGAAGAGTAGGGGAAAGGTGGGCCCCCAGCTGGACGGTGCGGGGGGCCTAGTGACAGAGGACACAGAGAAGGCAGAGCTACGAATGTCACCTTTGCCACCAGGGAGGAAGTCTGGAGAAAGGAAGATATTTCCTTGGCTGCGGGTGGCGGTGGGTTGGCTAGAGATCATGTAGGCAAACTTGACATCCCCAAGTGCCTGGCGCTGGTGGGATGCACGCACGAGGGCTGAGGGAGCTGGTAGGTGTCATTGCTAGGCTGCTCTCAATCATCTTGGAAAGGACACGGAAGAGCAGGAGAAGTGCCTGACCTGAGCGCCGCAAGAAAGCAAATGTGACTGCAGGCTGCAGCAAGGGCAAGAAGGAGGACCTAGGGAAGTACGGGCCAGGCAGCCTCACCACCATGCCTGCAAAAGTGATGGAGCAGCTCATGCTGGCTGCCATCTCTGAGTAGCTGGAGGAGAAGAAGGTGATCAGAAGTCAGAGCACAGAGGTATTTGAGAGATTAAGGTTTTGAGTTGATCTTGGCAGCCGGATTCGGACAGTCCAAAACTTCCCTGGCTGCCCAGCACACGTTCCAGCATCAGCCTCAGCCCAAGGCCAAGCCCAAACCCTGAAGTCTGAACATCATCAAAGTGCTGTTGTTGTGATCCTCCAGTCCGGCCGTATAAAGAGTATGCCATGGCGCTCAGTCTTAAGAATAAGAAGTATCAGGTACTTTGCAATAAATAAGTGTTGTTCCACCGTCACAGCCGTGGCCCCACCTGCTCCCTTTCTTCAGTGAAGTGCCAGCACAGATCCAGCTAGCACGCCCCTCCATTCATTTGCTGCAACCATTGCAGTTCTTCTACTCCCTCTAACATTGCCCCTTTATAACCGACTGTTCCCAAAAGCACAGTAAACAAGGCAGCTAGCTGTACCCATGTCTTACTGCCTCATTCCTTCTTTCAATACTAACCCCAGCTTGCAGTCACCTGAACGTAAAAAGCTTGTCAGAATGCTCCCCTCAGCTAATGAGATCTCTTCACGCTCACCTCTGCCATGCAGGTACATGACAAAGAACCATCAAAATAAACATTCGGCTCCTTTACTTTGGATAAACCGTGAAGGGTGAACTTCTGATTTCTAGTAGGTGCTTGATGGACTTTCTGGGAGATGCTTGTTAGGAACAGCAGGAGATAGTTTGGATAGGACCTTGAAGAAAGCATGCAAGTGACTTAGGAGCTTACATGCCAGCAGCTCTCAGTGAAGACTCTACTCCTGCACCCTCTATTTTTCACACCTGTTTTGCATAACTTAAAGCTTTTGTGGAACCTTTGATAACTGCATTTCTAACACCTGGGAGACTGGAACAACCATGCAGCAGTACCATTGCTGACCCAGTTTCACACAAATGTGCTGACACTCAGGGATGTCTAATATCAGCCCTGGATAAAGATGTATTTAACTTCCTCTGGATGGAAAAATCCAATCTCGTTCACAATCACGTGCTGCCTTGAGGCCACACTTCTGCACATCCAGGAAAAGGGATGCATTGCTGAGCTGCTTGAAATCTCCCTGGAGGCTCCAACACCCCTCAGCCAGACCTAAGTTCTCTGCAACAACTTCCAGTGTTGCAACTGCATCTGTAACCTTCAGGTTACAATGTAAAAAGATTGCTGCCTCAATGGGTTTTTAGGCAAGGCTCAGATCGAATACCTCTTGAGTTTTAACTGCCCTGTTCACGATCCCTTTTGGTCCTCTGATCAGCTTCAAAAATTCAAATCAAAATAGAAGTCTTGTTTGTTCTCAGAATGTAAAGATAAAGCCAGAGTTCTACACCCAAGGTTGCCTTTCTTTTAACCAGAACCACTCAGTGCACTGACAACAAGAATGTTTTTACACTCTTTACATTTTGCGCTGAATTGACACTGAAGTGAACATGTTAAGAATCTAGTATAAGTCAAATTTTAGTTTTGGGGTTCATTGAGCTGCCTGTGTCACTTTGGAGATGTGTGCAGCAGCTTTTTGCCTTGGAAATCCTGCAGAGTGCAGAAGGAGGGGGCCTGGTGTGGAAGTTATGGTCTCCTCCCCTTGCCACTGCCTGATGGTGATAACCTGATGTACTCTGCAGCTGGGATTCCCTGCGCACCACCAATTCTGTCTCCAGGAAGAGAGGCAGCTGGAGGAAAACTGCCTGCTTTCAGCACAGCTGGAGCAGAGAAGCCCAGTGAGTGTCCCCTTTTGCCCTTGCTTTTGCAGGCTGACTCTAGCAAGAGGGGTTCCTGCTGCAAGGTGGGCTGAAATGCTCTCGACTCGCTTGTGAAACCTTGGGAAGAGGGGCCGTGCCCTTCCCGCACTCCCTTCCCAGAAAGGCAGCAGGCAATGGAGAGAACCCAGCAGCAGCAGAGGGCCACACCGAGAGTGCATGGCAAGAAAGAGGCAGTTGCCCTCAGGGGTGCCGGGCCCTTGCAGCAGCACAACAGCAACTGCTGATGGACCCAGTCTGCCAGATCTTGAGGGCTGTCACGGAGGCCTTTCAGGTAGCCACCCCTTTCTGCTCGGAAGCATTTCTAAGGCCACCGAGGCAAGCAGGGGTGTTGCAGCAGGTTGGGGAGGTGTTGGGGGGATTTCACTGACACGTATTGGGGGGATTTCACTGAGCTAGCTGCTGAAGCCAGGCAATGCTCCGACACCAAGCCCATCTCATCCCTTCTTCTAGGGAGCTTTTTCTCCCCTGCAGCCACCAGCAGGACAGAGAAAGGCAGCTCGGAGTCTCCAAGCACATTTTTGAGAGCTTCTCGGTGGCAGGAACTGGCACCAGGCATGTGCGGCCCAGACCTGCTGAGCAAGGGGGCACGGCGTGAGCCAGCAGTGCAGTCCCAGCCCCACCAGCCACGCTCCTGCACTGACAGCGAGGAAATCTGGGGGCATCGGAGGTGTCCCCAGCCTGGGCCCAGCCTGGAGCTGCGCCTTGGTCTGGCCACCGCATCACAATGTGCCGTGGTGACACCCACTGTGACCTTGGCCACGGCCAGCAGCGTCTGTGCTCCAGTTCGTTGCTGTGCCGGTGTGGGGAGACGCAGGCTCCCAGCTTCCCGGCACTCCTTGGATAACGAACTCTTTGGAGAACTTCTCCTGCCTTCCCGTGACACCATGGGACAGGCAAACTGCTGCGTCAGGAAGGGCAGAATCAGCCCCGCTCCCGACACGCAGCACCAGCCCGGGGCACCTCGTGCCCACCACGGGCTCTTTGGCAGGAAAGCCTCTCGGCGCCCGCAGCTGCTGAGCACCTTCGTGTCGCGCAGGAGCCCCGAGCTGCTCCTCAGCGACCGCGTGTGGGTGACTCGGCACCGGCGGACCAAGGAGAGGCACCTGCTGCTCTTCCCCGATGCCATCGCTGTCGCCAGCTTCAAGTAAGAATAGCAACCACCACCCTGCTTCCTCCCCACCACCACCTCTGCCACCAGCACCACGGCACTGCTCCTGCCCACGCCTGCTCCCCTTGGAGCAGAAAGGGCCTCCTTGGTGCTGCCTGCGTGGCAGCTGGCCCGCAGCGATGCAGGCTTGTTCCTTCTCTCTTGGGTAGAGCCGCAGCAGCAAAGCGGCCCCTGCTTTCCCGTGAGCTTGTGTGGCCACAGAGGTGGCCAGAGCTGGGCAGCAGGAGGGATTTGAGGCAGGCTCTTGGCATTTCTTTCTTACTGAGCAGCATCTCTCTACAGCCAATAGCAATGCTGCCAAAGACTGCTGGGCGAAGCCTCTAGTATGCAAGGGCCACACACAAGTGGCCCACAGGGAGGCCTTCCTCCTGTCCTCATGGATGGCGGGATGCCGTGGCAGCCCCCTGTGACTGCAACCTCCAAGTCGCTGCCTGCTCTTGCTCTGGCAGGTGCTGCTCCACCTTCTACGTGAAGCACCGCGTGCACCTCAGCGAGCTGGTGGTGGTGAGCGGTGGGGAGAAGGCAGCGAGCCGGTGGGAAGAGCTGTGGGAGCAGGAGGAGGAGGTGTTCAGCCTGTCAAGGCAGAATACCCTCATCCTCGTGTGGCCCACCGAGTACTGCGCGGTCACTTTCTGGTGAGTCGTGGGGCCGGGTGAGCAGGCTGTGGCGGGTGCACACCCCCGGGCTTGCCTTCTGCAGCCTTGCTGGGGCTCAGGTCAGGCTGTGCGTGTGTGTGTGTGGGGGGGGGGGCACGTGGAAAGCAGAGGCGCCGCTTTGGTTTCAGACCAGGACGCCGTGGGTACTGAAAGGTGAGAAGAGGAACGCTGGGGCTCCTGCTTGCCCCGTGGTGAAGGCAAAGGCACGTGCCTTTGCAGGGAGGGAGGGAAGCAACGTCATTTGCAGGAGGGGCAGAGCTCCACCACGGGCTCTTGCCACAAGTCCCAGGGGAGCCCAGGGCCTCTCGCGTGCCCTGCTGGCTGTGTGAGGGTGCCCGTGGCTCTGAAGGAGAATGTGGAGGCTTGGCCGGGGAGAGCTGTGGAGGAAACGGCACCCCACCAGCAGGTGCAGGGGTGCACAAGCCACCTGCCCCCTCCACGTCCCTGCAGCTCCGCTCAGCCTCAGCCGAGGGACATTGCTAGGGACACAGAGCAGACTGCTTTGGTGCACCACACCCCTTGGAGCGGTGCCAAGCAGGCAAGATGCTTTGGGGCCTGCGTGCGTCCAGAGGCTGAGGAGCAGCAGGGGATGAGGCTGTTTCTCCTTTGCTCTGCAGGTCGCAGGAGAGGAAGGAGCGCTGGCTGCAGGCCATGCTCAGGTGAGTGCTGCCAGGGCATCGAGTGTGCCTGCAGCATCAGGGTTGTAGGTGGTGGCGAGCTCCAGGTGGAGCTGCCTGCAGAAGCGCAGCCGTGGAGGTGGGGGAAAAGGACGCCCAGTGCAGAGTGTGGCTGCTGGGCAGAGCGGCGTGAGGTGCTTAGGCTCGTGCTGGGAAATGAACTCCAGCCGCACGGAGCCATCAGCACAGCCGCTTGCTGTCACGGATTGGGAGGTGGAGCTGCCCTGTGGAAGAGGCGTCTAGAGAGCAGGAGGTTTGGGTGGAGGCTCAGCACGTTGCAGAGCGGTGCTGCCAGCGAGCGCTGTGGGAAGCTCTCCCGTGTGAGGGTGGTGTGGAGGCGCTGGGCTGGTGGCAGGGGAGGGAGCAGAGAGCGCTGGGTGTGACGGAGCTCTTCCTTTGTCGCTGCCCTGCAAAGCCGAGGAGACCAGGGGCCCAGGGTCACCCAGATACCCTCCCTTCGGTTCCTCATGGACACCATCAGATTCTTGGATCCTGTAAGTGTCCCCAGGCTTTTACGTCTGCCAAGAGAGCGCTTTGGCTCTTGAAGAGAGCCGCGGGGGTGAACTGCTCACCTTGTCTCTTTTTTTCCTTGCCTAGCGGGTGGTTGCCCAGACCATCAGGAGGCTGACTTTGGCGGATGTAAGCAGTGTTTCCCTTTGCCCCGGCCCTTGCTGGGTGTTGGTGGGAGGGCTCTTAGCGCGGTGGGGGCATCTCTGTGGTGGCTACAGCGGTGCCGCAAGGGATACAGTGCGGGAGAGCCGTGGGGCTGGCGAAAGCTGCAGCATAAGCCTTTGCCACAAGCACTGCTGTGGGGCAGAGAGGTGGTGTTCCCCGAGCGAGGCCTCTCCTCAGCACATGTCTGACCGCCTCTGGCTTTTCCCTGGAGCCTCTCCCACATCAGTGCCTTGCTGAAGCAGCTTGCTCGTGGCCCTTCCTGCTGAGCGGCGGCTCTGTAAGCCGAACACGTTTCTTGCAGGATGAGATGAAGCAACAGCCCGTCCAGGTCCCATCAGCTAGTGAAGAGGGCCTTGGCCGCTCAGTAGGTGAGTTGACAAAAGAAACTGCGGAGCTGCCTTTGGCCATGCTAGATGCCTGGTAGCAATGCTCTCAATGTCCTTTTGCGCACTTGCCTAAGGGCGCTTTGCCAGGAACTCTTTCCTCTTCCAGGTAAGCTGAAAGCTCCTGCTCTAGACTTGGGCTTCTAAGCCCTGCTGCAGGAAATGTCCTTTGGGGAGCTGTTCCCTGAAAGGGGGCTGCAGACATCACCGCCAACCAGGGAGAAGGCCCCCTCAGAGGGCCTCCTCAATAGCCTGGTGTCGGCTTCCCATTGGCTCTTAGGGTTTGCTTTGCTCCTTCACAGAAGTCGCTTTCCCACACACTCCTTGGCCATCGTTCTCCCTCAAGAACTGTCAAGGTTCAAAATCAGGACTTCAAGGAGAACGGCATCCAACCTGCAGCTTTTCCTTCCCAGAGTGGCGTTCGGAAGAGCTTTCTGAGCAGGCACTGGAGTGTTCGTGGGAATGCCAGGAGAGTGACCTTTTGGACAGCTCACTCTCTCCACTCATCAGTGAGACTGCAACGAGCAGAGATATGGCTGTGCAAGCAGAACCAGGAGAGGTATGGGGCAAAGCCCGGGCCACAGGAACAGTCCAAAGAGGCTTCCCATGGGAAACAAGTTTCCAGTGCAGGACTGTGATTGCAAGAGGGATTGTGATTGAGGGTCATTTGTCTCTCTTTCCTGGACTGCCATCCTCAGGTGTGTGACTTTGACACGCAAGTCCAGCCTTTGCTCGAAATGTTGATTGGCAAGACTGTGGAGCAAGCTGTCCTAGAAGTCATGGCAGAAGAAGAGTTGGCATTCCAGCGGGCACAGCAGCGCCTGTGCATAGAGCAGCGCAATGCAGAGCTGGCTGAGTGCCTAGAAGAGCAGGAGAGGCAATAGAGAGGAGAAGGTAGGAGCGACCAAGAGCAGAATGGGCCCGTGTGAATGCTCGTGGTAAGCGAGAAAAGCGTTTCTGTCAGTGAAAGCCAAGCTGTGGAAGAAGTCGGCTTTGCGCCAGCGGCTGCCTCTGTGCGCAGAGGGTGCTGTAGGGTGCGACTCGCCTCCAAGCAGTCGGGTGCCGTCTGGCTGCCCGCTGCACTCAGCTCTGCTGCAGCAGCATGACGTTGCTGCGTTGCTTTGGAGCAGGCGTGCTGCAGGGACACCAGTGTGAGAGGCCAAGCCTGACAGCATTTTCTGTCTGTCGCCCGTGTCGCTGTCAGTCAAGCTGTTAGCTTAGCCATTTGCACGATGAGAGCTGTTGAATGAGTAGTGCCAGTGCTCCAAAGGAAGAAAGGCACCTTGCTAGCCTTTAAGGCAAGCAGTACGCAGTGTGCACGCCTCCCTCGCAAGAGCTGGAAGCATGAGAGGAAGTGCATTCAGAGGACCCAGCAAGTCCTGAAGGGGTTTTGGCAAAAGGAGAGGCCCTAAATCCTGGCCGCTGCCTGTCCTTATTCCCTTGCTTCTGCCTTGGCTGCATGAGTTTCACGCTGCGATCGTTCCTGAGACTCCAGAGAAAAGGATGGAAAGGTGGAGGCCTGCAGCTCTGACAGGCACCATCATTGTCTTGGCAGGAATGCTGCCAACAGCAGGACGTGCCAGGGCAGCAGGAAGAGGAGGAGGCCACAGGGGAAAGTGCAGCTCAGGCGCTTGCTGAGCGGAGCTTGGCTGATCGCGGCCTGTCAGTCCTGACCAGTATGTTCATGAGAGTGGGGATTTCAGCGACCCAGCAGAGAGAGGTTTGTATTGGTGTTCTTTTGGCCTGTGCTGTAACCCGACTAAAAGGGCAGGTAAGAGAACGCTGCGGTCAGCTTCCCGGCCTGCTGCCTACCCTTCTCGCTGCGTGCAAAGAGCAAGGTTTGGGAACAGCAGGGTGAGGGGGAACTGTTTAGCCGGAGGGAGCGTTGTCTTCTGGCAGGTCAGAGAGCAGGACTGCTTTGAGTGCAGGGCAGGAGCTGCTGTTAGTCGGAACTGCTGAGGACGTCTTCCTCTACACAGTTGCTGTGTGTCTCTCCTGTGCCTGCCCTCTGACTGCAGTGAATGCAAAGCAGCTCCCACGATCCCGTCCTTCCTTGCTAATGCAAGATTCCTGTTTCTTGTCTTCTTTCTGCTCTCCCATTCTTACAGCCATTGAGACAGACTTCCTTTGCTTGTGGGTGCTGGAAGTGGAAGAAGCATTGGAGAAGAGGGTGCTGGGGAGGACAGTGCTTGACTGCAACTTAAGCCAATGAAAACCATCCCCCAAGCTGCTCTCACTGATCCCTAATAAAACAATTGCTTTGTCTCGTATTCTTCCTGCCACATTGTTTTGCCTCCTCTCGGACCTCTTCTTCCTCCTGCTGTGCAGCCAGCGCTGCTGCTGAGCTCTTTTCCGCGGTGCCCCTGATAGCTCTGAAGCAAGATGCCTTTGCCTGTGGGGAAGGCCTCTGCTCGCACGTGCTGGCTTGCGCACCCCTCCGTGGCGCACGGCTGGCGGCATGGCCACAGGCGGCGGACGCTGCAGGCATTACGGTCGTGTCGGGCACGTGCCGCTTGTGTAGTGTGGATGCACCTCCGAGCACTCTTGCTGCTTCTCGTGCGTTGTGAGCGGGGCAGGGGTTAGGCCGGCGTCCCTTTAGTCTCTCTTTAGCCTTCTCTTTCGATTGCCGGGGCAGCCCCGTGATGCCGCGTGGCTGGCTTTCTGGAGGGGGCGTTCTGTGTGAACACTGCACTGAAAGCACTTAGCCTGTTCTTCGCCACTGCTCTGCACTGAAAGACCTGTAAAGTAAGGCTTTCAAGCATGTGGCTGCTGAGACGCTTGCCAATCACTTTGCTCTTCCAAGCTGTGCTCATGTGATAGAAATTGTGGACAAAAAAGAGAGTATGGATGGGTGGACTAGAGTAGGACACACATAATACCTGTAAAAATAGTTACTGAGATGTGATCAAGTACAACAGAAATAAGCTTACAAATCCTAGCACACCTTGGTCTTCCCTCGGATGCCCTGCTGCCACTCACCCTTCTTATCTGTGAAAAAGGACTCCACAGTGGGTTACCAGTGTGGAAGTGGGCTCCAAATGGCCCGAATGAGCAAGTGGGGTGACTCAACTCCGAGAGAAGAAGGAAGTGGATAGAAGGTGGAAGCAGGGGCAGGCCCTTGGACTGAGTGTGGAGGGGTGGGAGAAGGAAGGCCAAGGCCCATTTGGTGTTCCAGGTGGCAAGGCATGTGCAGTAAGAAGGGCTTCTTGCAAAACATCCGTAGCACAAGGAAGAGTAGGGGAAAGGTGGGCCCCCAGCTGGACGGTGCGGGGGGCCTAGTGACAGAGGACACAGAGAAGGCAGAGCTACGAATGTCACCTTTGCCACCAGGGAGGAAGTCTGGAGAAAGGAAGATATTTCCTTGGCTGCGGGTGGCGGTGGGTTGGCTAGAGATCATGTAGGCAAACTTGACATCCCCAAGTGCCTGGCGCTGGTGGGATGCACGCACGAGGGCTGAGGGAGCTGGTAGGTGTCATTGCTAGGCTGCTCTCAATCATCTTGGAAAGGACACGGAAGAGCAGGAGAAGTGCCTGACCTGAGCGCCGCAAGAAAGCAAATGTGACTGCAGGCTGCAGCAAGGGCAAGAAGGAGGACCTAGGGAAGTACGGGCCAGGCAGCCTCACCACCATGCCTGCAAAAGTGATGGAGCAGCTCATGCTGGCTGCCATCTCTGAGTAGCTGGAGGAGAAGAAGGTGATCAGAAGTCAGAGCACAGAGGTATTTGAGAGATTAAGGTTTTGAGTTGATCTTGGCAGCCGGATTCGGACAGTCCAAAACTTCCCTGGCTGCCCAGCACACGTTCCAGCATCAGCCTCAGCCCAAGGCCAAGCCCAAACCCTGAAGTCTGAACATCATCAAAGTGCTGTTGTTGTGATCCTCCAGTCCGGCCGTATAAAGAGTATGCCATGGCGCTCAGTCTTAAGAATAAGAAGTATCAGGTACTTTGCAATAAATAAGTGTTGTTCCACCGTCACAGCCGTGGCCCCACCTGCTCCCTTTCTTCAGTGAAGTGCCAGCACAGATCCAGCTAGCACGCCCCTCCATTCATTTGCTGCAACCATTGCAGTTCTTCTACTCCCTCTAACATTGCCCCTTTATAACCGACTGTTCCCAAAAGCACAGTAAACAAGGCAGCTAGCTGTACCCATGTCTTACTGCCTCATTCCTTCTTTCAATACTAACCCCAGCTTGCAGTCACCTGAACGTAAAAAGCTTGTCAGAATGCTCCCCTCAGCTAATGAGATCTCTTCACGCTCACCTCTGCCATGCAGGTACATGACAAAGAACCATCAAAATAAACATTCGGCTCCTTTACTTTGGATAAACCGTGAAGGGTGAACTTCTGATTTCTAGTAGGTGCTTGATGGACTTTCTGGGAGATGCTTGTTAGGAACAGCAGGAGATAGTTTGGATAGGACCTTGAAGAAAGCATGCAAGTGACTTAGGAGCTTACATGCCAGCAGCTCTCAGTGAAGACTCTACTCCTGCACCCTCTATTTTTCACACCTGTTTTGCATAACTTAAAGCTTTTGTGGAACCTTTGATAACTGCATTTCTAACACCTGGGAGACTGGAACAACCATGCAGCAGTACCATTGCTGACCCAGTTTCACACAAATGTGCTGACACTCAGGGATGTCTAATATCAGCCCTGGATAAAGATGTATTTAACTTCCTCTGGATGGAAAAATCCAATCTCGTTCACAATCACGTGCTGCCTTGAGGCCACACTTCTGCACATCCAGGAAAAGGGATGCATTGCTGAGCTGCTTGAAATCTCCCTGGAGGCTCCAACACCCCTCAGCCAGACCTAAGTTCTCTGCAACAACTTCCAGTGTTGCAACTGCATCTGTAACCTTCAGGTTACAATGTAAAAAGATTGCTGCCTCAATGGGTTTTTAGGCAAGGCTCAGATCGAATACCTCTTGAGTTTTAACTGCCCTGTTCACGATCCCTTTTGGTCCTCTGATCAGCTTCAAAAATTCAAATCAAAATAGAAGTCTTGTTTGTTCTCAGAATGTAAAGATAAAGCCAGAGTTCTACACCCAAGGTTGCCTTTCTTTTAACCAGAACCACTCAGTGCACTGACAACAAGAATGTTTTTACACTCTTTACATTTTGCGCTGAATTGACACTGAAGTGAACATGTTAAGAATCTAGTATAAGTCAAATTTTAGTTTTGGGGTTCATTGAGCTGCCTGTGTCACTTTGGAGATGTGTGCAGCAGCTTTTTGCCTTGGAAATCCTGCAGAGTGCAGAAGGAGGGGGCCTGGTGTGGAAGTTATGGTCTCCTCCCCTTGCCACTGCCTGATGGTGATAACCTGATGTACTCTGCAGCTGGGATTCCCTGCGCACCACCAATTCTGTCTCCAGGAAGAGAGGCAGCTGGAGGAAAACTGCCTGCTTTCAGCACAGCTGGAGCAGAGAAGCCCAGTGAGTGTCCCCTTTTGCCCTTGCTTTTGCAGGCTGACTCTAGCAAGAGGGGTTCCTGCTGCAAGGTGGGCTGAAATGCTCTCGACTCGCTTGTGAAACCTTGGGAAGAGGGGCCGTGCCCTTCCCGCACTCCCTTCCCAGAAAGGCAGCAGGCAATGGAGAGAACCCAGCAGCAGCAGAGGGCCACACCGAGAGTGCATGGCAAGAAAGAGGCAGTTGCCCTCAGGGGTGCCGGGCCCTTGCAGCAGCACAACAGCAACTGCTGATGGACCCAGTCTGCCAGATCTTGAGGGCTGTCACGGAGGCCTTTCAGGTAGCCACCCCTTTCTGCTCGGAAGCATTTCTAAGGCCACCGAGGCAAGCAGGGGTGTTGCAGCAGGTTGGGGAGGTGTTGGGGGGATTTCACTGACACGTATTGGGGGGATTTCACTGAGCTAGCTGCTGAAGCCAGGCAATGCTCCGACACCAAGCCCATCTCATCCCTTCTTCTAGGGAGCTTTTTCTCCCCTGCAGCCACCAGCAGGACAGAGAAAGGCAGCTCGGAGTCTCCAAGCACATTTTTGAGAGCTTCTCGGTGGCAGGAACTGGCACCAGGCATGTGCGGCCCAGACCTGCTGAGCAAGGGGGCACGGCGTGAGCCAGCAGTGCAGTCCCAGCCCCACCAGCCACGCTCCTGCACTGACAGCGAGGAAATCTGGGGGCATCGGAGGTGTCCCCAGCCTGGGCCCAGCCTGGAGCTGCGCCTTGGTCTGGCCACCGCATCACAATGTGCCGTGGTGACACCCACTGTGACCTTGGCCACGGCCAGCAGCGTCTGTGCTCCAGTTCGTTGCTGTGCCGGTGTGGGGAGACGCAGGCTCCCAGCTTCCCGGCACTCCTTGGATAACGAACTCTTTGGAGAACTTCTCCTGCCTTCCCGTGACACCATGGGACAGGCAAACTGCTGCGTCAGGAAGGGCAGAATCAGCCCCGCTCCCGACACGCAGCACCAGCCCGGGGCGCCTCGTGCCCACCACGGGCTCTTTGGCAGGAAAGCCTCTCGGCGCCCGCAGCTGCTGAGCACCTTCGTGTCGCGCAGGAGCCCCGAGCTGCTCCTCAGCGACCGCGTGTGGGTGACTCGGCACCGGCGGACCAAGGAGAGGCACCTGCTGCTCTTCCCCGATGCCATCGCTGTCGCCAGCTTCAAGTAAGAATAGCAACCACCACCCTGCTTCCTCCCCACCACCACCTCTGCCACCAGCACCACGGCACTGCTCCTGCCCACGCCTGCTCCCCTTGGAGCAGAAAGGGCCTCCTTGGTGCTGCCTGCGTGGCAGCTGGCCCGCAGCGATGCAGGCTTGTTCCTTCTCTCTTGGGTAGAGCCGCAGCAGCAAAGCGGCCCCTGCTTTCCCGTGAGCTTGTGTGGCCACAGAGGTGGCCAGAGCTGGGCAGCAGGAGGGATTTGAGGCAGGCTCTTGGCATTTCTTTCTTACTGAGCAGCATCTCTCTACAGCCAATAGCAATGCTGCCAAAGACTGCTGGGCGAAGCCTCTAGTATGCAAGGGCCACACACAAGTGGCCCACAGGGAGGCCTTCCTCCTGTCCTCATGGATGGCGGGATGCCGTGGCAGCCCCCTGTGACTGCAACCTCCAAGTCGCTGCCTGCTCTTGCTCTGGCAGGTGCTGCTCCACCTTCTACGTGAAGCACCGCGTGCACCTCAGCGAGCTGGTGGTGGTGAGCGGTGGGGAGAAGGCAGCGAGCCGGTGGGAAGAGCTGTGGGAGCAGGAGGAGGAGGTGTTCAGCCTGTCAAGGCAGAATACCCTCATCCTCGTGTGGCCCACCGAGTACTGCGCGGTCACTTTCTGGTGAGTCGTGGGGCCGGGTGAGCAGGCTGTGGCGGGTGCACACCCCCGGGCTTGCCTTCTGCAGCCTTGCTGGGGCTCAGGTCAGGCTGTGCGTGTGTGTGTGTGGGGGGGGGGGGCACGTGGAAAGCAGAGGCGCCGCTTTGGTTTCAGACCAGGACGCCGTGGGTACTGAAAGGTGAGAAGAGGAACGCTGGGGCTCCTGCTTGCCCCGTGGTGAAGGCAAAGGCACGTGCCTTTGCAGGGAGGGAGGGAAGCAACGTCATTTGCAGGAGGGGCAGAGCTCCACCACGGGCTCTTGCCACAAGTCCCAGGGGAGCCCAGGGCCTCTCGCGTGCCCTGCTGGCTGTGTGAGGGTGCCCGTGGCTCTGAAGGAGAATGTGGAGGCTTGGCCGGGGAGAGCTGTGGAGGAAACGGCACCCCACCAGCAGGTGCAGGGGTGCACAAGCCACCTGCCCCCTCCACGTCCCTGCAGCTCCGCTCAGCCTCAGCCGAGGGACATTGCTAGGGACACAGAGCAGACTGCTTTGGTGCACCACACCCCTTGGAGCGGTGCCAAGCAGGCAAGATGCTTTGGGGCCTGCGTGCGTCCAGAGGCTGAGGAGCAGCAGGGGATGAGGCTGTTTCTCCTTTGCTCTGCAGGTCGCAGGAGAGGAAGGAGCGCTGGCTGCAGGCCATGCTCAGGTGAGTGCTGCCAGGGCATCGAGTGTGCCTGCAGCATCAGGGTTGTAGGTGGTGGCGAGCTCCAGGTGGAGCTGCCTGCAGAAGCGCAGCCGTGGAGGTGGGGGAAAAGGACGCCCAGTGCAGAGTGTGGCTGCTGGGCAGAGCGGCGTGAGGTGCTTAGGCTCGTGCTGGGAAATGAACTCCAGCCGCACGGAGCCATCAGCACAGCCGCTTGCTGTCACGGATTGGGAGGTGGAGCTGCCCTGTGGAAGAGGCGTCTAGAGAGCAGGAGGTTTGGGTGGAGGCTCAGCACGTTGCAGAGCGGTGCTGCCAGCGAGCGCTGTGGGAAGCTCTCCCGTGTGAGGGTGGTGTGGAGGCGCTGGGCTGGTGGCAGGGGAGGGAGCAGAGAGCGCTGGGTGTGACGGAGCTCTTCCTTTGTCGCTGCCCTGCAAAGCCGAGGAGACCAGGGGCCCAGGGTCACCCAGATACCCTCCCTTCGGTTCCTCATGGACACCATCAGATTCTTGGATCCTGTAAGTGTCCCCAGGCTTTTACGTCTGCCAAGAGAGCGCTTTGGCTCTTGAAGAGAGCCGCGGGGGTGAACTGCTCACCTTGTCTCTTTTTTTCCTTGCCTAGCGGGTGGTTGCCCAGACCATCAGGAGGCTGACTTTGGCGGATGTAAGCAGTGTTTCCCTTTGCCCCGGCCCTTGCTGGGTGTTGGTGGGAGGGCTCTTAGCGCGGTGGGGGCATCTCTGTGGTGGCTACAGCGGTGCCGCAAGGGATACAGTGCGGGAGAGCCGTGGGGCTGGCGAAAGCTGCAGCATAAGCCTTTGCCACAAGCACTGCTGTGGGGCAGAGAGGTGGTGTTCCCCGAGCGAGGCCTCTCCTCAGCACATGTCTGACCGCCTCTGGCTTTTCCCTGGAGCCTCTCCCACATCAGTGCCTTGCTGAAGCAGCTTGCTCGTGGCCCTTCCTGCTGAGCGGCGGCTCTGTAAGCCGAACACGTTTCTTGCAGGATGAGATGAAGCAACAGCCCGTCCAGGTCCCATCAGCTAGTGAAGAGGGCCTTGGCCGCTCAGTAGGTGAGTTGACAAAAGAAACTGCGGAGCTGCCTTTGGCCATGCTAGATGCCTGGTAGCAATGCTCTCAATGTCCTTTTGCGCACTTGCCTAAGGGCGCTTTGCCAGGAACTCTTTCCTCTTCCAGGTAAGCTGAAAGCTCCTGCTCTAGACTTGGGCTTCTAAGCCCTGCTGCAGGAAATGTCCTTTGGGGAGCTGTTCCCTGAAAGGGGGCTGCAGACATCACCGCCAACCAGGGAGAAGGCCCCCTCAGAGGGCCTCCTCAATAGCCTGGTGTCGGCTTCCCATTGGCTCTTAGGGTTTGCTTTGCTCCTTCACAGAAGTCGCTTTCCCACACACTCCTTGGCCATCGTTCTCCCTCAAGAACTGTCAAGGTTCAAAATCAGGACTTCAAGGAGAACGGCATCCAACCTGCAGCTTTTCCTTCCCAGAGTGGCGTTCGGAAGAGCTTTCTGAGCAGGCACTGGAGTGTTCGTGGGAATGCCAGGAGAGTGACCTTTTGGACAGCTCACTCTCTCCACTCATCAGTGAGACTGCAACGAGCAGAGATATGGCTGTGCAAGCAGAACCAGGAGAGGTATGGGGCAAAGCCCGGGCCACAGGAACAGTCCAAAGAGGCTTCCCATGGGAAACAAGTTTCCAGTGCAGGACTGTGATTGCAAGAGGGATTGTGATTGAGGGTCATTTGTCTCTCTTTCCTGGACTGCCATCCTCAGGTGTGTGACTTTGACACGCAAGTCCAGCCTTTGCTCGAAATGTTGATTGGCAAGACTGTGGAGCAAGCTGTCCTAGAAGTCATGGCAGAAGAAGAGTTGGCATTCCAGCGGGCACAGCAGCGCCTGTGCATAGAGCAGCGCAATGCAGAGCTGGCTGAGTGCCTAGAAGAGCAGGAGAGGCAATAGAGAGGAGAAGGTAGGAGCGACCAAGAGCAGAATGGGCCCGTGTGAATGCTCGTGGTAAGCGAGAAAAGCGTTTCTGTCAGTGAAAGCCAAGCTGTGGAAGAAGTCGGCTTTGCGCCAGCGGCTGCCTCTGTGCGCAGAGGGTGCTGTAGGGTGCGACTCGCCTCCAAGCAGTCGGGTGCCGTCTGGCTGCCCGCTGCACTCAGCTCTGCTGCAGCAGCATGACGTTGCTGCGTTGCTTTGGAGCAGGCGTGCTGCAGGGACACCAGTGTGAGAGGCCAAGCCTGACAGCATTTTCTGTCTGTCGCCCGTGTCGCTGTCAGTCAAGCTGTTAGCTTAGCCATTTGCACGATGAGAGCTGTTGAATGAGTAGTGCCAGTGCTCCAAAGGAAGAAAGGCACCTTGCTAGCCTTTAAGGCAAGCAGTACGCAGTGTGCACGCCTCCCTCGCAAGAGCTGGAAGCATGAGAGGAAGTGCATTCAGAGGACCCAGCAAGTCCTGAAGGGGTTTTGGCAAAAGGAGAGGCCCTAAATCCTGGCCGCTGCCTGTCCTTATTCCCTTGCTTCTGCCTTGGCTGCATGAGTTTCACGCTGCGATCGTTCCTGAGACTCCAGAGAAAAGGATGGAAAGGTGGAGGCCTGCAGCTCTGACAGGCACCATCATTGTCTTGGCAGGAATGCTGCCAACAGCAGGACGTGCCAGGGCAGCAGGAAGAGGAGGAGGCCACAGGGGAAAGTGCAGCTCAGGCGCTTGCTGAGCGGAGCTTGGCTGATCGCGGCCTGTCAGTCCTGACCAGTATGTTCATGAGAGTGGGGATTTCAGCGACCCAGCAGAGAGAGGTTTGTATTGGTGTTCTTTTGGCCTGTGCTGTAACCCGACTAAAAGGGCAGGTAAGAGAACGCTGCGGTCAGCTTCCCGGCCTGCTGCCTACCCTTCTCGCTGCGTGCAAAGAGCAAGGTTTGGGAACAGCAGGGTGAGGGGGAACTGTTTAGCCGGAGGGAGCGTTGTCTTCTGGCAGGTCAGAGAGCAGGACTGCTTTGAGTGCAGGGCAGGAGCTGCTGTTAGTCGGAACTGCTGAGGACGTCTTCCTCTACACAGTTGCTGTGTGTCTCTCCTGTGCCTGCCCTCTGACTGCAGTGAATGCAAAGCAGCTCCCACGATCCCGTCCTTCCTTGCTAATGCAAGATTCCTGTTTCTTGTCTTCTTTCTGCTCTCCCATTCTTACAGCCATTGAGACAGACTTCCTTTGCTTGTGGGTGCTGGAAGTGGAAGAAGCATTGGAGAAGAGGGTGCTGGGGAGGACAGTGCTTGACTGCAACTTAAGCCAATGAAAACCATCCCCCAAGCTCCTCTCACTGATCCCTAATAAAACAATTGCTTTGTCTCGTATTCTTCCTGCCACATTGTTTTGCCTCCTCTCGGACCTCTTCTTCCTCCTGCTGTGCAGCCAGCGCTGCTGCTGAGCTCTTTTCCGCGGTGCCCCTGATAGCTCTGAAGCAAGATGCCTTTGCCTGTGGGGAAGGCCTCTGCTCGCACGTGCCGGCTTGCGCACCCCTCCGTGGCGCACGGCTGGCGGCATGGCCACAGGCGGCGGACGCTGCAGGCATTACGGTCGTGTCGGGCACGTGCCGCTTGTGTAGTGTGGATGCACCTCCGAGCACTCTTGCTGCTTCTCGTGCGTTGTGAGCGGGGCAGGGGTTAGGCCGGCGTCCCTTTAGTCTCTCTTTAGCCTTCTCTTTCGATTGCCGGGGCAGCCCCGTGATGCCGCGTGGCTGGCTTTCTGGAGGGGGCGTTCTGTGTGAACACTGCACTGAAAGCACTTAGCCTGTTCTTCGCCACTGCTCTGCACTGAAAGACCTGTAAAGTAAGGCTTTCAAGCATGTGGCTGCTGAGACGCTTGCCAATCACTTTGCTCTTCCAAGCTGTGCTCATGTGATAGAAATTGTGGACAAAAAAGAGAGTATGGATGGGTGGACTAGAGTAGGACACACATAATACCTGTAAAAATAGTTACTGAGATGTGATCAAGTACAACAGAAATAAGCTTACAAATCCTAGCACACCTTGGTCTTCCCTCGGATGCCCTGCTGCCACTCACCCTTCTTATCTGTGAAAAAGGACTCCACAGTGGGTTACCAGTGTGGAAGTGGGCTCCAAATGGCCCGAATGAGCAAGTGGGGTGACTCAACTCCGAGAGAAGAAGGAAGTGGATAGAAGGTGGAAGCAGGGGCAGGCCCTTGGACTGAGTGTGGAGGGGTGGGAGAAGGAAGGCCAAGGCCCATTTGGTGTTCCAGGTGGCAAGGCATGTGCAGTAAGAAGGGCTTCTTGCAAAACATCCGTAGCACAAGGAAGAGTAGGGGAAAGGTGGGCCCCCAGCTGGACGGTGCGGGGGGCCTAGTGACAGAGGACACAGAGAAGGCAGAGCTACGAATGTCACCTTTGCCACCAGGGAGGAAGTCTGGAGAAAGGAAGATATTTCCTTGGCTGCGGGTGGCGGTGGGTTGGCTAGAGATCATGTAGGCAAACTTGACATCCCCAAGTGCCTGGCGCTGGTGGGATGCACGCACGAGGGCTGAGGGAGCTGGTAGGTGTCATTGCTAGGCTGCTCTCAATCATCTTGGAAAGGACACGGAAGAGCAGGAGAAGTGCCTGACCTGAGCGCCGCAAGAAAGCAAATGTGACTGCAGGCTGCAGCAAGGGCAAGAAGGAGGACCTAGGGAAGTACGGGCCAGGCAGCCTCACCACCATGCCTGCAAAAGTGATGGAGCAGCTCATGCTGGCTGCCATCTCTGAGTAGCTGGAGGAGAAGAAGGTGATCAGAAGTCAGAGCACAGAGGTATTTGAGAGATTAAGGTTTTGAGTTGATCTTGGCAGCCGGATTCGGACAGTCCAAAACTTCCCTGGCTGCCCAGCACACGTTCCAGCATCAGCCTCAGCCCAAGGCCAAGCCCAAACCCTGAAGTCTGAACATCATCAAAGTGCTGTTGTTGTGATCCTCCAGTCCGGCCGTATAAAGAGTATGCCATGGCGCTCAGTCTTAAGAATAAGAAGTATCAGGTACTTTGCAATAAATAAGTGTTGTTCCACCGTCACAGCCGTGGCCCCACCTGCTCCCTTTCTTCAGTGAAGTGCCAGCACAGATCCAGCTAGCACGCCCCTCCATTCATTTGCTGCAACCATTGCAGTTCTTCTACTCCCTCTAACATTGCCCCTTTATAACCGACTGTTCCCAAAAGCACAGTAAACAAGGCAGCTAGCTGTACCCATGTCTTACTGCCTCATTCCTTCTTTCAATACTAACCCCAGCTTGCAGTCACCTGAACGTAAAAAGCTTGTCAGAATGCTCCCCTCAGCTAATGAGATCTCTTCACGCTCACCTCTGCCATGCAGGTACATGACAAAGAACCATCAAAATAAACATTCGGCTCCTTTACTTTGGATAAACCGTGAAGGGTGAACTTCTGATTTCTAGTAGGTGCTTGATGGACTTTCTGGGAGATGCTTGTTAGGAACAGCAGGAGATAGTTTGGATAGGACCTTGAAGAAAGCATGCAAGTGACTTAGGAGCTTACATGCCAGCAGCTCTCAGTGAAGACTCTACTCCTGCACCCTCTATTTTTCACACCTGTTTTGCATAACTTAAAGCTTTTGTGGAACCTTTGATAACTGCATTTCTAACACCTGGGAGACTGGAACAACCATGCAGCAGTACCATTGCTGACCCAGTTTCACACAAATGTGCTGACACTCAGGGATGTCTAATATCAGCCCTGGATAAAGATGTATTTAACTTCCTCTGGATGGAAAAATCCAATCTCGTTCACAATCACGTGCTGCCTTGAGGCCACACTTCTGCACATCCAGGAAAAGGGATGCATTGCTGAGCTGCTTGAAATCTCCCTGGAGGCTCCAACACCCCTCAGCCAGACCTAAGTTCTCTGCAACAACTTCCAGTGTTGCAACTGCATCTGTAACCTTCAGGTTACAATGTAAAAAGATTGCTGCCTCAATGGGTTTTTAGGCAAGGCTCAGATCGAATACCTCTTGAGTTTTAACTGCCCTGTTCACGATCCCTTTTGGTCCTCTGATCAGCTTCAAAAATTCAAATCAAAATAGAAGTCTTGTTTGTTCTCAGAATGTAAAGATAAAGCCAGAGTTCTACACCCAAGGTTGCCTTTCTTTTAACCAGAACCACTCAGTGCACTGACAACAAGAATGTTTTTACACTCTTTACATTTTGCGCTGAATTGACACTGAAGTGAACATGTTAAGAATCTAGTATAAGTCAAATTTTAGTTTTGGGGTTCATTGAGCTGCCTGTGTCACTTTGGAGATGTGTGCAGCAGCTTTTTGCCTTGGAAATCCTGCAGAGTGCAGAAGGAGGGGGCCTGGTGTGGAAGTTATGGTCTCCTCCCCTTGCCACTGCCTGATGGTGATAACCTGATGTACTCTGCAGCTGGGATTCCCTGCGCACCACCAATTCTGTCTCCAGGAAGAGAGGCAGCTGGAGGAAAACTGCCTGCTTTCAGCACAGCTGGAGCAGAGAAGCCCAGTGAGTGTCCCCTTTTGCCCTTGCTTTTGCAGGCTGACTCTAGCAAGAGGGGTTCCTGCTGCAAGGTGGGCTGAAATGCTCTCGACTCGCTTGTGAAACCTTGGGAAGAGGGGCCGTGCCCTTCCCGCACTCCCTTCCCAGAAAGGCAGCAGGCAATGGAGAGAACCCAGCAGCAGCAGAGGGCCACACCGAGAGTGCATGGCAAGAAAGAGGCAGTTGCCCTCAGGGGTGCCGGGCCCTTGCAGCAGCACAACAGCAACTGCTGATGGACCCAGTCTGCCAGATCTTGAGGGCTGTCACGGAGGCCTTTCAGGTAGCCACCCCTTTCTGCTCGGAAGCATTTCTAAGGCCACCGAGGCAAGCAGGGGTGTTGCAGCAGGTTGGGGAGGTGTTGGGGGGATTTCACTGACACGTATTGGGGGGATTTCACTGAGCTAGCTGCTGAAGCCAGGCAATGCTCCGACACCAAGCCCATCTCATCCCTTCTTCTAGGGAGCTTTTTCTCCCCTGCAGCCACCAGCAGGACAGAGAAAGGCAGCTCGGAGTCTCCAAGCACATTTTTGAGAGCTTCTCGGTGGCAGGAACTGGCACCAGGCATGTGCGGCCCAGACCTGCTGAGCAAGGGGGCACGGCGTGAGCCAGCAGTGCAGTCCCAGCCCCACCAGCCACGCTCCTGCACTGACAGCGAGGAAATCTGGGGGCATCGGAGGTGTCCCCAGCCTGGGCCCAGCCTGGAGCTGCGCCTTGGTCTGGCCACCGCATCACAATGTGCCGTGGTGACACCCACTGTGACCTTGGCCACGGCCAGCAGCGTCTGTGCTCCAGTTCGTTGCTGTGCCGGTGTGGGGAGACGCAGGCTCCCAGCTTCCCGGCACTCCTTGGATAACGAACTCTTTGGAGAACTTCTCCTGCCTTCCCGTGACACCATGGGACAGGCAAACTGCTGCGTCAGGAAGGGCAGAATCAGCCCCGCTCCCGACACGCAGCACCAGCCCGGGGCACCTCGTGCCCACCACGGGCTCTTTGGCAGGAAAGCCTCTCGGCGCCCGCAGCTGCTGAGCACCTTCGTGTCGCGCAGGAGCCCCGAGCTGCTCCTCAGCGACCGCGTGTGGGTGACTCGGCACCGGCGGACCAAGGAGAGGCACCTGCTGCTCTTCCCCGATGCCATCGCTGTCGCCAGCTTCAAGTAAGAATAGCAACCACCACCCTGCTTCCTCCCCACCACCACCTCTGCCACCAGCACCACGGCACTGCTCCTGCCCACGCCTGCTCCCCTTGGAGCAGAAAGGGCCTCCTTGGTGCTGCCTGCGTGGCAGCTGGCCCGCAGCGATGCAGGCTTGTTCCTTCTCTCTTGGGTAGAGCCGCAGCAGCAAAGCGGCCCCTGCTTTCCCGTGAGCTTGTGTGGCCACAGAGGTGGCCAGAGCTGGGCAGCAGGAGGGATTTGAGGCAGGCTCTTGGCATTTCTTTCTTACTGAGCAGCATCTCTCTACAGCCAATAGCAATGCTGCCAAAGACTGCTGGGCGAAGCCTCTAGTATGCAAGGGCCACACACAAGTGGCCCACAGGGAGGCCTTCCTCCCGTCCTCATGGATGGCGGGATGCCGTGGCAGCCCCCTGTGACTGCAACCTCCAAGTCGCTGCCTGCTCTTGCTCTGGCAGGTGCTGCTCCACCTTCTACGTGAAGCACCGCGTGCACCTCAGCGAGCTGGTGGTGGTGAGCGGTGGGGAGAAGGCAGCGAGCCGGTGGGAAGAGCTGTGGGAGCAGGAGGAGGAGGTGTTCAGCCTGTCAAGGCAGAATACCCTCATCCTCGTGTGGCCCACCGAGTACTGCGCGGTCACTTTCTGGTGAGTCGTGAGGCCGGGTGAGCAGGCTGTGGCGGGTGCACACCCCCGGGCTTGCCTTCTGCAGCCTTGCTGGGGCTCAGGTCAGGCTGTGCGTGTGTGTGTGTGGGGGGGGGGGCACGTGGAAAGCAGAGGCGCCGCTTTGGTTTCAGACCAGGACGCCGTGGGTACTGAAAGGTGAGAAGAGGAACGCTGGGGCTCCTGCTTGCCCCGTGGTGAAGGCAAAGGCACGTGCCTTTGCAGGGAGGGAGGGAAGCAACGTCATTTGCAGGAGGGGCAGAGCTCCACCACGGGCTCTTGCCACAAGTCCCAGGGGAGCCCAGGGCCTCTCGCGTGCCCTGCTGGCTGTGTGAGGGTGCCCGTGGCTCTGAAGGAGAATGTGGAGGCTTGGCCGGGGAGAGCTGTGGAGGAAACGGCACCCCACCAGCAGGTGCAGGGGTGCACAAGCCACCTGCCCCCTCCACGTCCCTGCAGCTCCGCTCAGCCTCAGCCGAGGGACATTGCTAGGGACACAGAGCAGACTGCTTTGGTGCACCACACCCCTTGGAGCGGTGCCAAGCAGGCAAGATGCTTTGGGGCCTGCGTGCGTCCAGAGGCTGAGGAGCAGCAGGGGATGAGGCTGTTTCTCCTTTGCTCTGCAGGTCGCAGGAGAGGAAGGAGCGCTGGCTGCAGGCCATGCTCAGGTGAGTGCTGCCAGGGCATCGAGTGTGCCTGCAGCATCAGGGTTGTAGGTGGTGGCGAGCTCCAGGTGGAGCTGCCTGCAGAAGCGCAGCCGTGGAGGTGGGGGAAAAGGACGCCCAGTGCAGAGTGTGGCTGCTGGGCAGAGCGGCGTGAGGTGCTTAGGCTCGTGCTGGGAAATGAACTCCAGCCGCACGGAGCCATCAGCACAGCCGCTTGCTGTCACGGATTGGGAGGTGGAGCTGCCCTGTGGAAGAGGCGTCTAGAGAGCAGGAGGTTTGGGTGGAGGCTCAGCACGTTGCAGAGCGGTGCTGCCAGCGAGCGCTGTGGGAAGCTCTCCCGTGTGAGGGTGGTGTGGAGGCACTGGGCTGGTGGCAGGGGAGGGAGCAGAGAGCGCTGGGTGTGACGGAGCTCTTCCTTTGTCGCTGCCCTGCAAAGCCGAGGAGACCAGGGGCCCAGGGTCACCCAGATACCCTCCCTTCGGTTCCTCATGGACACCATCAGATTCTTGGATCCTGTAAGTGTCCCCAGGCTTTTACGTCTGCCAAGAGAGCGCTTTGGCTCTTGAAGAGAGCCGCGGGGGTGAACTGCTCACCTTGTCTCTTTTTTTCCTTGCCTAGCGGGTGGTTGCCCAGACCATCAGGAGGCTGACTTTGGCGGATGTAAGCAGTGTTTCCCTTTGCCCCGGCCCTTGCTGGGTGTTGGTGGGAGGGCTCTTAGCGCGGTGGGGGCATCTCTGTGGTGGCTACAGCGGTGCCGCAAGGGATACAGTGCGGGAGAGCCGTGGGGCTGGCGAAAGCTGCAGCATAAGCCTTTGCCACAAGCACTGCTGTGGGGCAGAGAGGTGGTGTTCCCCGAGCGAGGCCTCTCCTCAGCACGTGTCTGACCGCCTCTGGCTTTTCCCTGGAGCCTCTCCCACATCAGTGCCTTGCTGAAGCAGCTTGCTCGTGGCCCTTCCTGCTGAGCGGCGGCTCTGTAAGCCGAACACGTTTCTTGCAGGATGAGATGAAGCAACAGCCCGTCCAGGTCCCATCAGCTAGTGAAGAGGGCCTTGGCCGCTCAGTAGGTGAGTTGGCAAAAGAAACTGCGGAGCTGCCTTTGGCCATGCTAGATGCTTGGTAGCAATGCTCTCAATGTCCTTTTGTGCACTTGCCCAAGGGCGCTTTGCCAGGAACTCTTTCCTCTTCCAGGTAAGCTGAAAGCTCCTGCTCTAGACTTGGGCTTCTAAGCCCTGCTGCAGGAAATGTCCTTTGGGGAGCTGTTCCCTGAAAGGGGGCTGCAGACATCACCACCAACCAGGGAGAAGGCCCCCTCAGAGGGCCTCCTCAATAGCCTGGTGTCGGCTTCCCATTGGCTCTTAGGGTTTGCTTTGCTCCTTCACAGAAGTCGCTTTCCCACACACTCCTTGGCCATCGTTCTCCCTCAAGAACTGTCAAGGTTCAAAATCAGGACTTCAAGGAGAACGGCATCCAACCTGCAGCTTTTCCTTCCCAGAGTGGCGTTCGGAAGAGCTTTCTGAGCAGGCACTGGAGTGTTCGTGGGAATGCCAGGAGAGTGACCTTTTGGACAGCTCACTCTCTCCACTCATCAGTGAGACTGCAACGAGCAGAGATATGGCTGTGCAAGCAGAACCAGGAGAGGTATGGGGCAAAGCCCGGGCCACAGGAACAGTCCAAAGAGGCTTCCCATGGGAAACAAGTTTCCAGTGCAGGACTGTGATTGCAAGAGGGATTGTGATTGAGGGTCATTTGTCTCTCTTTCCTGGACTGCCATCCTCAGGTGTGTGACTTTGACACGCAAGTCCAGCCTTTGCTCGAAATGTTGATTGGCAAGACTGTGGAGCAAGCTGTCCTAGAAGTCATGGCAGAAGAAGAGTTGGCATTCCAGCGGGCACAGCAGCGCCTGTGCATAGAGCAGCGCAATGCAGAGCTGGCTGAGTGCCTAGAAGAGCAGGAGAGGCAATAGAGAGGAGAAGGTAGGAGCAACCAAGAGCAGAATGGGCCCGTGTGAATGCTCGTGGTAAGCGAGAAAAGCGTTTCTGTCAGTGAAAGCCAAGCTGTGGAAGAAGTCGGCTTTGCGCCAGCGGCTGCCTCTGTGCGCAGAGGGTGCTGTAGGGTGCGACTCGCCTCCAAGCAGTCGGGTGCCGTCTGGCTGCCCGCTGCACTCAGCTCTGCTGCAGCAGCATGACGTTGCTGCGTTGCTTTGGAGCAGGCGTGCTGCAGGGACACCAGTGTGAGAGGCCAAGCCTGACAGCATTTTCTGTCTGTCGCCCGTGTCGCTGTCAGTCAAGCTGTTAGCTTAGCCATTTGCACGATGAGAGCTGTTGAATGAGTAGTGCCAGTGCTCCAAAGGAAGAAAGGCACCTTGCTAGCCTTTAAGGCAAGCAGTACGCAGTGTGCACGCCTCCCTCGCAAGAGCTGGAAGCATGAGAGGAAGTGCATTCAGAGGACCTAGCAAGTCCTGAAGGGGTTTTGGCAAAAGGAGAGGCCCTAAATCCTGGCCGCTGCCTGTCCTTATTCCCTTGCTTCTGCCTTGGCTGCATGAGTTTCACGCTGCGATCGTTCCTGAGACTCCAGAGAAAAGGATGGAAAGGTGGAGGCCTGCAGCTCTGACAGGCACCATCATTGTCTTGGCAGGAATGCTGCCAACAGCAGGACGTGCCAGGGCAGCAGGAAGAGGAGGAGGCCACAGGGGAAAGTGCAGCTCAGGCGCTTGCTGAGCGGAGCTTGGCTGATCGCGGCCTGTCAGTCCTGACCAGTATGTTCATGAGAGTGGGGATTTCAGCGACCCAGCAGAGAGAGGTTTGTATTGGTGTTCTTTTGGCCTGTGCTGTAACCCGACTAAAAGGGCAGGTAAGAGAACGCTGCGGTCAGCTTCCCGGCCTGCTGCCTACCCTTCTCGCTGCGTGCAAAGAGCAAGGTTTGGGAACAGCAGGGTGAGGGGGAACTGTTTAGCCGGAGGGAGCGTTGTCTTCTGGCAGGTCAGAGAGCAGGACTGCTTTGAGTGCAGGGCAGGAGCTGCTGTTAGTCGGAACTGCTGAGGACGTCTTCCTCTACACAGTTGCTGTGTGTCTCTCCTGTGCCTGCCCTCTGACTGCAGTGAATGCAAAGCAGCTCCCACGATCCCGTCCTTCCTTGCTAATGCAAGATTCCTGTTTCTTGTCTTCTTTCTGCTCTCCCATTCTTACAGCCATTGAGACAGACTTCCTTTGCTTGTGGGTGCTGGAAGTGGAAGAAGCATTGGAGAAGAGGGTGCTGGGGAGGACAGTGCTTGACTGCAACTTAAGCCAATGAAAACCATCCCCCAAGCTGCTCTCACTGATCCCTAATAAAACAATTGCTTTGTCTCGTATTCTTCCTGCCACATTGTTTTGCCTCCTCTCGGACCTCTTCTTCCTCCTGCTGTGCAGCCAGCGCTGCTGCTGAGCTCTTTTCCGCGGTGCCCCTGATAGCTCTGAAGCAAGATGCCTTTGCCTGTGGGGAAGGCCTCTGCTCGCACGTGCCGGCTTGCGCACCCCTCCGTGGCGCACGGCTGGCGGCATGGCCACAGGCGGCGGACGCTGCAGGCATTACGGTCGTGTCGGGCACGTGCCGCTTGTGTAGTGTGGATGCACCTCCGAGCACTCTTGCTGCTTCTCGTGCGTTGTGAGCGGGGCAGGGGTTAGGCCGGCGTCCCTTTAGTCTCTCTTTAGCCTTCTCTTTCGATTGCCGGGGCAGCCCCGTGATGCCGCGTGGCTGGCTTTCTGGAGGGGGCGTTCTGTGTGAACACTGCACTGAAAGCACTTAGCCTGTTCTTCGCCACTGCTCTGCACTGAAAGACCTGTAAAGTAAGGCTTTCAAGCATGTGGCTGCTGAGACGCTTGCCAATCACTTTGCTCTTCCAAGCTGTGCTCATGTGATAGAAATTGTGGACAAAAAAGAGAGTATGGATGGGTGGACTAGAGTAGGACACACATAATACCTGTAAAAATAGTTACTGAGATGTGATCAAGTACAACAGAAATAAGCTTACAAATCCTAGCACACCTTGGTCTTCCCTCGGATGCCCTGCTGCCACTCACCCTTCTTATCTGTGAAAAAGGACTCCACAGTGGGTTACCAGTGTGGAAGTGGGCTCCAAATGGCCCGAATGAGCAAGTGGGGTGACTCAACTCCGAGAGAAGAAGGAAGTGGATAGAAGGTGGAAGCAGGGGCAGGCCCTTGGACTGAGTGTGGAGGGGTGGGAGAAGGAAGGCCAAGGCCCATTTGGTGTTCCAGGTGGCAAGGCATGTGCAGTAAGAAGGGCTTCTTGCAAAACATCCGTAGCACAAGGAAGAGTAGGGGAAAGGTGGGCCCCCAGCTGGACGGTGCGGGGGGCCTAGTGACAGAGGACACAGAGAAGGCAGAGCTACGAATGTCACCTTTGCCACCAGGGAGGAAGTCTGGAGAAAGGAAGATATTTCCTTGGCTGCGGGTGGCGGTGGGTTGGCTAGAGATCATGTAGGCAAACTTGACATCCCCAAGTGCCTGGCGCTGGTGGGATGCACGCACGAGGGCTGAGGGAGCTGGTAGGTGTCATTGCTAGGCTGCTCTCAATCATCTTGGAAAGGACACGGAAGAGCAGGAGAAGTGCCTGACCTGAGCGCCGCAAGAAAGCAAATGTGACTGCAGGCTGCAGCAAGGGCAAGAAGGAGGACCTAGGGAAGTACGGGCCAGGCAGCCTCACCACCATGCCTGCAAAAGTGATGGAGCAGCTCATGCTGGCTGCCATCTCTGAGTAGCTGGAGGAGAAGAAGGTGATCAGAAGTCAGAGCACAGAGGTATTTGAGAGATTAAGGTTTTGAGTTGATCTTGGCAGCCGGATTCGGACAGTCCAAAACTTCCCTGGCTGCCCAGCACACGTTCCAGCATCAGCCTCAGCCCAAGGCCAAGCCCAAACCCTGAAGTCTGAACATCATCAAAGTGCTGTTGTTGTGATCCTCCAGTCCGGCCGTATAAAGAGTATGCCATGGCGCTCAGTCTTAAGAATAAGAAGTATCAGGTACTTTGCAATAAATAAGTGTTGTTCCACCGTCACAGCCGTGGCCCCACCTGCTCCCTTTCTTCAGTGAAGTGCCAGCACAGATCCAGCTAGCACGCCCCTCCATTCATTTGCTGCAACCATTGCAGTTCTTCTACTCCCTCTAACATTGCCCCTTTATAACCGACTGTTCCCAAAAGCACAGTAAACAAGGCAGCTAGCTGTACCCATGTCTTACTGCCTCATTCCTTCTTTCAATACTAACCCCAGCTTGCAGTCACCTGAACGTAAAAAGCTTGTCAGAATGCTCCCCTCAGCTAATGAGATCTCTTCACGCTCACCTCTGCCATGCAGGTACATGACAAAGAACCATCAAAATAAACATTCGGCTCCTTTACTTTGGATAAACCGTGAAGGGTGAACTTCTGATTTCTAGTAGGTGCTTGATGGACTTTCTGGGAGATGCTTGTTAGGAACAGCAGGAGATAGTTTGGATAGGACCTTGAAGAAAGCATGCAAGTGACTTAGGAGCTTACATGCCAGCAGCTCTCAGTGAAGACTCTACTCCTGCACCCTCTATTTTTCACACCTGTTTTGCATAACTTAAAGCTTTTGTGGAACCTTTGATAACTGCATTTCTAACACCTGGGAGACTGGAACAACCATGCAGCAGTACCATTGCTGACCCAGTTTCACACAAATGTGCTGACACTCAGGGATGTCTAATATCAGCCCTGGATAAAGATGTATTTAACTTCCTCTGGATGGAAAAATCCAATCTCGTTCACAATCACGTGCTGCCTTGAGGCCACACTTCTGCACATCCAGGAAAAGGGATGCGTTGCTGAGCTGCTTGAAATCTCCCTGGAGGCTCCAACACCCCTCAGCCAGACCTAAGTTCTCTGCAACAACTTCCAGTGTTGCAACTGCATCTGTAACCTTCAGGTTACAATGTAAAAAGATTGCTGCCTCAATGGGTTTTTAGGCAAGGCTCAGATCGAATACCTCTTGAGTTTTAACTGCCCTGTTCACGATCCCTTTTGGTCCTCTGATCAGCTTCAAAAATTCAAATCAAAATAGAAGTCTTGTTTGTTCTCAGAATGTAAAGATAAAGCCAGAGTTCTACACCCAAGGTTGCCTTTCTTTTAACCAGAACCACTCAGTGCACTGACAACAAGAATGTTTTTACACTCTTTACATTTTGCGCTGAATTGACACTGAAGTGAACATGTTAAGAATCTAGTATAAGTCAAATTTTAGTTTTGGGGTTCATTGAGCTGCCTGTGTCACTTTGGAGATGTGTGCAGCAGCTTTTTGCCTTGGAAATCCTGCAGAGTGCAGAAGGAGGGGGCCTGGTGTGGAAGTTATGGTCTCCTCCCCTTGCCACTGCCTGATGGTGATAACCTGATGTACTCTGCAGCTGGGATTCCCTGCGCACCACCAATTCTGTCTCCAGGAAGAGAGGCAGCTGGAGGAAAACTGCCTGCTTTCAGCACAGCTGGAGCAGAGAAGCCCAGTGAGTGTCCCCTTTTGCCCTTGCTTTTGCAGGCTGACTCTAGCAAGAGGGGTTCCTGCTGCAAGGTGGGCTGAAATGCTCTCGACTCGCTTGTGAAACCTTGGGAAGAGGGGCCGTGCCCTTCCCGCACTCCCTTCCCAGAAAGGCAGCAGGCAATGGAGAGAACCCAGCAGCAGCAGAGGGCCACACCGAGAGTGCATGGCAAGAAAGAGGCAGTTGCCCTCAGGGGTGCCGGGCCCTTGCAGCAGCACAACAGCAACTGCTGATGGACCCAGTCTGCCAGATCTTGAGGGCTGTCACGGAGGCCTTTCAGGTAGCCACCCCTTTCTGCTCGGAAGCATTTCTAAGGCCACCGAGGCAAGCAGGGGTGTTGCAGCAGGTTGGGGAGGTGTTGGGGGGATTTCACTGACACGTATTGGGGGGATTTCACTGAGCTAGCTGCTGAAGCCAGGCAATGCTCCGACACCAAGCCCATCTCATCCCTTCTTCTAGGGAGCTTTTTCTCCCCTGCAGCCACCAGCAGGACAGAGAAAGGCAGCTCGGAGTCTCCAAGCACATTTTTGAGAGCTTCTCGGTGGCAGGAACTGGCACCAGGCATGTGCGGCCCAGACCTGCTGAGCAAGGGGGCACGGCGTGAGCCAGCAGTGCAGTCCCAGCCCCACCAGCCACGCTCCTGCACTGACAGCGAGGAAATCTGGGGGCATCGGAGGTGTCCCCAGCCTGGGCCCAGCCTGGAGCTGCGCCTTGGTCTGGCCACCGCATCACAATGTGCCGTGGTGACACCCACTGTGACCTTGGCCACGGCCAGCAGCGTCTGTGCTCCAGTTCGTTGCTGTGCCGGTGTGGGGAGACGCAGGCTCCCAGCTTCCCGGCACTCCTTGGATAACGAACTCTTTGGAGAACTTCTCCTGCCTTCCCGTGACACCATGGGACAGGCAAACTGCTGCGTCAGGAAGGGCAGAATCAGCCCCGCTCCCGACACGCAGCACCAGCCCGGGGCACCTCGTGCCCACCACGGGCTCTTTGGCAGGAAAGCCTCTCGGCGCCCGCAGCTGCTGAGCACCTTCGTGTCGCGCAGGAGCCCCGAGCTGCTCCTCAGCGACCGCGTGTGGGTGACTCGGCACCGGCGGACCAAGGAGAGGCACCTGCTGCTCTTCCCCGATGCCATCGCTGTCGCCAGCTTCAAGTAAGAATAGCAACCACCACCCTGCTTCCTCCCCACCACCACCTCTGCCACCAGCACCACGGCACTGCTCCTGCCCACGCCTGCTCCCCTTGGAGCAGAAAGGGCCTCCTTGGTGCTGCCTGCGTGGCAGCTGGCCCGCAGCGATGCAGGCTTGTTCCTTCTCTCTTGGGTAGAGCCGCAGCAGCAAAGCGGCCCCTGCTTTCCCGTGAGCTTGTGTGGCCACAGAGGTGGCCAGAGCTGGGCAGCAGGAGGGATTTGAGGCAGGCTCTTGGCATTTCTTTCTTACTGAGCAGCATCTCTCTACAGCCAATAGCAATGCTGCCAAAGACTGCTGGGCGAAGCCTCTAGTATGCAAGGGCCACACACAAGTGGCCCACAGGGAGGCCTTCCTCCTGTCCTCATGGATGGCGGGATGCCGTGGCAGCCCCCTGTGACTGCAACCTCCAAGTCGCTGCCTGCTCTTGCTCTGGCAGGTGCTGCTCCACCTTCTACGTGAAGCACCGCGTGCACCTCAGCGAGCTGGTGGTGGTGAGCGGTGGGGAGAAGGCAGCGAGCCGGTGGGAAGAGCTGTGGGAGCAGGAGGAGGAGGTGTTCAGCCTGTCAAGGCAGAATACCCTCATCCTCGTGTGGCCCACCGAGTACTGCGCGGTCACTTTCTGGTGAGTCGTGGGGCCGGGTGAGCAGGCTGTGGCGGGTGCACACCCCCGGGCTTGCCTTCTGCAGCCTTGCTGGGGCTCAGGTCAGGCTGTGCGTGTGTGTGTGTGGGGGGGGGGGCACGTGGAAAGCAGAGGCGCCGCTTTGGTTTCAGACCAGGACGCCGTGGGTACTGAAAGGTGAGAAGAGGAACGCTGGGGCTCCTGCTTGCCCCGTGGTGAAGGCAAAGGCACGTGCCTTTGCAGGGAGGGAGGGAAGCAACGTCATTTGCAGGAGGGGCAGAGCTCCACCACGGGCTCTTGCCACAAGTCCCAGGGGAGCCCAGGGCCTCTCGCGTGCCCTGCTGGCTGTGTGAGGGTGCCCGTGGCTCTGAAGGAGAATGTGGAGGCTTGGCCGGGGAGAGCTGTGGAGGAAACGGCACCCCACCAGCAGGTGCAGGGGTGCACAAGCCACCTGCCCCCTCCACGTCCCTGCAGCTCCGCTCAGCCAAGGGACACTGCTAGCAGACACAGAGCAGGCTGCATCACACCCCTTGGAGCGGTGCCAAGCAGGCAAGATGCTTTGGGGCCTGGGTATGTCCAGAGGCTGAGGAGCAGCAGGGGATGAGGCTGTTTCTCCTTTGCTCTGCAGGTCGCAGGAGAGGAAGGAGCGCTGGCTGCAGGCCATGCTCAGGTGAGTGCTGCCAGGGCATCGAGTGTGCCTGCAGCATCAGGGTTGTAGGTGGTGGCGAGCTCCAGGTGGAGCTGCCTGCAGAAGCGCAGCCGTGGAGGTGGGGGAAAAGGACGCCCAGTGCAGAGTGTGGCTGCTGGGCAGAGCGGCGTGAGGTGCTTAGGCTCGTGCTGGGAAATGAACTCCAGCCGCACGGAGCCATCAGCACAGCCGCTTGCTGTCACGGATTGGGAGGTGGAGCTGCCCTGTGGAAGAGGCGTCTAGAGAGCAGGAGGTTTGGGTGGAGGCTCAGCACGTTGCAGAGCGGTGCTGCCAGCGAGCGCTGTGGGAAGCTCTCCCGTGTGAGGGTGGTGTGGAGGCGCTGGGCTGGTGGCAGGGGAGGGAGCAGAGAGCGCTGGGTGTGACGGAGCTCTTCCTTTGTCGCTGCCCTGCAAAGCCGAGGAGACCAGGGGCCCAGGGTCACCCAGATACCCTCCCTTCGGTTCCTCATGGACACCATCAGATTCTTGGATCCTGTAAGTGTCCCCAGGCTTTTACGTCTGCCAAGAGAGCGCTTTGGCTCTTGAAGAGAGCCGCGGGGGTGAACTGCTCACCTTGTCTCTTTTTTTCCTTGCCTAGCGGGTGGTTGCCCAGACCATCAGGAGGCTGACTTTGGCGGATGTAAGCAGTGTTTCCCTTTGCCCCGGCCCTTGCTGGGTGTTGGTGGGAGGGCTCTCAGCGCGGTGGGGGCATCTCTGTGGTGGCTACAGCGGTGCCGCAAGGGATACAGTGCGGGAGAGCCGTGGGGCTGGCGAAAGCTGCAGCATAAGCCTTTGCCACAAGCACCGCTGTGGGGCAGAGAGGTGGTGTTCCCCGAGCGAGGCCTCTCCTCAGCACATGTCTGACCGCCTCTGGCTTTTCCCTGGAGCCTCTCCCACATCAGTGCCTTGCTGAAGCAGCTTGCTCGTGGCCCTTCCTGCTGAGCGGTGGCTCTGTAAGCCGAACACGTTTCTTGCAGGATGAGATGAAGCAACAGCCCGTCCAGGTCCCATCAGCTAGTGAAGAGGGCCTTGGCCGCTCAGTAGGTGAGTTGACAAAAGAAACTGCGGAGCTGCCTTTGGCCATGCTAGATGCCTGGTAGCAATGCTCTCAATGTCCTTTTGCGCACTTGCCTAAGGGCGCTTTGCCAGGAACTCTTTCCTCTTCCAGGTAAGCTGAAAGCTCCTGCTCTAGACTTGGGCTTCTAAGCCCTGCTGCAGGAAATGTCCTTTGGGGAGCTGTTCCCTGAAAGGGGGCTGCAGACATCACCACCAACCAGGGAGAAGGCCCCCTCAGAGGGCCTCCTCAATAGCCTGGTGTCGGCTTCCCATTGGCTCTTAGGGTTTGCTTTGCTCCTTCACAGAAGTCGCTTTCCCACACACTCCTTGGCCATCGTTCTCCCTCAAGAACTGTCAAGGTTCAAAATCAGGACTTCAAGGAGAACGGCATCCAACCTGCAGCTTTTCCTTCCCAGAGTGGCGTTCGGAAGAGCTTTCTGAGCAGGCACTGGAGTGTTCGTGGGAATGCCAGGAGAGTGACCTTTTGGACAGCTCACTCTCTCCACTCATCAGTGAGACTGCAACGAGCAGAGATATGGCTGTGCAAGCAGAACCAGGAGAGGTATGGGGCAAAGCCCGGGCCACAGGAACAGTCCAAAGAGGCTTCCCATGGGAAACAAGTTTCCAGTGCAGGACTGTGATTGCAAGAGGGATTGTGATTGAGGGTCATTTGTCTCTCTTTCCTGGACTGCCATCCTCAGGTGTGTGACTTTGACACGCAAGTCCAGCCTTTGCTCGAAATGTTGATTGGCAAGACTGTGGAGCAAGCTGTCCTAGAAGTCATGGCAGAAGAAGAGTTGGCATTCCAGCGGGCACAGCAGCGCCTGTGCATAGAGCAGCGCAATGCAGAGCTGGCTGAGTGCCTAGAAGAGCAGGAGAGGCAATAGAGAGGAGAAGGTAGGAGCGACCAAGAGCAGAATGGGCCCGTGTGAATGCTCGTGGTAAGCGAGAAAAGCGTTTCTGTCAGTGAAAGCCAAGCTGTGGAAGAAGTCGGCTTTGCGCCAGCGGCTGCCTCTGTGCGCAGAGGGTGCTGTAGGGTGCGACTCGCCTCCAAGCAGTCGGGTGCCGTCTGGCTGCCCGCTGCACTCAGCTCTGCTGCAGCAGCATGACGTTGCTGCGTTGCTTTGGAGCAGGCGTGCTGCAGGGACACCAGTGTGAGAGGCCAAGCCTGACAGCATTTTCTGTCTGTCGCCCGTGTCGCTGTCAGTCAAGCTGTTAGCTTAGCCATTTGCACGATGAGAGCTGTTGAACGAGTAGTACCAGTGCTCCAAAGGAAGAAAGGCACCTTGCTAGCCTTTAAGGCAAGCAGTACGCAGTGTGCACGCCTCCCTCGCAAGAGCTGGAAGCATGAGAGGAAGTGCATTCAGAGGACCCAGCAAGTCCTGAAGGGGTTTTGGCAAAAGGAGAGGCCCTAAATCCTGGCCGCTGCCTGTCCTTATTCCCTTGCTTCTGCCTTGGCTGCATGAGTTTCACGCTGCGATCGTTCCTGAGACTCCAGAGAAAAGGATGGAAAGGTGGAGGCCTGCAGCTCTGACAGGCACCATCATTGTCTTGGCAGGAATGCTGCCAACAGCAGGACGTGCCAGGGCAGCAGGAAGAGGAGGAGGCCACAGGGGAAAGTGCAGCTCAGGCGCTTGCTGAGCGGAGCTTGGCTGATCGCGGCCTGTCAGTCCTGACCAGTATGTTCATGAGAGTGGGGATTTCAGCGACCCAGCAGAGAGAGGTTTGTATTGGTGTTCTTTTGGCCTGTGCTGTAACCCGACTAAAAGGGCAGGTAAGAGAACGCTGCGGTCAGCTTCCCGGCCTGCTGCCACCCTTCTCGCTGCGTGCAAAGAGCAAGGTTTGGGAACAGCAGGGTGAGGGGGAACTGTTTAGCCGGAGGGAGCGTTGTCTTCTGGCAGGTCAGAGAGCAGGACTGCTTTGAGTGCAGGGCAGGAGCTGCTGTTAGTCGGAACTGCTGAGGACGTCTTCCTCTACACAGTTGCTGTGTGTCTCTCCTGTGCCTGCCCTCTGACTGCAGTGAATGCAAAGCAGCTCCCACGATCCCGTCCTTCCTTGCTAATGCAAGATTCCTGTTTCTTGTCTTCTTTCTGCTCTCCCATTCTTACAGCCATTGAGACAGACTTCCTTTGCTTGTGGGTGCTGGAAGTGGAAGAAGCATTGGAGAAGAGGGTGCTGGGGAGGACAGTGCTTGACTGCAACTTAAGCCAATGAAAACCATCCCCCAAGCTGCTCTCACTGATCCCTAATAAAACAATTGCTTTGTCTCGTATTCTTCCTGCCACATTGTTTTGCCTCCTCTCGGACCTCTTCTTCCTCCTGCTGTGCAGCCAGCGCTGCTGCTGAGCTCTTTTCCGCGGTGCCCCTGATAGCTCTGAAGCAAGATGCCTTTGCCTGTGGGGAAGGCCTCTGCTCGCACGTGCCGGCTTGCGCACCCCTCCGTGGCGCACGGCTGGCGGCATGGCCACAGGCGGCGGACGCTGCAGGCATTACGGTCGTGTCGGGCACGTGCCGCTTGTGTAGTGTGGATGCACCTCCGAGCACTCTTGCTGCTTCTCGTGCGTTGTGAGCGGGGCAGGGGTTAGGCCGGCGTCCCTTTAGTCTCTCTTTAGCCTTCTCTTTCGATTGCCGGGGCAGCCCCGTGATGCCGCGTGGCTGGCTTTCTGGAGGGGGCGTTCTGTGTGAACACTGCACTGAAAGCACTTAGCCTGTTCTTCGCCACTGCTCTGCACTGAAAGACCTGTAAAGTAAGGCTTTCAAGCATGTGGCTGCTGAGACGCTTGCCAATCACTTTGCTCTTCCAAGCTGTGCTCATGTGATAGAAATTGTGGACAAAAAAGAGAGTATGGATGGGTGGACTAGAGTAGGACACACATAATACCTGTAAAAATAGTTACTGAGATGTGATCAAGTACAACAGAAATAAGCTTACAAATCCTAGCACACCTTGGTCTTCCCTCGGATGCCCTGCTGCCACTCACCCTTCTTATCTGTGAAAAAGGACTCCACAGTGGGTTACCAGTGTGGAAGTGGGCTCCAAATGGCCCGAACGAGCAAGTGGGGTGACTCAACTCCGAGAGAAGAAGGAAGTGGATAGAAGGTGGAAGCAGGGGCAGGCCCTTGGACTGAGTGTGGAGGGGTGGGAGAAGGAAGGCCAAGGCCCATTTGGTGTTCCAGGTGGCAAGGCATGTGCAGTAAGAAGGGCTTCTTGCAAAACATCCGTAGCACAAGGAAGAGTAGGGGAAAGGTGGGCCCCCAGCTGGACGGTGCGGGGGGCCTAGTGACAGAGGACACAGAGAAGGCAGAGCTACGAATGTCACCTTTGCCACCAGGGAGGAAGTCTGGAGAAAGGAAGATATTTCCTTGGCTGCGGGTGGCGGTGGGTTGGCTAGAGATCATGTAGGCAAACTTGACATCCCCAAGTGCCTGGCGCTGGTGGGATGCACGCACGAGGGCTGAGGGAGCTGGTAGGTGTCATTGCTAGGCTGCTCTCAATCATCTTGGAAAGGACACGGAAGAGCAGAAGTGCCTGACCTGAGCGCCGCAAGAAAGCAAATGTGACTGCAGGCTGCAGCAAGGGCAAGAAGGAGGACCTAGGGAAGTACGGGCCAGGCAGCCTCACCACCATGCCTGCAAAAGTGATGGAGCAGCTCATGCTGGCTGCCATCTCTGAGTAGCTGGAGGAGAAGAAGGTGATCAGGACAAGTCAGCATGGATTCACAGAGTGGGAATGATGCTTAAGGAATCTGATGGCCTCCTGTTACGTGATGTCTGGCTGAGTAGATAAGGGGAGAGCAGTGGATATAGTCTCCCTTGACTTCCAGAAGGCTTTTGCCACTGTTTCCCATGACTTCCTCATAGGCAAGACCAGGAAAGGTCTTGCCTATGAGGAGTAGTTCATCTACCAGATGAACTGGGGGAGGAGTAGTTCATCTACCAGAGGGCTGTGCTGCCGTTCAGAGGGACCTTGACAGGCTGCAGAGATGGGCAGAGAAGAACCTCCTGGCCTAAAACACAGGGAAGTGCCAAAGGAAGTGTAGCAAAAGAGTGCTGCTCCGAGGGAGGCATAACCGCCTGTGCCAGAACAGGCTCGGGGTTGGCTGACCAGCTGGAAAGCAGCCTGACAGAGGAGGAGCTGGCAGTGCTGGTGGACAACAAGGTGACCATGAGCCAGCAATACGTCCCTGTGGTCAAGAAGGCCAAGGGTATCCTGGGCTGCATGAGGAAGAGCATTGCCAGCAGGTTGAGGGAGGTGATTGTGCCCCTCTACTCAGCCCTGGGGAGGCCACATCTGGAGGACTGTTTCCAGTGCTGCGATCTGCAATACAAGAGACACATGGAGCTCCTGGAGCACAGCTGAGATCACAGAATCATGGAATCAGTAAGGTTGGAAGGGACCTCTAGAGATCATCTCATCCAACCTCCCTGCTCAGCAGGGTCTTTTAGAGCATTTTAGACAGGGTTGCATCCAGGTGGGCCTTGAAGATCTCCAGACAAGGAGACTCCACAACCTCTCTGGGCAACCTGGTCCAGTGCTCTGTCACTCTCACAGGGAAGAAATTCCCCCTCACGGTCAGGTGGGACTTCCTGTGCTTCAGTTTCTGCCCATTGCCTCTTGTCCTGTCACTTGGCACCACTGAAAAGAGTTTGTCCCTGTTCCCTTGACACCCTCTCTTCAGGTACTTACAGACACTGATAAGATCTCCCCTTAGTCTTCTCTTCTCAAGGCTAAGCAGGCCCAGCTCTCGCAGTCGTTCCTACTATGAGTGTGTACTTAATACTAATTTTGCTCTAGGACAACTGATGACACCATGCATAAAGCCAGGAAGAATGAAACTCTAGAATTTTGACACTCCATTTTGGTCCCTTCCTTTCCCAGTCTTCCTTGATAATTTTTTATGGAATTCTTGAGAGAAGACTTAAAACACAAAATCTCAGGTCTGGATTCATTTTGAAAAAAAGAATTTGAGGAGGTTTTTAGAAAACAAATGAATCGAATTATACCATGGAACTACTAACTTCAATTTCTTGATGGTTACTTCCACTCCTTACATTTACGCTGCCCATGACAGCTAGGTGAGATTAGTCTCCCTGCTTTAATCCCTAGGAATCGGTGACATGGCTAGAAGCCAGCAGATTCAGTGAGTGATATGATGCTCCTCATGGGCTGGTCCAAGCAAATGCATATCAACCAGGCTGCCAGAAGGCATAATAGTGCTAACTGTTATCATGTAAAGATTTTCTATACTTGTATCCCCTGTAGCTCCTTGTAAAAGGAAGCCTACTCCCACTGAAAGTGAACAGCAAAATCCCCACTGACCATATTTTATAGATAACAATTCAAATGCTGGGTTCATACCACATTAGAAAAACTAATGCACAAAGAGATTCATTAACATCTCATCTTAGATAGGTGACATGAATCTCCTTTCCGCAGTTAAAAAATTATAATGTAATTGAAGTTAAATCTACAAGCATAGTCTCTGCTCAGGCTGGAGCATATGAGATCTTTAGTTTCAGTTCTTGTTTCATCCCATGGAGCTTGACCTTTACCATGCAGATTTCTTAGAGAAAAGACTTGGTCTAATCATATGGCTGGAGTTTTCCATCCACCTGGGAAAAAAAAAAAAAAAAAAAAAAAGGCTTAGTCCATCCTGGCATGTATTTTGAAAGAAAATAAAGCAGAGCACTCACAAAAAGAAGAATTAACTGCAGCATTCAGAAATGCAACCTATAATTATTAGCACTAGCACTATCACTGTCTGAAATCTGTACAAACCACCTGCATGTGCAAGTCTTTTATTAAGCAGACATGTAAGAGAACCTTCAGCAGCTCTAACAGAATAGGTAATTGCTTATTCCACTTTGTGTAAATTTTCCTTTTATGGCAGAAAAGAGTGAAAAGATAATCATTACAAGCAATGCCTTCTTAGCAGAAAGCGCATCATACCCTGGAGTACTTTGAAGTCTATCCTAAACAAACCCAAGAAAACACTAATCAGTTGTGTATCAAGATGTTTTTTAATCAAAAGGCACAAAGGATTATGATTATTAATTCTCTAGTACCAGGCATGTTTAGCTCCCAGGTAGAAAAGTATCAGGATCTTCACTGGCTCTCTTAAAAATATACGAATAGAACCCCAAGGATTTAACCTTTTTAAAACTGCTCTAGAAAAGGCAGACTTCTTTTTCAGATTGAATCTGACACCCAGAACAGTAACTTCTAAAACAAACCCAGACTTTTTGATAATCTACTTTGGACATTTCTCTCAGCTTCTCTATGTTTCAGTTTGCTTGTTCCAACAATGATAGCAACGTAAGCTTTTTTGTGTATGTGGCTAGGAGGAAGGAATTTATGCTTTTAAAAACACTTCTTTATTATGTAGGCCAAATAATAATTTGTTTTGTAGAACTACAATAACTTCAAAAATTAATCAGTAAGTCCTCTCATGTAAAACCCAGGTGCTGACCATAACTTACTTTTTGATGTGTTGGCTGGTTTAGTTTTTTTGTAATTATACTTTTCTCAGCTGTTTGACTTAGAAAGCAACTATAACTTTCTACATTAATGGTAGCTGAGATTGACCTCTCTTTGTCTCAGTTCAGGAGACTTAATTTTTGGAGTAAAAAGATTGTGATCCATGCTATGAATTACCTGGTAAACTATACATATGCCCTTGGTTAGTTCTTTCAGCTGGCAGAATTTGTTGAACATTGTAGATATAAAAGTGTGCTGTTTACTGGAAGAAAGAGCTATCAGCATCAGTATAGATGTTCAGATGATCCTAGAGGGCCTTTTACCTCCCTCTCCCCCAGCAATTTAGTTAAAAAAATTGAATTTAAGACCTACATTAATCTACATCTAATACATCTTAGAAGTTTCTGGAGGCCAATAGTTATTGAACGGTGTCATGTCCCTTTTGGTATTAATTCAGAGCAAGTTTGGCTCAAGAGTTTGACACAGGGGCACAGCGTTACAGGTGGATAAGAGTGAAATTCAGTTTCAGAGACTCTTGTGTATCTTTTGGTTTTTTTTAATTATGTTTTGGAACAGATCTAGTTTACTACCTGGTATCACAGAATAGAAGGTTTATTTGAGATTGAGAGACAAAGGGTATATTTTTAGGCAGGGATTTGCAAAGGATCCCCATTCTTACTAACTTTTAATAGTGAATGAGCACTCAATTCCCTTAAGATCCTTTGAGAAACTAAGCCCAATTGATATAATTTGTGTAGTCCACATGTACGGACTAAAGGTCAGCTGCAATTTAAAGTGTCTTAGAAGCTCTGAATATTACGTTCACTTTCTCTAATGAAAAGTTTTACCTCTTTTCCATAGACATATGCTAAGATAGATACTACTGCCACTTTGTAAGAGACCTAGAATGTCCTATGGTATAATGAGTTTAATCCTAAAGAATAAAAACTATGGTAGTTTAGATATCATAGCTTTGTAAGTCAGGCTGAACTCCTAAAATCACTTCTTTCCCTATATAGAAAGAGAATGGAGAAAATGTTGTAGTGATCATGCTGGCTTCTTTACCCTCTAGAGACTGTGGTCACAGCAAGCTTTAGTTGTCTGGACTTGAGTTGCAAGTTACATGACCTAAGGATTTTTGCATGTGATCATGGTGAGCACGGTGGGTGAAAGTATCAGAGGAATAAAAACTGCAAATACAGACACTGTGAATAATACGTCATAACTGGGTCTCAATTGTCCACAGTCAAGCCCATGGGGAAAATCCCAACTGATTCAGCTAGTATCAGGCTACACATACTGTGCTTTGATACATCAACCAACTAATTAGATAGAAAAATATACAGAACTCCTCTCTTCCATGTATTCCCTGGAATATTTTCTAGTCTGGGGTCCTGTTCTAAAGTGCTAGAACCTCCAGTTTAAAGGAAAGCTCAGTTTTGGCTTCAGGTCATTAACAGTGAATCATTTAACAGACTGGCCAATAGGTCATGGTCATCATTTAGTATTGGTGGGCATGTGTCTACATTGTCTACAAGGTTAGTATGTGTGCAACAGGTGATACCACTATTTCTCTCTTCAGTGTGATTTTAGTGTCTGCACATTCAGTGCTATAAGCTCTTGGGGAAAAAGCAGCAGAATCATTCCTCAACCCACTTTTATGGAGCAGATAAAAGAAGAGAAGGCTTGATTTCCCATACTTGCTGATGACAAAACATGCCACATAGGAGTGTGTGTGGGAGACTGATCTCAAGCACACAAATAGCAATGTGGCTAGACTGGTTTGCTAATGAATAGGGTGGCATTAGGTGCTTGTAAGATGTCATGTTCTACAGAAATGCTATGCTGCATTAATTATCAGAGGAAGAAAAGTGGCTTATGTAATTCAATGTCACAAAGATAAAGCAGCAAAAGTAGATATCAAAATACTTAGTCAAGAAGGCATCACAATCCAGAGACTAAGCAAGAAATCAGAAGGAAGCGCAAAACACGCATTAAAGCTACGCAGTTTGCATCACTTCCAATAACTGTTATGCTGTTCTCTAACAAACTGTCCATGTATGTTGTCCTGTTTATTGGCTCAAACACCTAATGATAGCATGGGCAAAACAACGTAAGAGCCAAGGCATTTCTTCATGGCACCTGCTGCCCTGGCTTGACTGCTCAGTTATCCACAGCAGTCTTGCCACAGCAATGTGGAGCTCTGCATGGGAAGCCTGGCTCCTCAGGGCAGCCTCCACATCTCACTAGCAGTTTGGAGTGCCAGGTGCTTCCCAGGTGTAGTCTTTTGTCCTTAGAGCCTCCTGGCTGCATCACAGGGCCATTCCAAACCCTTAGCAATGCAGTGAACAAAAGCAAGTCTCAAACTCTTGAAGTACATGTTGTTTTTGACTTCAGAAAATTATGAGAAGAGTGGTATGGTCACCCAGGTATTTTAGGATTGATGAGATCTAGACAAAGGCAAGTTCATTGGGAAGTCACTTTGGGTCAATCGATAAAGGACAGTTATACTTTCAAGTATGCATGATAGAAAAGTTTGAAGACAAGAGCAGTCCTTCAAAACTAACTTGGTTGGAGTACTAGATCCCTTCATCAGGGCTGACAAGTGCATCTTTTTCCAAGTGAGACTTATATTTTAGCAACCCTCTGAAACACAGACATCCAGAGCTTCCTAAACTAGGCAGTGGTCTAAGGAAGTTGGTAACCCCCCTTAACATTTGTTTTTTCACTAGGGAGGATTGCTTCCTGCTCCCAGCATGGGAAGCCCCATGCAATTCCTCCTGGTGCCTGGGATGACTCAAACCCTGAAGCTTCCAGTGCTCAGCTCTGTGATGTGTGTCCACTCCCTTCTGAAGCAGACACACTACAAAGGAAAAGATAAGTAAAGGAGCAAAGAAAGAGATCAAAGGGATCATTGCCCTGAGCTCAGAGATTAGCACATCACCTGAGGTAAGACATAAGACTCATACTTTTCTCAAAGTACTAGTTAGACATTTAAGAACCATTATATAGTAATTGTTTGTGGTCAGAAGAGTCTATAATCCAGTTTTCCATGTATTCTCCCCTAATCCTTCTCTCTCATGTGAGTATCTTCAACACTGGGCCGTAGAACTATGCTGCTTCTAAAGTCCAGTTAAATATGAAGTCATGAAACTAAATGTGAAGGAAGAGAAGAGGCTATAGGCGTGCTTTTATGGGAAGCAGATGAACATAGATCTTCTATGTCCTTGTGAGTAATCTGGTCTGCTGGAGTCTGTCAAAAAGTAAGGCACCCATGTTATTTAGAAACCATCAAGAATAGACAGCAACTGAACAAGAATTTGCAGTTCTGAATTTATACACTTAATTCTAACAATGCACCATTTTACTACCCAAATCTTTTCAAGATCTCCATCTTTACATTCAGTATTGAAGACTGGGAGGGAAATACTCTATTTGTGAGAGTACTGTAGAGATGGATACACTGAAAGATTAAGAGACTGTAGACATTAGAATAACAACTACAACAAAAAGCTTGAAATGTCATGCCCACTGACTTAGGGATAAAGTAGTTACCTCTGTGATTCTTTTCCAACCAGTGTGGGATCAATGTTAGTCATGAATAATCTTATCACTTCAGCTTGCACAGATACATTCTGGGTCCCATGCACATACCAAAAAGCTTACCAAAGTTTTAACTGTATTTTGATTATCTGTTGCTTAGGGAATCAGCTTCAGACATCCAGAAGACACAAAGGAAATGGGAATGTCATCAGTATTCTCACAGGCACTGCCTTTCTTTCAAAAGCACTTTTAGACCTATCACAGAGATTTCCATCACTCTTAGAGCCATTCTTTAAATGCTCTCTTTCTCTCGGAAGAGGCATTTTCCTCCAGCTACTGCTTATCGTTTCTGCCCTAGCAAGTCTTTTGCTAGCCCTGCTGAAGGGAGTGCACTGGGGTGAGGAGGTGGTCCAGTTTCTGCTAAATCCACAACAAAAGTCATTGAGTAGGGAGGAAGGGTAACTACTCGCATGCTTGCAGGAAGGGCAGTGAGCTGTTAGAGAGTCATGCTTATGGCTGAGTAACAAACTGTTTGGTAGGCAGTATGACATTAAGGAGTTAATCAGCAGAGATTAACATCTAATTGCAACAACTCCAGGCAGTTTAATTTGCTTCCTCTGGCCTAGTGACAGAGTGAAACCATAAGCTGGAGCTGTGTGAAGCCTACTCCACCCAAGCTAGGGTGGTTTCAACCCAGAAAACATCTATCAGTCTGCCTTCCCTGCTTCCCCACATGCACAGAAAAGCATAAATCTTGTAAAATTCTCGAACTACTAAACTTTCTAACACCCAGGGATTTATCCATGATAGGGTAAATTGATATAAGCCGCTGTCTCCTCAAATTGGTTAGGTACGTTCACGCACTCAGTAAAAGATAAAGTGGCTGAGATTAGTCTCTGCCTTTTTTTTTATTATTTATTGAAGCTGTATTCACAGCTCATGGCCTCAGCCAATGTGAAGGAAGGAGAACAAGATCAAAGGGATTATTATGAAAAGTTGCAACTCTGCATTGAAATACTGTTTCATTATCTCTTTTCTGTCTGTCACATTCTATTGCATTAACTCTAGAGTTACATGAGACTCAGGAAAAGAACAGGGTAAGCCTGGATTTAGCAGTGAGGAGATTAATTCAGCAGCTGCACATCTCTTAGGAAAAGTCTTACAGAAATGTGTCCATTGTAGCAGCTTTTTTTTCAAAAGAAGTCAATACCACTTCGTACAGTAATTAACATATCACCTCTCCACACTCTCCAGGTTCTAGTAAGGCAGCTGATTTACAGCGTAGCACACCAGTGCACCACTTGGAAAGTACATATCTGTTGCATTAGCAGCAACAATAACAAATAGTTGAACCTGAAGGGGGAACTGGTAGTAGGCTGAACTGGAATTAGGCAAAAAGAATCTGGATTAGCTCCTTTACCTTATGAAACATATGACTGAGACCCTAAGGGCTTACAGTGCGTGAAAAATCATGGCTGCTTCTAAATCCACAATATTCTACCCAATTCTCTTACACAATGAAATCAATCATTCGCCAAAGTCTTTTGAATTACTTGTTCTTCTCTACACAAGGCCTTGCCCACTGTGTGCTGGCCAACCTTAATTCTGAGTATTATGTGTGCTAGAAAAATAATTGCATTAGGATTCCACCTCTTAGTCCTTTGCATTAGTTCTCATGCAAAAAACAAAGGATTGCTCTGTGCTCTGGAATGCACATGGTAATCTCAAACCAGCACAGTAAGGTGCTTCTAATGAGGTGAGCTCATCTTTGAGTATCTCATAGAATGAACTGGCTGCCACTTTCAGTCTTCACTGGAATAGTAACTAAATTCTGAGAGATACGGTGGAAACATTTACAATGCAAAATGCCATACTTATTTCAATTTGAGATAATTACTCACATTTCACGAGTGTTTCTTTTTAAGTGATAAAGACAGGCTGCTTCTGTTGAAACAGCAAGACTCCAAGGGTTAAAGAAACAGGAATGATCTCTCACAAAAATCAGAAAGTGCCTGAATGACTAGACATCTTCGATGCTAAACCATGCTACAGTGGGAGAAAATTCCTACCTACCCACCTGTCTCAAGATTTAGGATTTGATTACTTACTCAGTTCAGCACAGTGACAGTCAATAAACTTTTACTTCAAGATATAAGAAAGCTGTCACCCCAAAAAATAAACAAAAATAAAAAAATAAAAATAAAAGAAAGGAGTTGGGCCAAGCAGCAGGCCTGGGAGAGTACATTGCTGTGGACAAGCAAAATAATACAAGCTGCAACCTCATCTGTCCTGTTGGGCTAGAGTCAGGTGCTGTAATCTATCAGGAAAATGAAATTTATCCTTCCATTCCACTTGCATACTTTGAGCTCACCCTCACACTTTGCACCCATTTTGAACTGGGAGTTTTCCTCCTCATTTTCTGTGAATAATAAAATAGCTAAATGTTGACTTTCCCAAAGGGATTTTATTTGAGATGAAATGTTACCACTCCCTAGAAACTACTAGCTGTCACCACCCCAATTTAGATAGTCGCTCTGCTCTATTCTTGAGTGATTCTTGGGAGATTCTTGCCATTAAAAAAAAGAAAGAAAGAAAGAAAGAAAGAAAGAAAGAAAAACATCTTCCTCTCTGCAGTGAGGATGGCGGAGTACTTCTACAAATATAAGTGTGGGAATTCACTTTCCCAGAATGTCCAAAAGAAATAGTTGTGACACTCCAGAGGAACACAAAGATGGAGTTTGCAGACCTGCAAGGTACTGTTTAAGTCCTGGGATGTCCATGGTGCTTCCATATTCACATTGCTGCTTTCCTCCTGCATTAACTCCTTCATGAATATGATGTATAAGACACCCACATCTCGTCCCTGCAGAGGAACAACAACTCTGAGAAATGCCAGTTAACTGCTCCCAGCAGCGGGGACAGAGCAGCAGTGACCACCTACAGTGGAAGAAGAAATATTACAACTTTCAGTCTCCAACGCTGGAAACCTGCTTCTACACCCGATATACTATGACAGTCATTTGTCTGTAGATCCAACTTCCCCCTCCAGCATGCAAACAATTTCCACTGATTCAAATAACAGTTTTACAAATAAGGACACTTTCCCTGCACAACTGCAAGCATATTTCGCTGTCACTAATACATGCTTATGCAGCTCATACGTACAAAGTGTCCTTTGCCTAGGCTGGGCGGAGGTGGCATGGTTATGGGGGGAGGAGGGGTTACAGCAGAAAGAGGGCTGCGTTCGCAGGGTTTAATTCTCGGGTCACGGCCGCGCCGCGCCGCGCCGCCCGCCCGCCGCGCTGCCCTCGCCCGCCCCCTGGCGGCAGCCCGCGGCGCTGCAGGGTCCCCGCGGCCGCGGCCGGGGGCCGCAGGCGCGGGGGGCAGCGAGCAGTGAGCCCGGGCCCGGGGAGGATTTAAGGCATCGTCCCTGCAGCCGCCTGCGCACCCAAAGCTCCTCAATTCCTGCACCATCAGGGTGAGTGCTCAAGGTAGAAGCGGGAAGCTTCATTTGATCGAAGGTGATGGGGGACAAAACAGCCTTCGGCTTCATTAAGGACAGGATTTTCTGCCCTCTCCCAAGCTACTGCAGAAGAAGCATTACTGAGTGATGGCACCTCCAGGACCCTACCCTATCATCCAGCCACTGCCGCCAGCTACTACCGCTCCTTGTGCATGTACCTTGCCACAAAACAAGGTAAGGTCAGCTGCTTCACTGCCCTGCTAGCAAAAAACCTTGAAGACTGTGCCAGAGTGACTGGCACAGTTTGCTACCATATGGAAGGGAGGCATTTTGCTGCCCTCTGACATCTATCGCCCTTCTTTCAAACACGGGATGTGAAGTCCATGTATATAGAAATTCTTGTATCTACCATTATTGAGCAAAACAGAAAAGAAGGCTCTGGCAAAGTCAGAGTTTTCCAGCACTGTGGCCCAGCTGAGGAATTTGAAATTGCAAGTACGGCATTGAGTTTTGCCCAAGTCTGAAGCAAAGAGGGCAGCAAGGCTACGATGATATTGGCTAGGAGGTGGCTCCCATATCCGGCCCTCTGGAGGCAGCCTAGTGAGGGCCTGGGTACCTCATCATTGCTAAGGAGGTTGCCACTGTTCAGCAGAGATGAGCAGGATATTTGCCTTGTGCCAGGGTGCTGCAGAGGCCAGGAGCTCCATGGGGCCAGTGCTGTAGTTGGGACGGAGGGGCTGCTGTCAGGGCAAGGCCAAGCCCAGCCACCAGGACTTGTTCCCCCACTCAAAGGGAGCAGAATGTCAGGGGATGTTGGGCACTGCTGCTGGACTGGGCTGAGTGGTTCCTTGCAGGTCTGGATCAGCAGCCCATAGCCATGCACAGGCAGAGCTGCTGCATGGCAAGGGCTGAGCTCAAGCCAGGCCATACATGAGAGACCCAACTGGAAGCAACTCCTGGGTAAATGGGTTGGGCCTGACTGCAGCCTCCCCACCACTGCTGGGGAGCCTCTCCTCATGGTCCCGGTGGGAAGGGGCCACCCTCAGCTGCCCTGGCACAGAATTGTCCCTGAGCCCAGGCAGCCAAACCTCCAGCAGTGTTCAGGGCCCAGATACCTTGTTCCTGAAAAGCTGCTGCTGTGGATGAAGAGAAAATGGAGAGTGCAGGAGCTACCTTGAGCTTGCAAGCAGAAGGGAAGTGTCAGTACTGCAGGACATAACTCTATTTCCAGTGCTGCAGTTACAGTGCTGCCATTTGGAAGTGCCTGGAAGGAAAAGAGGCAAATCTGAGAGTGCAGAGCACGGAGACATGTTTCCTCTGCTACCAGTTCCCTCTGGAGCTTTCTTGCTGTAGAAGGGGTATGCGCAAAGCACCATGAATGGCATCATCCTCCCGTTTCTCTGCAGCTAGCCTTCTCTGCAACCTCTTACATGATGATGGGCAAAGGCATGGTTTTCCATAGGAAATATTCTTGTAAAGGATCCATCAGAATGGGCTGATGCTTGATCATGCTGAGACATTGTCTTTTGTCTCTTTACTTTATTTCTTAGGGTTTTATACTGTTTTACATTGGTATTTGTCTCTTGAGTCCTCATGCTAGGAATTAATGATGCCTCTTATTTTACTCCTGTCTACTTTCACTTTTCTTATCTTGAATTGCTCCAGCTTGCTAAAGTACTACCTCACAGCTCAGGAATCACATCATCAATAAAGCTGAACCAAAGTCATGCTACCATGTCTTGCAAACTGGGGCCTTGAATTGCAGACAGTTGCAGCCCTGGGCTGAGAGGTTATGGGTTGCAGAGACATGTGAGCTCCAAGAGGGGCTCAGCAGGACCAGCCTCTTGCCTTCCTTCAAGACTGACATTCGCACTCAGGTACAATTAAAGCAGGTGTTACCAGTGTAGTTCATGGCTGATGTGATACAGAAGGTTAGATCAGGGAATTTGAATGCTTTCTCTGGTATTAGCTTTCTACCGTTTTCTCACAAGCTTATATAAGAAACAATAAATTCATACATTCTGCCATGAGAGTAATGTGTGCCAAAAGGGTTGATCTCCATGACGTGACTTATAACCTCTTACTGCTAAAATAGGATAAGCTTATTTGCACTCGCTTCATGTTATGGTGTTTGTTTGGTTCTGTGTACAGATTGCTACACTGTCAGTAGCAAGGTAGAGCAAGCTGTATGAATGTCAGCATACAAACATAGAAGCTGAGGATTAGACTGGCTTACAGTATAGTAAAATATTTGACAATAATAAAAACTTGAATATATAAGGGACTAGACTGCGATGTGTGTCCCCAGTCCAGACCTACAGCTGGGGCTAAGCGGCCAAAATTGCTTTTTATTTTCTTCTACTTCTTTTCTTCTACTGCAACAATCCCATTTCTCAAACTCCATCCTCTGCCTTCTCCATAGGCAACTGCTTCCTGCATGCAGTGGAGAGAGTGTGTTTGGTAGCACCTGGCCGGGCTGATGATCAGCTGGTCTCCTCTCAGAAGGAAGCAGAAGATACAGCAGAAGTGGGCAACTAGTTGAATTCTGTTTGCTCATGATAATAATTGAGCAGGAAATAGAATCTGTGACTCATGTGAGGACCAAAAAGCTTTCCCAGTATTCAGCCAGTGGTATAAATTAAATGAATGCTTAGACACTTTTGCAGTTTCTTCTGTGATTCTTTTTTTTATTTTTTCTTTTTTTCCATTTGACTGCTTGCTAGATAGTAAGTAAATATAGTAAGTATTCCCACACATCCTTTTGGTAAATGTGTGATCCAATTTATATAAAATAAAACCTTACAAAATTATGCTCTTCTTTTTTATTTCAACTTTTTAAGACCCCTGAATCAGCCTTTCTTTGATCCAAAGCAGACACTCTAAAATAACAAATGATTTATTTAGATAATAAATAGTAAAAGATTTATTTAGGAAATAAGTGCATTTACAGTTACATGTAAATTTATTTCTATACAAAAAAGGGCAAAAGTATACCAGGAAGTTAATTGTGGAGGTATAAGATTTTTATAGGCATGTAACAACATAAATACTGAATTGATACAAGAAGCAATTTAACAATTGCCATTTCTGTTAGGAATTACTCATCTGGTTTTAGTGGAAATTCAGTGCTCAGACCTTACCATACCTCTATTTTAGACAGTCTACCCAAGTGGCCTTTTCAAGTTAGACTGCAGTGGACATGGAGGAAGGGAAATTTCTTGTTTATGCGTGTTGTCTGTCTGTTAGCAGTGCTTCCTGGTGAGCTATTTTGAAAACTCTAAGCAGTGAGCAAAAATCGTCCACTAGATGGCTGTATTCAGTAGCAAAAGGCAGTAGGTGTATTCTTACTCTACTATAACCCGTACTGAGAATGGGTTATTGTCTTTATAGGCTAGATTAATCTTTCCATGGCCGAATTCCCAGGAAGAGACTGAGCATGTAGGACAACCCACCTTGACAAAGTCGTGACTGTATAAGAAATCCTGACTGTTCTGTGTACTGGTAGCCAGGATACCCCAGATAAGGAGGTCAGTGGACGGCAACACAGGGAAATCCAAGTAGCTTTGAACAAAATCAGTCTGCAGGGGACAGCCTGGCCAGCACTGAGTCAGTGCTAGAAAGTCCTCTGTTGACTCCTAGAGCAAGACCAAGCCTAATCCCAGCTGGGATCTCCAAGCACTGCACTAGTGGGAGATCTAGTTCTTGCCTTACATCTCTGTGCGCTGGCTGCAGTGCTCACAAGAGGCAACATGTTGGCCAGCTAGGGAGATCCCCATGGCTACCCCTTGACCATTCTTGCTAGTGATGGTCCTGAGTTGATGGGAAATTCATCCAGCATTGAAGCTGGCAGGGGAACTGCTAGGCATGGAGTCTGACAGTGAGGCCTCACATAGTTCATGACTACGAGGTGCCTCTTCTGTCTTTCATGAGATGCTCTGTCTGTATGCTTTAATAGACACTGATGAAGGATCCTTTTAAATAAGTATATAGTTTTATCGCACAAAAGCTAGGCTTGTGTCCTGAAATGTAGGTCAAAGAGGGCTAGTGGTCCGTATGTTTTTTTATTGCACTTCTGTGGATGTGAGTAAACCAAAAAGGTAGCTTTTCTGTATTTTATCTCACTTGGTAATCCCACATTGGCCATAGTTAGCTTTACTGACAATGTATCAAGAGGTGGTTGATATTTTATCTCCAGTCACAGATCTACAGCCTAAGTTATAAATGGCAGGCCAGCCTGGTGAAGAGCATAACGAAACAACTTTGCACAGTAGTGGGGCACTCTGTCTATAGTGAGCTCTGTAGATCTGTCTGTTTCTTTGCTCCCTGTTGCTTGAATTTGCCCATCCCCATGACAGAAAAGGCCACAGCACCAGCAGGCTTTGTGAGTCACTGGGTGCATCTGATGTGGATAATATGGGATTAGACTGACAGAAGAGTCTTGTCAAAGGTGTCACAAGAGTTTGTGCATTAGATATCATGTCAGAAAGGACCTCAGCTGGACACTGAGGGAAACAAGGGAAGGGCTTGAAATGTGGATGCAGCTGGTGCATCCTAGCTGCTGTGAAATTCAGGAATGTAGTGCTATTTCACTGACCTTTTCTACATGACTGTATCTTGAAACCCTTCTTGCCAAGGATGATCATGGTTTTGTTTTACTATTGCTAGCTCAAGTTAAATAATAGCTTAGAGGTGCTTCCAAAAACTTTAGTGTCCTAGTATCTCTTTTCCACAGATACTGACAGCAGACTTCTGTTATCAGAAAAAATAAAGAATAAATTCTGTCAGCAGAAGAGGCACTGCTGTTGTCAGTTAGGGCTACAGTGAAAGTCAGAAAGAGGAGATCGCTGGTTATTGTAATGTAGAAAGTAAAACTTTATTTTTTATTTCAGCTGTGCTGTCCATGCTTTGAAAACCTTTGAAATGCTTTTGAGCGTTAATTATGCTGTGACAATCCTGTCAGGCTCCGGATTCTAGATATTGTCCAAACCAAGACTTCAGTAAACAAGATGAGATGATTTCAGTAGCTCGGGCAAATGGAAAGTTAAGAGCAGTGAAAATGAAATCGTACGCCTACTAAATAGGCAAGTTACCCACAGGGGAGTTATTTCAGGGGTTCCCAGTGACTTAGGAGCAAGTCCCCACTGCCTTGAGCCAACGACAAACACAGCACAGCCCAGCACAGGATGCAATGGGGACCAGAGCAACTGAGGTTACTGACAGGTAAGGATCGTGTCTCTGAGACATGGTCATGAATTGCAATAGTCCCATTCAGCCATAACATTGTCTAAATAGAACAGCAATGCAATGGCCCTGGACAAGAAGGTGAAGAAAATAACCTCAACACACTGCTTAACCTTAGTAAGGTGCTGCCATCTAGCATTTCTGAGAGTTTTTTCCTATGCCATTTCCGTTGTTGGGAATTAACAGAAAAAGTATTCCTTTCTTTGAAAAATTATTCCTTTCTTTTAAGTGCTTTTCACACTACAGATGTATGAAAGTACAGATGCCCACATCTTCAACAGGTCATTAACTCTCTAGTAGCCAGTGTGGATCAGCATGTCCCATGACATCTGCTTTTACACTAAAACAAATCCATAAATACAATCATCTTCCTTAAGGAAAATAAATACTAATTTTGCATTTTCAGAAGTGACTACATGTGTATGAAAGGATAGCTGTACTTAGCTTTAGTCTCCCATATTTGAAAATGTTGATCCAATCCATAAAGGAAATACAAAACTAGTAAGTAAGAAACAAACATTCTGAAGTACACATTTTTGTTTCTTTTACTATGTAGAAACCAAATAATGCTAAAAAAAATAGAAAGCAACATAAAAATCACTATAAGGAGACTGAAGGTTTTCTTTCATAAAGAATTTTGAAATTTTTGAAACCTGAATGTTTAACTCGTCTTCAAAGTTTGAACTCTAGACAAAAAATAGAAATTCAGTAAGAGAAATCTAAACCAGCAGTGAGTCTAACTTGGACTCTCTCAGGAATTTCACTTTGACAAAAACCTATACTTTCAGGTTTTGGGGTTTTTTTATTGAGAAATTCAAACAGAACATCTGACAATGTCAGGAACTTTGCCTCTTCTTTTCCTTGAAATACAGTGTTGGCAAAACTGATATGATATTGTGAAATATTGCTTCAATAGTACTGTTTTTTCATTGAGAAGTGTTCTGTCAAGTTTTTTTTCCAATGATTCTGTATGTGATTATTATTTATAATGCACTTTCTTCAAAAATACCAGGTTTTTATAATTATTACAATATCCACCCTGATTTCACAGGCAGTATGTGGAAACCTGGCCCCACAAACAGATAAAGGAAAAGCTGCCACTGCTTCCAGTATGGCAATTTTATTCAGCTACAGTACCTAGAGATATTTCATTCAATTAAATTACTTGCTTCAAGATTTTTTTTCCCATGTAGAGTAGCTCTTTTCGTTTCTACATAAACTTGGAAGAGCAGAATAATTTTAAAAATCAGAATCTTTTAACAGTTTCTTGTACATTTGAAATGTGAAAATTGTGAGTTCATCTTAAATAAGAGGAGCAGAAGTTCAAGACAGTTCTTTTTCTGAAGCATAACTACATCCCATTTAGAAAGCTATATTATTCCGAGTGTCCAGTAACAGAGAATACTTACTTCTGTGTCTATATCCAATGAAAATCTTCTAAATAGATTCCTATTTGTTGACATAAAACATTCAGATATTGAAAAGCCCCAAGTTATTCACTAGGTTATTCTGAAACAGTATTGTGGCACCCTAAAACTTCTGTGTCCAGCATGGGGCTCTGAAATGCGGTACCAGTGACTAAGAATCAAAAACCAGTGATGGAGAACATCAAGCAGGATAGGCATCAGCTACCAAAATAAGTGGCCCACAAGTAAGGACTTTGTTGACCATGACAGCTGTCTTCAAAATACGGTATCTAATTCCCATAGAAAGAATATAGCTGTTTTTTTCTACACATTTTCACTGCTCCAGCAGTAAGATTTGAATTTAGATTATTAGATCGTATATTCAAAATTAAACTAGTAGGGTCAGCTAAGAGAGTCTGAGATGAGATTTAGCTGAGGCTGAAGAAGTTTGATTATTTTTTCACCTTCATTTTACTCTTTCAGTAAATGGAGGGTTCTTCTTGGGTACCTCATATGAAAATAGTAGCTATACATTAAGTTACAAATGCTTTATAAAAATTGAGTGAAACTTTTTTCTTTGCTAAATGTCATGGCGATAGGAATCAGTATATCATGTCCGATGATGCAAATAAGGAGTTACACTAGAGTACTCTAGAGACCTTTCTCATGCTGAAGGGTGATTTATTAACTCTTTGTCCATTTATGTTGATTGCCAGTAAGTCCTAGGAGTTCCGTGTGTTGTTTCTAGTAACAGGACCAGGACTAATGCGAATTCGGAGAAAATACATGGTTGCAGCTTTCTAAAATGGGGAAATGAGGGATTTCTTAATCGAGTGTCAAACTAATCTTGTCTCCCTGTTTAGTCAGTTTTTGATGAAACTGCCCATTATGATGCCAAATAGAAAGCAAGTTGTGATTATGAACCTTGTTTTAGAGCTTGCCAGCTATGAGCCTAGCTCTGTCATTTTCTCTTACAGAAACACCATACCTTCATAAGATGATGGTGTCTTTCATTTACCACCCCAACACTGGAAGGCAGCATTAAATATGTATACTTCTATATAGTATCTTAAACAACTGATCCACTATGTGAAAATACTATACAGAGGATCATTACCAGGCATATTATTTTTAAAGGAAACCTGAAACATTGATAGGTGAAATGATTTGGCCAGATTATATGGGAAATTTGTAGGAGACTCAAGGACTGAATCCATCTGTCTGGACTCCCCCCAGAAATCACAAAATTGTGTTATTCACAGTCAGGCTTCTAGAAGAGATTCACAGTCTGTGTAAAAAGTAGGTACTACAAGCAAAACTCTAATGCTGCTGTCTCCCGTCTCCATGTAATGAATGCTTGGTTCACCTTTTCCCGCTTTGGCTATGTGGCTGAAAGCAATGTATGTTCAACACATGATGACAAATGTACTTTACTCCTTGTAGATAGGTGTTTTTGGCTCTGCATACCTTTAGCACCTATCATGAATTCCCATCAGCAAATGTGTATATAAAGTTAAATTGTGGGGGGAGCGTTAGCGATGTGACACACGACGTCAAGGATGAACGCTGATGAAAGAGCAGGCTGTCGGATACTGATTCACCCGGCTCAGAACAGTTCATCTGGAACCCAGGGCACTACAAGGCCAAGCACTTCCCCTTATTCAACCGCACGCAGTACCCCTGGTTACTCTGTATTTTTAGTTTCAAGCGTTTTCTATTTATGGTATTGGTTTTGTTCCACCAACAGTCCCAGTTTAAGAAAAATTTTAAAGTGAAGAGCTGCCAGGAAGCTTTGTTGGAAGGCTTGTGGTATTAACCAAAATGCTGATTTACTTCCATACCCAGATTTAAAGGGATGGTAACGAAAGACTTCAAGCTACAGGCACAAGGCACCGCTACGATTCCGCAAAAGACAGAGAAAGCCATGAAAAGTCTGTATTTCTTTTTATAAGCAAGTTGAAGTGCTCAAATCAATTTAGTCTCAAAATCAAAATTTGCATGAAGTTTAAGAACAAAAGAAATTCTTCTCTGACATCATCTTCTTTTTACAATTTTTAATTGATATATGAGGTAGACAGACCTTCCTCTGCTGTGATGATAACCTATACTAGAACTATAGTCTACATAGCTATATCTTGCTCATTGCTGTGGTATTTGAACACATTATTAGACTCCATAATGCATGGAAGTCAGCTACTGAAATTTGTGTGCAGGGGGGTTCTCTCTGCCTTCAACAAACATTGGGAAGAGCAGGAGGCTTCTTACTGCCTTTTATAAAAGGAAGGTGGCACAGACAAAATGACTCTTTGAACTGAGAGGAAATAAGTACATCAGAACAAATGGTAGCTATATAAGTTTTCCACCCTCCACCCCCACCCCCACCCCCCCCAAAAAAAGATTTAAAAAGTATAGTTTAATGCCATTAAATTCTTCTTCAGGGGACAATTCACCCAAGCTCTGACGCCATTTTTAGCCTTAATTACCTAAGCAGACCATAGCGTTTCTTAGTGGACCTGTATGGGATCTGTGGGAGGATACACGGGCACACTCCAGACTGGTCTAAGGTGAGGAAGCCACTCATCAAAAATGGTAGCTATAGAAGTCTTCACAGGACTACAGACCTCAAGACTGTTTTCTTAGAAAGTTGATTTTTTTTTTCTGTCATTGTCCACTAGGTGACATTGTCCTGTTCTTTTGTTGAGGTGAGAAATACAACCTAGTAAAGAGCCTTGCGCTGGAGTGGCTGCAGTGCCGGTTGTTCTGGCTCACAAGAGGTGAGATCAGGTCACACACCCATGCTGCATTCCCCAAAACACGGACGGCCCAGCCCGCAGGTGCACAGGCCAGCCCCAACCTGCCTGGCTGGGGGAGTGTCTGCCCACTGCAGATCTTGTCACTGGCCAAGGACAGAAAGTGAGCTTGCTGCAGGGTCTGTCCTTCAGAGGCCTTCCCAGGGCTTCTCCTGGAAGACAAACACATCGCTGGCAATTGCAATTGAAAACAGCTGCAGTAAATAAGTGACAATAGCTTGGCACAAAGCCTGAGTGTGCTCCCAAGTACAGGGTGAATAAAAGATACTGAAGACTGGGTAGGCAACTAACCACCTGGTGAAAACATTTCTTAATTATGTAACAGGCAGCCTTAAATGGCCCTCTAGAGAAAAAAGAAAAAAAAAAGAAAAAAAAAAAACTTCTTCAGTCTCGATGCGATACCTTCTGAAAGAGACAGAGAAGAGCCAAAAGACAATGAAGTCAGGGGGTTGCTTCCATGCCATTATTATTTCGGCTGGCAGTAGCTTGTCTCCGTCAGTATAGGAAGAATAAGAGCATGCACAGTCTCACTTCAGAGCCTGTTGCTTATATTTTGATATTGGTCCTTTTCCTGGTATACAATAACTGTAGATTGGGAGACAAAATGCTGAAGTTGATCTATGGCCCTATCTATAAATACCTCCACCAAGCAGCACTACAAATTGGTTAATAAATTATAAAAAAAAACCCAAACCAAAAAAACATGTGGCACAAAAATGTCTCTGCTAGCTACTTGAAATAATTCAATTCATTGCATATGATTTGTGAAGTCCTGAGGGCTTCACAAAGTCGTTACAGTGTTAGACGCAGGTAAGTAAGAATAGTACATTCATATGGTCGTTTGTATAGATCATGTTTGCATTAACAATATCACACCTGAAGGAAACCACACTACAGCTGTGAGGTGAACTCATGGAGCGCCATGCTTGTTTGCACAGGGGAAGACTAATGCTGAATAACACACCGAGGGCAGGCAGGCAGGCCACTAGCCAAGCAGACTGTGTCAAGCCCAGGCAGGCAAAAACTAACAAAAAGAGGAACTGGGAAGAGGAATCTATCCGCAAGGAAACTTTTCTGGGCCCTTGGTGCCATAGCACTCTCACCGCAGGGAACCCTGGAGCCCTGGCCAAGGCAGGCAGCCATGAGCCCCTGCAATGGCAGACTGGTGGAGACATCAGGACTCCAAAATATGTAGGAGACATGCACATAGTCAAAGCTGGGAAGAGCTGCCAGCCCTGAGAAGACAATGGAGTTGTGGCCCTTGTGGTTGTGGGAATGGGAGGCTTCCTTTGGGGACATCAGGTGGGCACATGTGACTTGTTGGCTCCAGCCACAGACCTACTGACCATCAAAAGTTTCAGAAGAGCAATCATTTTTGAAATGGGTGGAAGAACCTATGGAAAAATATGACAAAATTTTCATGTTACTTGGAGAGACATAACTGGAGATTAGAGCTATGCCTAACATAACTCATCTTGGACTGAAATAAAGAACAGCTGAGACTTAGGTACAAGTATTTGATGCTCAGGTACCTAGGTATGCATGAAAGGCAGCTACATAAACTGAGGAACAAGAGCTGTTTTTATGTAGGAAAGGAAGCAGATTCATGAAAAATTAAATGCTTCCAACTTAGGTTTTACAGTAGGGATTTAGGGAGAGTACTTGCCATCTAAAAGCTTGTGGAATTTCTTTTTAAAAACATGTATCTGTGGAAATTCTATACTTTGGATAAAAATCAAAAATAAGTGACAGAAGTCAGAATAAACCATTTTGGCAAAATAGCCACATGATATGCCAAATCCCATTTTGTGATAAATAGCCATATATAATCTGTACAGACAAGTCATCACTACTAGCTAGTTTCCCCTGTATTTCACAGTCAAGAGATGCAGAGGAGTATCATAGAATGGGTAAGGTTGGAAGGGACCTCTAGAGATCATCTAGTCCAACCCTCAAACAAGTGTCCCATACAGGTATTGAACCCACAACCTTAGCATTAAGAGCACCATGCTCTAACCAAATGAGCTAAACCAATATGTGTAATCAACACCAGGGAAAAGTAGAGGACTTAAGTAATCCTTAATTATTCTCAGACATGGACTGATCAAATGAAATCAAATACATTTTTGCATCCATATTCTCCAGCTAGCAGGATCTGGACACAGTCCAAGCAGAAGTAACAGAGAACCTGGAAGATGACTTGGTGATGCAGTACCCTACTCACAGCCTTAAGGAGTGGAGGAGACGAGGAGGAATGAGTGTCTCTACCACTGGGCGCAGAGGCTGGACTCAGCCAGCCTGGGTGAATGTGTAAGGGCAAATTTTATGTTACACTTTTCATATGTGACCTTTGATTAAGGCAGAATTGGAGAAGTAGGAGGACAGAAATGGATCTTTGAAGGTCGGAAAAAATCACCTGACATTTGTGCAGGAAATTCAGGTTATTCTGTGACTGTGCAAGCACAGTTTCTGGGTGTGGTGTGACTTATCTTTTCCTGTTTCTCATTATTTTTCAGCAGCAAGTTGGTGGCTTGTTAATTGCAGTTATAAATTTAATTCTGGATAAACTTTGTTCTGGTGACAAGAGAAATAATGCTATAAGCAAAAGCTCATTTTCCTCTTACTATTTTCTTTGGGTAAGTAACTTATTTATGGAGCAAAGAGAAGTACAATATAAATATACCCTGCCTTTTAGTAATAAAATGCCGTGTAAAAACTCTATATTAACATCTTGATATTATGTAAAATGATATTGCAAAAAGCTTATGCTATTTTGACAGGGATAATTTTACAATATTAGTTTAAAAATGAATCAACAAAATTCCCTGCTTTGCTCTGCTTTCCTTTTCTTTACCCTGATAACAATTGTTCAGGAAAAATCAATTACATAATTTTTTTTCGTAATTATAATTCATTTGAAATTTCAAAGTGTGAAAATTCATGTTGCATGCATACTGTGGTTCATTTGTTGTGAGCAAGGTGAAGCACGGTTCTGTATATCAGTCTGCCCCAGTTGATTAATATGGTATAAATAAATATTCATACTCATACCTCTAACTCTTTCAAGAATCATTTTGAGAAAAGTTGAAATGAATGAGCTACAGTTTAACAGCAAAAAATGGTGTCCCTGTGGGTGCAAGGGATGGTGTTAGTGGTAGAAGCTCACACTTCACTGCACAGTTTGGACATGGGTAAGTGGCCTGTCCAGGTAGGACATGTGCCACCGAGAATCTACCTTCCTTTCATGCTGGAAACATGCTTGTCTGGGGACTTCCTGTGCCATTTTCTTTCAAAATCCACAGGAAACATGACAAAACCTGAAAAACAGATTCTACTGGTCAGTATTTGTTGTAGCTTTGTGGAAGCAGCAGACAAAAGGGTTTCAAGTGGTTTTGCTCCCTCCCACCAAGGATTCTGGGCTGTATTTTACATTTGCTGACCCAAGTAACTGAGAAAACTAAAAGTCTGACAGAGGTTAAGCTGAGCTAGTACTGAAAGCAAAAGGTAAGTAATGGGCCCATTTCCCTGTCTTTCCACGCTGCCTTGGTCATGCCAGAGAGCTCAAGGGGAACATTCCAGCTGCTGCACCCAGACACTTTCTGGTCATTGCCACACTCTCCGGGAGATTTTTTTTGGCAAGATGCCTTGCCAGGAACTGCCTCCTTTCGCATAAGTACCTCAGGATACAAAATAAGTACTTCATGATACAGCAGTAGAGTGTGTGGTCATGGTGGTGTACATCTGCCTTGGCAGTATTGGAGCCAAGGATGATGCTTGCTAGTACCTGGTGCCTGGGCGGGCAGTGAGGAACAGTGTGTCCTGATGGCAGGTGTGGGGACTGTAGGCAACCACCATGGGAGGGACCTTCTGCCTACTGCTCAGCAATTGTAACAAGGCCCATTCTGCATGGGTACTGGGGGTCTTGCAGCTCCATGTCTCCTGAACGCTGAGGCAGTGCTGACATTTGTTAGAATGCAAAAATAAATGGAAATAAATCAATGCATGGGAATAAATCAAAAGATGAAAAGAAATAACCAACTAAACACTAAACATTTGAAATGGTGGAGTTCAGGATCCTGCAGGAAAGAAGTAAGGTAACGAGCAGGATTGCAACCCTGGACTTCAGGAGAGCAGACTTTGGGCTCTTCAGAGACCTGATTTGTCGAATTTCATGGATTAAGGCCCTAGAAGGAAGTGGGGTCCGGGAGAGCTGGCTAGTATTCAAACATCGCTTCCTTCAAGCACAAGAGTGGTGCATCCCTGTGAGTAAGAAGTACAGCAAAAGGGGCAGGAACATGCATGGGTGAGCAAGGAGCTCCTGGCCAAATTCAGACAGAAGAAGAAAATACACAGAATGTGTATTTGGACATGACTGGCTGGGTAGATGAGGGGAGAGCAGTGGACGTTGTGTACCTTGACTTCAGCAAGACTTTGGACACTGTCTCCTGTAACATCCTCTTAGAGAAGCTCAGGAAGTGTGGGTTAGACGAGTGGACAGTGAGGTGGATTGAGAAGTGGCTGAAAGGCAGAGCTCAGAGGGTTGTCACCAGTGGCGTGGAGTCTAGTTGGAGGCCTGTGGCTAGTAGCATCTCCCAGGGCTCAGGACTGGGTCCCATCCTGTTCAACTTCTTCATCAATGACCTGGATGAGGGGACAGAGTGCCTCCTCAGCAAGTTTGCTGATGATACCAAGCTGGGAGGAGTGGCTGACACACCTGAGGACTGTGCTGCCATTCACAGAGACCTGGACAGGCTGGAGAGCTGGGCGGAGAGGAACTTGCTGAGGTTCAACAAGGGCAAGTGCAGAGTCCTGACCCTAGGGAAAAATAACCCTAGGCACCAGTACAAGCTGGGGGCTGACCTTCTGGAGAGCAGTTCTGCAGAGAAGGACCTGGGAGTGCCGGTGGATGACAAGTTGATCATGAGCCAGCAATGTGCCCTTGTGGCCAAGAAGGCCAATGGTATTGTGGAGTGCACTGGGAAGAGTGTTGCCAGCAGGTCAAGGGAGGTGATCCTGCTCCTCTACTCAGCCCTGAGGAGACCTCACCTCGAGTACTGCATCCAGTTCTGGGCTCCCCAGGACAAGAGAGACATGGAGCTACTGGAGAGAGTCCAGCATAGGGCTACAAAGATGATCAGAGGGCTGGAGCATCTGCCCTATGAGGAACGGCTGTGAGAGCCGGGCCTCTTCAGCCTGGGGAAGAGAAGACTGAGGGGGGATCTTATCAGTGTGTCTAAGTATCTGAAAGGAGGGAGTCAAGGGGAGAGGGACAAACTCTTTTCAGTTGTCCTATGTGACAGGACAAGAGGCAATGGGCAGAAATTGAAGCACAGGAAGTTCTACCTGACCGTGAGGGGGAATTTCTTCCCTGTGAGAGTGACGGAGCACTGGACCAGGTTGCCCAGAGAGGTTGTGGAGTCTGCTTCTCTGGAGATCTTCAAGGCCTGCCTGGATGCAACCCTGTCTACCATGCTCTAGGTGACCTTGCTGAGCAGGGAGGTTGGACTAGATGATCTCCAGAGGTCCCTTCCAACCTTACTGATTCTATATTCTATGATTCAAAATAAAAAGGAAATAAATGAGGAACCGTGCAGCTTCACATGGAAATGTCTTGCTCCCTGACCAGGCTGCAGCTAGCCTGGTCTGTGGGCACATCAGAAATCTGGTGTCGTTGAGCTGACCAATGCAGAAAAAAAATGAATTAACAGCCATTTTTTCTTGAGTAAAAGCCTTCACAGACCTGCCTTGTATCATCTCCAAAGTCAACTTCAACTTGGGCCCATCCCTGAGGAAGGCCAGGAGCCCCTGAGGGAAAAACACCTGCAACTCAAGAATGGAGGTCCATTGCAGGTCTTATGTTGCCAGGTGGATGTAGCATTTTTCATTTCTTATTTGGTGATGTGCTTGATTGAGGTGAGTTGCCTGAAAGCTGAGACAGAAAGCCCGAGACAGCTTGGGTGATGTCCTCCGCCAGTCTGCACCAGCTAAGGCCTTGTGCTCTCAGTCAAGCCTGACATCTCCACATCTCACCTGCCCTGGGCAATGCCACCACAAGGGCCTTGCAGGAAGGGCTGCTACCTGCTTTGAGTGCAGCCTGGGGTCAGGTTGATCCAGGCTGTAAGAGTGCTTGGAGCTGGATACTGAGGGCCCCCAATCTGCTCCAGGGATCAGCTAGCTTAGGTGAGTGTAGGTATAGTCACACTGACCACTAGTCACCATGAAGTACTCCATAGCATGGAGTTTGAAGACAGCTGTGGTGCTGTGAATTTGGCATTTTTTGTATCTTTTAGTCAGAAAAAATCTCAATTCCTAGGTTAGATTTTTTTTCTTTCTTAAATATATGCTGATCTGATGACTATTTAATGCTCATTTATATGCTATTTTTTACATAATGAATATGCTTTTAAGTTTTTTTACTTATATCTCCAAATAGATCTAGGAATAAATATGTGAATTAATGTTTCTTAAATCAATGTTTTCTTCCTGAAAGCTTTTACTGCCTTGATGGAGGAAGCCCATCACACATTATTTTCTCTTATTTAACTTAGGAAAAAAAAATTTTCTTGCATTGTGCTTGCATTTTATTTTGAGTAGAGTTGCAAATAAAGGCCATCACCTTTTCTAGCCTTTGAGACTTATAGAGCCTTTACTCAGTTGTGCTGGAACAGCTGAGTTGCAAGAATATGCCACGGGAGTTTGATTATCCGTGCAAAAATGTAGGAGGTGAGAACATGCTGGAGTACCACATAATGACAAAACTGTAAGGTTGAACTCTAACCCAATACACTGTCTGTCACTCATTTGTTGATTTAACATCTGAGCTGTTTATAACATGAGCACTACTCTCCCGCATACAGGGACTGAAATTGCCTGAAGACTAGCACCAGATGGCAGAAGATATGGTGGTTTACACTTTTTGGACAGAGAGTAGATAAAAAAATTTACTTGATAGGAAACTTTTTTAAAAGGCTTGACTGTTCATCTTTTTTATGGGTTAGATGGGTACATAAGGGCTATTAAAGGTTAATGATATTGGAGAGCTTTTGTAGGTCATCACTGTAGGTCATTTTTTGACTCAACTGTGGCTAAAGTTTCTTGCTGTTCTGAAATGACAATCAGATGGCCAGTGTAAAATGATTTGATCTTTTCAGTACAATTCCACTTTAAGCAAATAGAACATTAACATTAGTAGAGAGAGGAACTTAAGAAGATTTTGGACCTCTTCCCAAGTCCAAGTTGTACACACACCAAGGAAAAATCAAAGGTTGGCAAATGTAAAAGTAATAAAAGTTTAAGCATTTTATCATCAAATAAATCTCCACAGTAGTAAAAACTTACCTATCTACAGATAATAAAATTGTAAACATAGAGCCAACAACTAGTTCTGTATTTAGCATTTTCCATAAATATTCATGTAACAGAAAGTACTATTCTTCTGTGATGTATGTAAATAACATCACTTCTTCCTAAACATAGCATATACCCACAAATTCTGCAATAGTTTCTTGAAGAAGAAAGAAAATCACCAATATCATTCTACATGGTTTAACAGAAAACAAAGCTGGTTAAACACACCTGATTTTATGCTTTGCTGCCATCAATTACTAGAGTGATTGCTAAAAGTAATTATATAGACTTTTATGAGATATTTTCTGACAGAAAAATATAGCAATGCTCATTGTCAATGAATTAAACTTAGGACTGATATCCTGGAAGAATCATTAATAAGCTGGCAAAGAGAAATCTTCAACAAATGGCTTTTCTAGTTATTTTCTGCGGTGATCAGTGTCATATTTGTTCTAATGTAACATTTTCATCTGGGGTCAGAGAGAAAGGATTAAGTTGCTACTGATAAAATCTAAAGATGATAGACTGGAAAAATGATAAAACTAGAGGAGACAAAGGTGTCAGATGGTGTAATATAAGTGAATTAGCAAAATAAACCCACTGAAACAAATGCATTTTAATATGGCCAAATGCAAAGTGGAGTACTGTATCCCAGAAATAAGAGAGAGGATACGGGGGGCACAGTGGGCAAACAGCTCAGTATGAGTTTACAGTTCTCTGAAGGAGTGAAAAAGAATGATGCAATTCATGGATGCTTAAGTAAAATAGAATAAGAGGTGATTTTACCCTTGTATTTTTCATTGCTGAGACCTTTTTCCATACTAATGTTTCTAGGTCATTTTTCTGATACTTCTCAGTTTTCACTGAGATCACAATTTTAACTTTATTATGAACACTTTTCCACTGTAAAGTGAGTGTTTATTCCTGGATTATGGTAATAAATCACTGAAGAAATAGATAACAGCCAGCTAGAGAGGAGATGAACTTCCTTCCTAATTTCCCTGTTCATGCCACCACAGTTTATTCTCACAATTTATTCTCATCTTTCTTGATAACTTTGAAAATCTAAGAGTAAACAAGGGGGTCATTTGTTTCCCCCAATTTATAACATTAATCATTGCCTAAGCAGGATATGAATTCCCTGGTACATCTCGACTGTGTTATGATTCAAAGAAACTAAACATAATCATCTGCAGCCAACTGCATGGGGTTTACAGAGAATTGTGGTCCAGTATTTTTCCTTATAGTTCGATAACTTTTCAGATCTTTTGTTTTGCTAAAAAGAGAAAATGATGATGGAGCCAGGTTGTCTATTACTGCAATCCCATCACAAAGGAAAATGCTGTTTTTTCCTGAATATGCTGTTAATGCAAGTGGAGGATATATTGTCCTTAGCAACAATACCAAGTATTTTCTGGTTAACACTTACTCCAGATAGCCCTATCCTGAGACAAGTGCTCTTGTGCTGATTTTCTACATCAGAAGCATATTGGTCCTGAGTTGGAAATTATTTAAGGATCCAAATAATTTTCTATAGTTGTAACGGGTAAACTAACTGAGAAAATAGTAGTGCAAGTGGGCTTAGTATTTAGCTGATTATTTAGAGCAGGGACAAGTATCTTGTTCTATACGCTCCTTTTGGGGGAGTTTCATTCTGATTCCTCTGTAACCCATGGAGAACCTGAAAGATAAGATATAGTAACTTCAGAACAATGAAAGAAGAATCTCAGAAAGTAAGACCCAAAGTTAAGTTGTTGGTGAGGAAAAAACACATCCTCAACACAAACAGAAATATTATTATTTAAGTATTGGGTCTTTCACCTCAGGATGTTAGTCCATATCATAATCAGTAATTAATTTATTCTCACATCTACTGAGGTGAGGTAGGTTAGTGTTATTTCTTCACAGAATAATTTCACACAGAATAAACATGAAAATTGAAGAATTGAGGTGTTAGTTCCTCCAGATATCAAAGGCGTCAAAATTCCTAACATTGATTTCAGGAGGAACTAGTTGCCATGAATTTTCAACATCTTTGTGGTTTGCCCAGCATCAAAATCTGATTATTTAGGAAGATAATGAAATAAAAGATGATTTGTGTGTAGTCCTAATTTTCTTACTTTCTTGAAGAGGAAAGAAATATCACCTTAGAAGCGGTGTGTGGGATTCGTCTGACCAGATGTGTCACCTTTACATTGTAAACATCTGTATCTGAACTAGCCATCCAGACTCCCTTTATAGTCAGTGGGGGAAGACAGTTGAGATGGATTCACCCTGGGCGTCTGAACCCCAGAAGTGGAATACTGAAATACAGCCTATACCATCTGTGGTCACCCACTTACGCCTGCCTCTCACATTTGATACCCTGAGATTCACCGGAAAAGATTACGAAAAGTATCCAGGGGATTTCCATGCAGTCCTTGATGTTATCTTTAGAGTGCTCTAATGCAGCTTCAGAATAAAGAAATTGTTTGTACTTTTTCTTGTGTATACTTGTGTCTGCTTCACCCAGCTCAGAACAATCAAGTTTACAGATTAAACACCTACTTGTTTCCAAGTGCCTACTTTTGCTGACCTCTGTGATGCCCTGTGATTATTCTTTATTTTTGCATTCGAGGCTTTGCTATATCACTTTTATCTACTGATATTTTCATTGCTACAGTATTAAAACAGATCTATTCAATCTTTAATAAACTACCATGTATTTTTGAATTGCTTATTGTTTTTTAACACTGCAAAAATAAGTCATGATCAGTACAACCTATTTACACTTTCCCTAGCACTGAAAATACTTAGTTACGCTTTGAAACAGAACACAGAATATGTTAATGAAAAGAAGTTAGGAACAAAACACACTATGGGCAGCTAACGTGCCAGCGTCATCTTTGTAGGCTGAAACTTCACTGTAGAGAATATAAAAAGTGGGGGAAAAAAATCCAGCAATTGCTATACTGCTGGACTTTGTGAAGGGTTTGATTTGAAGTGCTTTCCAAATAGGAAGTGTTCCTACTCAGAAGAGGTAAATAGTGTGAAATTTAGAGGGCAGAGCTCATCTAGACTTCTGTATTTCTATAGACAAAGCCATCTGTAAGATGCAAAGGTGAGCATGAGGAGGAGCATTAGCAACTGGAAAATTTCAGCAAGCCATTCTCATGACCTTTGCCTTCCCTGAAACCTCAGGGAGCAGCGAGGAATCAGTGGGGCAGGCAGTGGGGGGTGGCTGGGTGCAGTCACGAGAACTGCAGAGTGCACCCAGACCCCATTTGAGGGTTGGGGAGCAATGGGTTGGAGGGCATGTCAGCATGCAAAGTTACACTGCAGGTGCCTAGGGGAGCTGGCTGAAGCTGGAAAGGCTGTGCCATCTACAGCACACATAGACACTTCTCTAAATACACATAATGTTATGCAGTGGAAAGTATAATGAAGCTCTACACTCATTAAAGATCAGCTTGTTCTTGGTCACAGCTGCTGGCAGGTTCCTGTTCTGGGAAAGGAAAGTGAGCTTGGATCAAAGGACGTGTGACAATGAGGCAACTCAACATTGTAGCTGACGTTGCTGCAGTCGACTTAGACCGTGCAGAGAAATTAAAAATCCCTCAGAAAAAAATCTTACTACTCTGAGAAGGACTGACTGTTGTGTGACCAGGAGTGGAAATCATCTGACATAGCCCCAGTGCAGGGTGGATGAGCAATACCTCAAAGTCTGATTTAACAGCAAATTGTTTATACTGAAAGTCAGTTAATTAACTAATGAAACCATAATGATAAGAGAGTCTACCTTGATAGATCTTTCCTCCTAAGTGAAAGAATGAAAAAGCGAGAAGAAAAATTCTAGTGATGAATATATTAAATTTGACATTCGCACAGACTCAGATTTGGCTGGGCCCGATGGGGCCTAAGCTACATGTCCTGTCTGAGTAATGCATTTTGAACTTTAATGGTGCACACTACTGATATGACTCAAATGCACAGGAGCGCTGGCAAGCAGCGAAGGCTTTTCTGCCTGCAAGCATCTGACCTGGCACCAGGCTTTAAAGAAAAGAGCTCTCTGCCAAGGGTCATCATTCATTCACTGCCCTGTTATCACCACCCAAACTTCTCTTTTTAAAAAAAAAGGTCTCTGGAAATGATGACTTTTTTTCTTTTAGACAAATGTAGGCTGGTCTAGACACCCACATGACTGTGAAAAAAGCCATGCAACATTGTCCTTTTCCATTAGCCTGTGTGTTAATAATATGTAAGTGAAAAACAATGTGATCTCCTTCCTCAAATAGAAATATTTTCTATCCTTATTGCAGGCTATATCCTTATAGGCTATATAAGCTATAACCTATCACACTAAAATATTAGTACGGCTGCTTTTTTTTTGCTTTTTCAGTGGATCTGCATTAAAGATCACAGCAAAAACTAAGGCAACTAACTCTCATTAAATTTTAACCAGCAATCAATGCAAAATGTGTCTTTATTTAAATATATTACTTATCATAGAATCATAGAATTGTAGAATCACTAAGGTTGGAAGGGACCTCTGGAGATCATCTAGTACAGACCTGCCACCCTGTCCAAGCAGGGTCACCTAGAGCATGGTAGACAGGGTTGCATCCAGGTGGGCCTTGAAGAGCTCCAGAGAAGGAGACTCCACAACCTCTCTGGGCAACCTGTGCCAGTGCTCTGTCACTCTCACAGGGAGGAAATTCCCCTCACACTCAGGCGGAACTTCCTGTGCTTCAATTTCTGCCCATTGCCTCTTGTCCTGTCACACGGGACAACTGAAAAGCGTTTGTCCCCGTCCCCTTGACACCCTCCTTTCAGGTACTTAGATGTATTGACAAGATCCCCCCTCAGTCTTCTCTTCCCCAGGCTGAAGAGGCCCAGCTCTCGCAGCCGTTCCTCATAGGGCAGGTGCTCCAGCCCTCTGATCATCTTTGTAGCCCTATGCTGGACTCTCTCCAGTAGCTCCATGTCTCTCTTGTCCTGGGAAGCCCACAACTGGACACAGTACTCAAGGTGAGATCTCCCCAGGGCTGAGAAGAGGAGCAGGATCACCTCCCTTGACCTGCTGGCAACACTCTTCCCAGTGCACCCCAGGCACTGGGCCAGGGTACCATCGGCCTTCTCAGCCACAAGGACACGTTGCTGGCTCATGATCAACTTGTCATCCACCGGCACTCCCAGGTCCTTCTCTGCAGAACTGCTCTCCAGAAGGTCAGCCCCCAGCTTGTACTGGTGCCTAGGGTTATTTTTCCCTAGGGGCAGGACTCTGCACTTGCCCTTGTTGAACCTCAGGAGGTTCCTCTCCAGCCTGTCCAGGTCTCTGTGAATGGCAGCACAGCCCTCAGGTGTATCAGCCACTCCTCCCAGCTTGGTATCATCCACAAACTTGCTGAGGAGGCACTCTGTCCCCTCATCCAGGTCATTGATGAAGAAGTTGAGTTATCAATGAGGTCTGCTTATATAGGCATGTCTTTGTGGCATGGAGATTGCAACAGCGGTAGTTTAACGTGCATTTTTCATTCCAGAGCACATAAATGAAAGTAAGAGGCTATTTTTATAAGGTAATTGGCCATATTCTCATCCTAGTTATACTTCTGAATATCTGGAGTAATGCTGCTGAAGCCAAGGGATTTATTAAAAGCTTGCAGAAGTATAAATGTGATCAGAATTTGTAGTAAAATGTTTAACAGGCTTCACTGCAGGATGCACTCTTCTATCCAGAATGTCAGACAACAGGAAATGACTCCTGCAATAATTACATTTAAGAAGTGAGAACTCTTACTGTGTGATTTTAATGTAATACTTGGCCATAGCCAAACTCTATCCTACATCACCCAGCTGGGTATCTCAGAATAGAAAGTAGAAAAAGTGTTTGTTTCAAAGTGCAAACCTCTAGGTAGAATCATGTTCCTTAGAGTAGATCCCCCACTGCAGTAAATTTACTTTGCATTGTAACTGAGAAGGGAATTTTGACCCTTTCTTGTGACAGGCCACTGAAAGACATTTTTTTTTTCTTTCTTTTTAATGGTATTGGGCAGGAGTTGGACTAACTCATAATGTACATTTTTATTAGATCATATGAATCCCTTGAAATAAGGCCATAACCAGAGAACAAAACCTAAGTTTCCCCCCATGGTAATTCACCAGGGGAAATCTCATTTCCTGCCCAACACCAAGCATTTGTACTATCACCTAACCAAAAAAAGACAGCGGGGGGGTGGAGGGATGGGGGGAAAAAAAGCCAATCCAATAACAAAAAGAATCATTGCTGTCAGAGATCAGGGGATGGGGAGAAGAGGGGGAGAGATTATGTACGTAGTATTATTCAGTTCAGTGAGGCTGGAGGAGGGGGCAGTCTGGATAACACGTCGTAGGCTGTCTTTCAATATTAGACACAGGGAGTTTTTTGAAAATTAGCATTAGTACGAAAAGAAGTCATCATAAAACTCCCAAGCAAAATTACCTGCTCTTATTTCAGGTTTCTGTTTGACAAACATTAAAGACTTTTTTTTAATAGATATACATATATACAAAGGCTTTACAAAAGCTTTTTTTCAGTAGAAGTAAATCTTGACATGCCCAGACGTAATTAAACTGAGTGCCTAGGCTGCCTATAGCAACTGCCCAGTAAAAAGCCCTGTGGCAGCCAGTTGGCACAGGGTCTCGGGCTGGCCTGAAGGTGGAGGGAGGGAGTCACAGCTCCTGCAAGGTGACAGTCGCAGTAGCCCGCCAGACCTCTGGAGACTGAGAAAAGTGGCTTGTCCACGTGTTGAGAGGTGATAACACTCACAGAGCTGTCAGGCTGAGCTGCAAGATACATCAGATCGTGCGGTGTTAAATATTTGAGTTATTTCTAATGTACATTTATTTAACATCTGTGATTCCTGTGTGACCAGGGAATGGATATGCTTTTAAGAGATGCCAGGGAATTGCTCACTCTCTGGGGGCCCAGGAGAGTAAAAGGGAAAGGAAAGGTAAGGTGGAGCAGATATCTGCTGAAAGTGCCCTTGGGCCAGCATTGAGGGTTGCTGCTCAAGGGGGCTGCCTTCCCAAACAAACTGGGAGTGAGAGGGGGACTTAACAGAGGACCCTCAAAACAGCAGATGGAGGCCCCTTGCAGTAGGTAAAGGCACACCATTCCTTATTCCCTTTGGCCAGTACTCATTTAACACTGGGAGGATTGACCCTTGAAAGAACTAGTGGCAGCCTTCTCCTAAATAGGTTTCCGTGGCCAAGGGGAGGCACAATGATGCTTTTGATGCTGGATTAACCAGGGGAGTTAATGAAGCAGTATCTGTGTTAAACTGCTTCCAAGTGTTTTGTCTTTCTTCCTTTGCAGGTTCCTTCTGAACCTGGCAACCGCTGATGTTGTCAGGGTTTATCAGTAGTGAGGGGGAAAGCATAAGTACAGAAATCACTGCACAAGTTCGCATCAGCGTATTGAACCCGCTCCCATTAGTGATAGGTTTGGTACACTGCATGTAAATATGGACAGCTGAGAAACTGAGCACTTGGATGTTAAGGCATCTGTGCTTCTAATTCCTTATTTTAAGAGACCTTGTCAGTTTGATATAAACTAAAATTGTAATTGTTCCCTGTTGCAGTTTTCTAGTTTCATCCTGTGCGTGTTACACCATTATGTCCTACTCACGTATGCTGGATAAAAGTATACAATCACTGTTCCCCTGTGGCTCTCACCTAAGGAAAACATGCATCATACCTCCCAGCTGAACTACTTACTTTGCAAAGACTGAAAACACAAGCTAACTTCAGGCACTGTGGTCACCAGTACATGAAGTTATGCTCAACATCATTTTTTTTTTTTTAAGATTTATATCCCAAACATTTATATCCAACATCTAGATACCACTGAAATCTTCACAGCCTCCCTCAAATGCTTCCTAAAGTCCTTCAGCTCCTCTGTTAGTAAAATCCCCTGGGTACCTGCGATGTTTCTAGCAGGTATGTGAACTACTGTGCAGAGAGGCTCATGCTGCAGATATGTAGCTGACGAGCTGTGTAGCTGCATTTGTAGCATCAGTAGCACAAGGTAACTTCTGCATAATCAGGTGATGCAGGAGACCTAAAAATAAACACAAATGCTTAATTTTAACACTGAAAAAAAAGAGTTGAGAATGATTCATGATCTAAAAAGTCTAGGAGCCACTACTGTAGGAAAGAAACAGATGTGTATCACTTTCTACCGAGCCCCTGTAATTTCTTCCTCCCAGAAGAAATGACAGCAACACCCAGGAATCAGACAGTCCCCTGAAAGCAGAGCATTGCTAATTTACAACCAAAGTGTCTGGGCAACAGCTGATCTTAGGGACACTGAGCCAGAAGAAGGGTGCAGCTCCCCAGCAGCCAAAAATTGGTCAGCTTTCCTCTTTCTAAATTAATCTGTCACCCATTTCAGGAGTTAATGCAGAGCAGGACCATTCCTCACAGGCAGTTTGGATGCAACCACCTTCTTTTGGATAGTAAAATAGTTTGATATCACAATATGCCCTGTGTTAGGCTCAGAGCCAGGAAATGGGCCTCTCCAGGCTCCCCAACCGGACACAAGCAGGAGGACATGGTGGTGTCAGAGCTGCAGGAACTGTGATCCTGCTGTTCCAGGTGGTGCCATTTACCTGGCTAAGACACTAGGCCCAGGTTTTGCACAGCAAAGGCTTTTTTGTCCTTTTTGATAACTTCAGACACTTCTGGGTAATAAGGTGCTGTGGATCAGGACTGTGCAGGGGTGCTTCAGGATGAATGACAGCTGGGAAAGTGGTAATCTCTTACAATTTGATCAAGCACATATGAAGTAGAGATGAGGCCACTCATATGTTTACACAGACTCAGACAAGTGATTTTCATTTTCATTCTATTGCATTCCTACGTTTCCCAGGCTGTTTGTGGGCCAGCTGGAATCTCTGGACACCAAGCTGCATGGGAACCAAATTAGGACTTGCTAATCAGTAAGTCATTCGTACTGAAATAACTGCCTCATGATAAGTACCTCAGAGAGGCATGGCTGCTTGCTGAGGTCTGCCCACAGCAGAGGAGTCGCATTGCACGTCTGTGGGGTCCTCTGTGTCTGCAGTGACTCTTCCACTCTGCTGAGTCAGAGTATTGAACAGGATGGAGTTAGGCTGAACAAGTACAGGAAAAAATGATTGGTGCATGGTACAAGTTGTAAATAAGATGTCCTACCCTTCTGTGAAACTGTAGGACATCACATCCTCCACCTAAGGTTATAACAGCCAGAACTCTCTTTCTTTGCCTCACCTCCAAAACACCAACCACACTGAACTCTGCCTCATGGTTTCTGGAGTATACACTCAGATCAGTAGTTTGATTTAAGGATTTTGATCTAACAGATTTCATACTGACTGCTGCTTCCACCTCTGGTTAAATAGCTTGGTCCTTAGATCACTCCAAAGACTTCCCTAGGAAAACATTGTGGGATCAATCTAACCTCTCTCCACACTGAAAATTTATTAAGAACTTTTTTCTTTTCTGTATGAGAAGTTATCGGTTAACAGAATGGTTATATCCCTGCAAAATGACATTCACATGCATAGATAATATTCAGGTTATTCATTTCCCCAATCAGGAATTATTGTAATGATCTAAAAGTATCCTTTCTCAAAATAAATGAATGTGTAAGCCTGCCTGCGCAGCAATCACTTACTGTACGTTATAAGGAATTCCAGTGCTCTGAGAGTAGTCATTACGTCAATTGCTTCATATTATTTTTACCTTTCTGCTAAGAAAAGAAACACCATCTATAAAAGATTTGTGTCTTATTAAAGGGACTTCCATACATGGTCACAAAAAGGGAGAATCCAAATAAAAGCTCTGTCTTGCAGAAAAGGAAGGAAAAAATACATGAACTTGAGGAGGTGTCTAGGCAGAGAGCAGGAAGCATCAGAGGGTCAAAATCCCCTAAGGATATTAGGGAAATACCAGAGTATTTAAAGAAAAAGAGCTATTAGCTTTAATGTTCCCACGCAACTAAATCATAAGAGACAGACTGGGCACTCATTTACATAAGAGCTTCAGAGTGAGATAAGGCTCATGTGACTTTAGAGTTATGAGTAATGGGCCCGGAAAGCAGCAGAGAAAATCTGTGGGATTTGGAGCATTCAATCTTAAAATCTTCCTCTATGGAGATACTGCAGTTAGTGGTAACCACACTTCCCACCTCCCCTTGCCAGCCCAGCTGCAGAGTGCACCTGGAGAGCTGCACACAATGTGTCCTGACACAGGACAGACCATGGCCAAGGCTTGGCCTTCTCAAGGAGCAGATTTTGGCTGCTGCCTTGGCTGGATCTGATGAACTGCCTCCCTCTGCCAGTGTCCAGCAGTAGATGTCCTCTCTAGTCTTTACCCTCTCTTTTGTCACCTATGTTTCTGCACAGTGCAGAAGCTTGGTAACTCTGGAGGGCATGAGAGTTGTATGGATCCAAGAAAAAGGGGCAGGAGGGTATGAATGGGCAGAGTTTGATTCTGAAAAAGAGGACTATGCTCTAGAGATGAGATATGGAGATCTAGCAGGCTCTGCTCTGGAGGAGTGGGCTTTGTTCTGCATCATTGGCCTCAAGAGACAAGACACATGGGTCCAGGGGAGCTGGGCTAAACTCTAAGGAAAGCAATAGGTATGCACGAAGGTAGATCAGGATCCAAGACCATGGTCTGGACAGCTGTGCAAGTTCCGAGGGGACTGACTGACCTAAGGCAAAAATACTAGAAACTTCACTTCCATACAGTTTAAATTGGGAAAGGGCTTAAAAATATGCTGGAGTGTGGTCCTGAGTGGCCAGTAAGGACTAAAGAGTAAGAGAGGGCTGACGTGGAAAGGGGATCCTCTCTTCTGACTGCATAGGGACATTTGAAACCCCTTTTCAGGAGTTCTCTAGCAACCCAAATGCCAAGACTAAAGGATGAGGGGCTTCCCTGCTGCTCCCAAGGGAGGAGGTGGTAGGGCTGCTGTGAGCCTTTGCTCCTGCATGCATGGCCTGGTAGAAGTAGGAAGCACCCACAGTAACCACCACTGCCCAAACTGGCATGCAAGCAGCATGGACGAGCAAAAAAAGCAAAGTCAAGTCAGTCTAGCCTAGCTTCCCTGGCAGCCTGGTCCTGCACTATCCCTATCCTCCTGAACTCAAAGTTCTGGGGACTGAAAATCCACTGTGCTTGCCTAAACTAAGTCTTTATGAACCCTGGCTGCACAGGTCTCCCACAAAGCAGCGAGACAGCCCTTCCTGACGGACACAGACACAAGGTGGGACTACACAGAGACCTACAGCAAGTTATCATCCCCTCAAAGGGCTTGGCACTCTTTGTAACCTGCCAAATTGCGGTCATGAACAGAAGTGCTTTCCTTAGTGGACATCTCATGCTCAGTTGTGCCTTCTCTCATCATCAATATAAACCAGCAAATTCAATCCTTCAATAATTTATTTTTTTCAGTTATACATTTAAGTTTGTAAAATTCAACACAAGAGTAAATATACATAAAAAAATCCCAAATGTGCAAATTTCAAATTGCATTGTTTGAAATAACATAAATATTTTACTAAAACATAGGTTCACATTTTTTAAAGTTCATAAAATATATAAAATTTAACAGAAATATGTCATGAATTATTTTAATTTTTAATTTTTTTAATAACTAGAAAAAGATTCTAAACTTGAGAAGTAAATCAGAAGAGGTATCACCTCCAAAAATAATAGCAGCAAAATAGATGCTGAAAACTTAAAAAGTGTGAAAGGGGATGAGAGAAGTAGGTATCAGATACAATGGTGCAGGCAAATCTGCTAAAGAAAGAAATGCAGATTGAGAACTGGAAGCATGATCTCCAGGAGTAAAATCTTGATCCTAGAGTACCACATTACCAAGCTCCAAGCCATTAGTATGATAACAGCATCACATTCAGGATATCAGAAAACAGTGTGACAGAAATGGAGAGTGGGAGAATTAAGAGCAGCACATGTATTTTGGACAGCTACGGTATAGCAGAAAAGAGCTGCTTTGGCTTCAGAATAAAACCCTATGATAAGTTTGGGTTTTTTTTTCTTAAATGTCTGTTGGATGTCCCTTCTTCCATGCATGCTGGGAATGGGAAGATTCAGATTTCCCATCACACACGTACACTGGTAGAAGTTGCTTCTGTAATCACATATCTTCCCAGTTATCTTGAGATTTGAGAAAGGATCTAAACATTGGAGTAAGCATGTTAAAAAACTGCTGGTCTTGTTTCCAACTGCTACGTGCTGAGTATCCGCAAGCACAGTCCCACTCAGTGCAACAACTTAACATGCAAGACCTAGAGTCTTGACAAGCTCTTTAAGAACACGAGCGAGGAAGCAGGCAAACCAAAGCACGTTTCTTTACACATCCTCATCCAGTTTCAATTGCAGGTTGCATCAGCCTGTCCTGGAGATCTCTCTCAGGAAACTCTTGCCTTTTACTGATGTACACCGAAGCAAAGGGTTCTTGTCCCTCTAGCAGTAGCTAAGTCTCCCTGCCTGGGAGTAAGAGCGAAATGCAGAAAGAGGCAGAACCGAGAAGTTCTTTGGATTTAAATGCTTCAAACTTCCCACTGGGAAGTCCAAGAATTAAATACAGCATTATAAAAGTGTAGTCGTGAAAGACGCTCTGTGCAGAAAGCAAACTGTACTTCTCAACAGTCCTTGTATGCAGTGTTTACAGGAAGTAGATATTTATTCCCATTCTTGGGAATAAACAGAAACAATAGCAGACAGATTATATTTCCCACCCACCCTCCTATGCTCCTCGGACTGTTAAGTGTTTTGGACATAGCACCATTTCAGTTATGGAAGTAGTTGGTATCATTTTCTTGTTCTTTACCAGTTCTTCCTTGCTGCTAGCCGTAGATCTGTTTGAACTGGTAGCATTCATTGCAGTAACCATTGCACTTGGCATTGCCATAGTGATCGCAAGCAGGGGCTCGGCAGCGTTGTTTTGGAGTCTCTTCTGCAGATGAATCCCTAGGATTCCCCGACTGCACGAGTTGACTGAGGCGCTGGCACTCTGGGCACAACTCATCACTTCGGCAGGCCAAGTTGTTTCTACATGAAGCGCCACCACATTGTCTCTTCTGGCTAGTCAATGCCGTTCGCTGTAGATCTCTGTGCTGTCCTGTTCTCTTGAAAAATGTTAAAAACATTGTCAGTGGCAACACTGGCAGCACAAGAGGCTTTTCACTTACTTTCAACTCTGCTAACGTTTTGTGTACATAACCACTAGGGGTTGGTAGCAAACACAGAAAGCAAACTCCACTGTGAACACTGCAAGGGCTTTGGGAGTCTGCTTTGCAAAGCAAGGCAAAAAACTCATATTCAAGCTGCTACTCTCTTCATCTCCCAGATAGAGACATAGTACAATGAATAGTAAAAATAGTACAACACATGAGCCAAGTCAGGCTTTACCAAAGAATATCATAAATTCTGCCATTTCTTAGAAAAAAGTTTTTTCTCTTTATAAACTCTCTACTGTAAAAGGAACAAACAAACCAAATTTAAAAACTGGAATAAGGAAAATCTGTGAATGTGCTCAGTGAAAAAGGCAACATGAAGATGACTAAATCTCTTGATGCAGTAGCATAGCTCTAAGGGCAGAAATCAAAACCTCTCCCCAGCTAGCAAACACACCAACTGCTGGTCCAATTGCTTCCACTGAGGCTGCTGATACAATTCCACCCGAAGCAAAACTGAATGCAGCATTGACAACCCTAAATCGAGAACAACCTTTACAAGTGCTGCACAGCTCCAGCAGGCAGAATCATGAGATACTCTCTACTTCTCTTTCCATGATACTTAAGATGCAGTAATTCAAAGATTTTGTATTGTACATTTCGAGTTGTTCTCATGAGAGAAAAAATGGGCAGGGTTAAACAAATGGAAGATATTCGGAAGTTCACTTACTTCTGGCTGTCTCACAAGCTGTTCTTCTGTTCTTCTGGCTTCCTGAAATCGCTGGTTCTGGGCTTTAATGAAACAGTTCTGACAGTACCCTTCAAGCATAGTGCTACCCAGGGTACCACAGTCTCGCCGTTGGCAGGAAACCGTGTTGTGGAAGGCAGCAGCAGAGCTGCCAGACTGACCCGCTGCAGAAGAATTCCTCTGAGATCTCCTCTGACGGCGTAGCAAAGCACTGTCTGTAATGCAAAGCAAGGGGAAACAGTTTGAATGTGCCCAATAGATCTGACTGAAAAGTAACTATGAAAAAGCTCCTTAGTTTAAAAAAGAAGACAGAAAAAAAAATACTAGCCCCAACCATGAGTTTCGGATAATCTTCAGACCCCTCAGTCAACACACTTTCTTTAATGTTACATGACTGGGATTGATAATAACCTGATTTTTACAATAGAAATTGTTGAAACATCTGATTTGTGAAAACCTGGCCCTCAGCATGAGAACTGGATCCCCCTTAAGTTAAAAGAAATTTTGCCATTGGCTTCAGAATGTTATCTGTGATCTATCCCCACACCTTCTTTTCGTCCTGCCCAGTTTCAATCATTTGGGGTAAAAAAGCAGAAGGGCACACAGCTTAACAGGTTAAACTGTCTTATGCTTTTTAAGCTCATGAAATGATCTTACATATTCCATAATAAGAAGGAAAAAAAGAAAACTTGTGAACAACACTGGAAAATAAGATATTGCAAGATAGCATAGAAGTTCTCCAATTTAAAAATATGTAGAAGGTACAGTATTGGCACACTTGCCAGCAATGAAACAGTCTTACTGGATAAGCAATAGTTGGCTTGTACATACACCTTCTACTCACTGTACCCAAGGGTTCTTTGGCTATGTAACAGGGCAGTAGTATGAAAGGTGAAGATTTCATGCCATGATTTATTCACAGGCTATTCATCTTCCTAAAGTCCTGACTTTATACACACCCACGTGCATGCATACCAAGAGAGAGTTCAAAGTACATTTTAACAAGATATTCTAAGTTACATCAAAATGCAAGCACACTAGCTACAGTCCTATATCCTCTGTTTATCAAGGTGACTTTGGTAGTTACACCAGAATATTACATCAGTTACATCTAGAATGAATGTACGCCTCCAAATTAATCCCAATGCCTTTTGAAAGCATTATAAACAGAATGGATTTTCAGTAGCACCAGTACAACACCACGACTTTCATTGATTCTTTCAACCTGTCTAGGTGTGAAGAAGTTTAATCAGAAAAAAAATCATACCAAAACATTACTGCAGCAGATGGCTGGAAGGGATTAAAACCCACTCCACACTGACCTAGTTCTGATGCCATGAAAGACAATGGGAAGTTTTACGATGCATTTCACAGATTTACCATACTGTTACTGTATGCCCCTTTACAAAATAAGGGCCCAAAAGACACATTCTCCTCACACTGCTGCTTCTGCTCTACGCTATTTCCATGAACACCTGCCCTTCCGCCCTCAGTGTGTACAGCTTCATAAGGTTTATCTGAAGCCAAAATGTGACAAAGCTCACAACATCTCAACTTACCATGGTTTTCCCTGTACTCAAAGAAACACAGTGTGCAAAAGCCCTCATTCTGAGGAGTTCCAAAAAACTTGCAGCCAGGTTTCCTGCAGAGGTTACTCTCCCTCTTTTCCTCTGAACCATGTACAGCATGGGGCAGCGCTGCCAGTGGTAGCTCGCCACAGTTGTTGTTGGGAACCTGATGGCACGAATGCTGAATGAGACTCTGTGATATCTGGGAAGGGTCAGATGTAGACCTCTGATGACACGTAGGCATAAAACCAGGACCTCCATTTGAGGAACGCTCTGTAGTCCTTTTGAAACAAGTGCTGCACATGCCATTAAAGGTCCTATTGGCCTTCTGAAGGCACACCTTACACGTGGCATAGTCTAAATGTCTTAGGTCATCCAATTTATTACAAGAACCAAGCTGTCTGGAGTTGTAGCAGCGTTCGCAAAGTCCATTGTGTTGCACATTTAACGTAAATGGGCAGTCTGGAGTCCTGCATTTCATGGCAGTAGTTTCGCTGTACAGGAAAAGGCTCGGAGCAGTAGGAGGTGCAGAGCGAGGTCCTGTTACAGGCTCTTCAGACGTCCATCCTCCAGGTTCACAACCTTCACCACGGGAAGAGCCTGACCCAGCTGCTGATGGCTTCTCAGGTACTGTTTTGGAGGTCTGCTTTCTTCCTTTACTTCCCTGTGATCTCCGTTCAAAGCACTCATGACAGTAGGGCTGGGTGTTCACAGACATAAAGAAAGGGCAATTCGGAGTTTCACATTTCACCTTTAAGAGGGAGAGCTGGGAAAAAGACAATTCCTGTCTGTTCCTGGAGCAGGTCTCTCTTCTAGCAGGTTCAGTGTTCTCCTGCCATTTCTTGTACTCATGCTGTACCAGCTGAAAGTAATCTTCCACCAGGTTGATTTCTTTGGGTAGATTGCCTTCATCTAACCTGGAAGCCAGAAAATGAAGACTGTTAGTGACTGAAATAGGCAGATGGTGGGGGTGGAGGCAAATACAACCAGTCTTAGGAGGAAATGTAGCTTTAAAGCATATCCATAGTACTCAGCTAAAAGATCCAGGATGTTAAACTGTTGCTTTAAATGGAAATAATTTTAAATGTAGGTGTCTAGTGATGTCAAATGGATACTTTCACATCTAAAGAAATGGTCTGATACAATGCTAATCAGAAGTATTCTTAAAAGAGTTTTCAAGATGAGGGTTTTCGGTCTGTGAGAGTTGTTTGCAGGCAGAAGATGAATAATCTCTAAGAAGTGAAAAGAAAGATCCCCCAAACCTTAAATTCCTCAGAAGACTGAAGCTCAGGCAGGCTGAGGTCAGACTGGAAGACCTCTCTGTTCACCAGTCCATACTGGTGAAAATAATTGAAAACAATTTTTTCCTACAGTAGGCTAAGTATATCATGATATAGTTTATCAATATCTGCTTCTGGTTTTGCCCTATTGGGTCTGTAGCTAAAAATCAAATTCTTGAAACAAACTAAATGGCTTCAGTCAAGTTCCTATTGCACTAGCATCCATAATCCAAACCCTGCACTTCCCTTGACCTCTGGGAAAACTCCATATCACCAGTCTATCAGAAGCTGCAGACAATGAGGAGCTAGCATTACTGATACCTTCAATAACCATTGGCTCAGTATGGCTGAGGAAGCTGCGCTACTACTCTGTGCACACACATATCTTTCGGGTTGGAGGATTTCAATTTTTTAAAGGCTGCCAAACCAGCATAAATAAAGAGATCTCTCTGTGTAGGAATGGAAGTAAACACAGAGGATATAGGCAGTTACTTCCCTCGCACATTTGTGACGGGGAAGGACAGATATCGATGCTAACGTTCCCTAAATGCTCTCTACATTTTACTGGATATTATCTGGGATGAAACCAGATTCTAGTTTCTCCACAACTCACAGCTTCCTGCCTGCAATACTGCTACAACACTGTAACAGCACAATGTTTCAAGTGATTGGCATTTCGGAAAAATCACCACCAACAACTTTACCAAACACAGCCAAAACTACGTAAAATGCACTTCATGCAATTTATACTCATATAAAGTGTCAAAATTCTGTCTTACTCATTTCTGGTATTATCCATTTTAGCCTTCTCCCTGAGTAATCTAAAAGTCAACGAAACTATTAGCTTTGCTCTTTTAAAATACTAGTTTCACTTTTCTAAATCTGAAGACACTTTTGGCTCTAACTTTGAGACTGGTTTGAGCTCATACTACTTAAAAGCACATCAATAATAATGCCAATATTTCACAGTGCAGAGGGTAAGCACGTATGCTATGTGAAAGGCACACACAGGGCTATCAGGTTCTACCACCATCATAAACAGCATAACTTTGAGGAATGAAGAGTGACACTCACTTTGCAGCATTAATTAAATGAGTTGTACCATGATCCCAGCCTTGCACTGGAATTTCTATCACTATCAAGTAGTCTTTTAGCAGCTGCTCTTTCTCCCTCTCCTCTGTGTCTGTCAGGAAGTGCACGTTCAAGTCTTCAAATCTGCCTCGTTCACTGGTGACCAAAGGGACAGCCCGGATTTCTGTGTGAAAATGGAAAGAGTTTATATATATATTAATAAATATAATATAATATAACATATATATTTACATATAATGTTTTACCATAGAGGAGTAGCCATAAGATACAACATACGGAGATGTCACTACTGTTGCTGAATTTTGAAGAGACAAAAGAGTGGCTGGCAAGAGCAACCAGTTTCTAAATAATACAGCTGGTGAAGAAAGCAGACACGTCTGCATTATAAATCTAGCTCCATTCTACTGCAGTTTTAATATTCCTGGAGCATCTTTCTTCTCAGTGTAGCCAGTATTGGAGATTTTAATTTATTATACCTTCTCAAAAGGTGATGTCCTAACCTGAACCTAGAAAAGTGTTACCACATGCAGAAGAGATGCATTAAAAAGCAGCAAACATATGTATCACTATCCCTCCCAGGAAAGTCTACACAGTTGTGAGACCATGTCCTCCAAAACTTTTTTTATAACAGGGCATGGATGAAAGCTAGAATGAAGCAGAGGCTACCCTTTCAGTGATCCCAACCTGTAATCAGGCCAGTTGTATTATACTTTCAACTGTCATTTTGAAGACAACCCTTAATTTCTATTCAAATATACCTACATACAGCTTAATCTGCTTACACATTGAGAACAGATTCAGAAGAAATCTTAAATTTGTTTTAACTTTAAAATACAAATCTAAACCAGATTATATTTCAAACACTTTATCAGCATAAAGGTACTAAAGAGGATACACAAATACCGAGACAAGGTACTTGGAAAATACCTGGCCCACTGTCCTTCAGAGTCACTAGTGGTGTAAAATGCATATTGTCATAGCCAAGCACAATTGGATATCTGTAGCATTCTTCAGCTGGCCAAAGGAGAGGCAAGTAAATGCCACCAACATTCAGAGGAGCAAAGCTGGAGCCTGATTCTAAACTTCTTACCACTTTATCTGAGAAAAGAAGAAAAAAAATCCAATGATTAAAAGCAAATACATATGTGCTACAGGCAAGAGAAAACATCAACATTCTTGTGTTTCAGAACAATTGCAGAAAACTCCCAATTTTAAAATAGTTTTATCTGAAAGCAACAACAGCTAAAGAAAAGCACTACTAAAGCGTACTGTCCTTAAAGTGAGATGACTGGCTGAACAACTCACCTGCAAGGACAATGATTGGCCTTCTGAGGATGTTAGCAAGGATGAAGATGTGGATTTCTTCTAGTGCATTATATGGAAGCCTGTTTCGAGCCCCAGATGTTTCCGGGGATGTCATTTCAATGAGGTATTCCCACTCTTCCTCCCAGTTCTGAGGAAAGAATCAACATCTGTCAGCAGTGGTTCAGAGATGGGGAGATCAGGAACCAACTGCAACTCAGCAGTGCTCAAAATATGAACATTTTCCCTTTTCCTTCAAAGGGACAATGTTTCTACTCTCCACTAACAGTGGAAACGAAAATAAAACAGAGTCATCAACACAAATATTGATGATGACGAGCACTCAGAAAACAGCATGATTCCTTTAAGCCAACTTACTCGGGTGTCATAATGGAGTCCTGTTTCTACAAAATCCTGGGACTTAATTGCCTCCCTCTGCCAGCGGAGCTTGAAGTTCCGTGTATCTATCTCCCTGAGTGTGCTGAACAATGTTTTTCTTAAGACAAGGTCAATATCTTCAATACCCCACATGTACTGGGATGCAGCATGCATGAGGCAATTTCCATCACCTGCAAAAAAGAAAGAAAAAAATAAGAGTGCATTGTTTTAAATGACTACATTAAGAAAAAAAGAAAAAGACACAGGATGTAGAAATGCACACCACCTATATCCCATGTGCATTTCTCTCCAAGGCTTCTACAAGTAGACTTTTAACAAGATCACAGCTATCAGCTCCCTGCTCAGAGGGAGAAATCAAGCTGGTTGCCTCTCTACTGTTATCACTCTTTCAACACGTGGTATTAAGCTGTCACTCAGCAATGGTGGGAAGCCTGCTCCTTGTCTATCTTATTTAACTTTGACTGATATCATGAACTAAATTTTACAATCAGCTGCAAGCAACAAACACAGCTGAATTAACACGACAAAGCTATTTTAGAACTAAAAAGGAATGTATAAATGCTAATGAGGGAAATTACCCCGTGCCATCAGGTGTACATTTGGGTAAGAGATAATGAAAAATACTAAGAATATATTGTAGTAACAGTGAGCCTCAAGTCCCCTGACGAGCACTGCATTGTAGGGCTTGGCACTTGGCTGTACTTGATGGAGGAGTACAAAAAAAAAAAAAAAAAAAAAAATCAAAAACCCAAAACAAAAAGAAAAAGAAAGACAGAAAGGGAAGAACAGGTGATGCGTGCAAAGCAATTGCTTTACACACGTCTTCCCTTCCTCTCAGAACATGGGCTGTGTGCTTGATGTTGAAAATATTTGTTAGAGGGCTGTATTTCTAAAAGACAAAATTAAAACTACTTAAATGAATAGCATAATGATTTCCTTTTCATTGGTAGAACACTTTTCCATTCAAAAAGTCCTCCATACTCCATAGGAAGGCAGGAAAGCAATGTTCTGCAATTTCACAGGTGAGGAAACTAAGAATCAAAGTAGCTAACTCGATCAAAAGGTGTTCTACCTCTACCCATCTTCCTCAAAAATCTTTTGAAGGAGAGAAATCAAGAATCACTACTGTCACATCCTCAGATTTAAAACTAGGTCTGCTGTTTACACCACAATAATTTCCTCAGAATAGAGGACTTCAACCATGGCAGAGCTACTAGATTTCACTCATGTGAATAAAAATTCAAAGACCTTCCACGCACAAAAAAGTTAAAATGTCAGCTAAAAATGCCAGCTTGCTATGTGCATTATGAGCTCAAGTACATCATTTGTGCACTTCTTCTCTTTTTCTATGAAACTGCACAGGAGAATCTACAACAGCCTCCAGATCCTGAAAAAATCACTTGAAGTCCTCTTAGCATTTTATAAATTGTTACAGCCTCGTCACATATCAGGCTCTTGCAGTTGCCTTTTGGTTTCCGAATCTTGTCTTGCAAAGCTTACTTAACGTCTGCAAACAGCATACTTGAGCTCAGAATCAGGGAACAGCACATAATACAGAAAAACTGACTGGGTTTCCTTCCGAACAAGAAAGATGACATATTAATCCCAATAAAGTTTTCCCTTTGCAAAATCTAGAGCAAAGATAAGATTTTTTTTTTTCTTTCAGAGCTCACTTTCAGTTCTTTATTGAGAACCACGGCACAAAATTCCTTACGCAGCACTTGGAATTCCCCCGTGCTATTTGACTAGCAATTGAGCAACAGTTGTACTTTTTGTTCTGCAGTGCGCACGGCTGAGCAGTGAAGTCTCCGGCGGACTTTCCCGGGGGGTGTGGCTGGGCAAGCTGGAATGAGTGCCTATTCATTATACAAGTGAAATCTCTACAACCAATAGATGCTGGAATTTTTTAATTTTTTTTTTAAACTCAGTTTCAATTTTTATACCTCCTACTTCCTTCCTTTTATCCTCCATTCACACGTCTGCAAATAAATGTGTGGTGATTCACAATGGCTTTTATTTTTTTTAAATACACAACAACTCTGTAAATTCATGTACACATTAGCTAAAATCCATATTAACGAAATCCTAAAAGATACACTTCTTCAATTTTCAAAAATTAAAACCTTAATCAGAAAAAGAGAGAAGTTTTGGAAGAAAGCCCATTGTTGACTAAAAAAGATAATATATCCCTCCCATGTCTACAGGTTAAGCAGCCAAAAGCTTTTAAAAATATTCTTTACGCCATGTGGGAAGGAAAAAAAAACATCATTTCTATTCATTTGAATAATGTTGTTTTCTGGACTATTACACGGCTTCTACAAGCTTCTGTCCCCTCTCTCAGTGTTCCTTTCCCTCAATCCATAGTTCACCTTCGCATTCCTGCAAAGCTTCCGAGCCACGACTATTTTGCATAAATCACAGTTTCCCAAAGCCACTCCTCTATATATGCACTTAATGACTTTGAAACACTGAACTAAAGCCAAGTTCATTGTTGGGGGGTGGGGAGAGGTAGAGAGGGAGACAGAGACACAAACCAACCTGAATATTTCAATATCATATATACTGGTACACCTACTCAAGGATGGGCTCCAGGTCACCAGTGCATAAACTATTCCCATTTGTAAAAACTGGTCTACAGTCACGAGACAACTCACTGGACCATATTCACTGAATATTGTGTTACCATCAATAAGGGCCCATCCAAGCCATCTCAGCCCCTGCAGAACACAGACTAACACTAGGTCTGGGATTCCAATTCTGTTGTTCTTTTCTCAGGGCAAAAATTACATATACTGCCCATTTTCCTAGTAAATCTTATAGAGTGTATTTGTTGGAGTGACATTTTTGAAGACACAATACAGAGTGATGTTATTTCCACTGCATCTGTAAAGTGCTGCCTGCCCTTGCCGCAACTCCAATCCTTCTAGAAGTTCTAGATTATGCAGCCTGCATGCAGAGCCTAATTAAAATCTTGAGAATTTTAGGCAAGTGGAGAGGCAGCCCACAAGAGCCCACCAAAAGGTCACTGTCTCTATAACAATTACAGAGACAGAAATCTGGATTGGGTTCTTTAAGGCTGAGCCAGTCACCTCTACATAGTGGGTCTAATTTTTAATGGTTTCTGTAAAACACAATTGCATGCAATTGGACTAAGGAATACACTAGAATTTGGGAAGGGAGGAATGTGGTCCGGAAGACAAAGGCAGCGTGCATGTAAACACGTATGAGAAGAACGCATTCAAAGAACATAAAATAAAGGTCCATCTCTCTTGGAGTTCCTATAACCAGTAGCACCTGCTCCTTGAGCAAAGAAGATATATTTTCCACATTCTTGGAGTCCTAATTGGCCCAGTCTATCTTCCCAGTCTGGGGTACTATATGCTGTCGAGACTTCTGAGACCAGGCTTGCAGTTGCATGACCGTACATCACAGCCATTGCCGGACCCATCCTCTACCGAATGTGAAATGTCCAGCAGTCCTCACAGTCATGTGCAAAAGTTACCAGCTCATGAATACACAGACACATGCACTCTATTCAAGACATCTTTGCACTACAGCTGTACCCTTTTACTTAGGGTACCTGACAAAGCACACATTAACAACGTAACCCTGAAGTAAAGTCCTAAAACTGCACTGACCCTTGAAAGCAAAGGGCATCGCACACTTCTTGTTACACAAACACTGTTGTCGTTTGCACACACTGGAATTAGGGTTGAGTCCTGAGGGAAGCCAAAGCCTGCTAAGCTTATCAGTTAATTGAGCATTAGTCAGCCTGACGGCACGAGGTGCTGATGCCTGTCACAAAGGTCATTTCCTTGAGGCTGGAAGTCCAAGACGCCTGCTGACACAGTGGCTCCATCTGGGACAGCAGCTCAACCTCACTTGCCAGTTACAAAGGCAGGGATTATAACCGAGTATTGACTTCTATAAATACAAGGAAACATATCCTTGTCACTCCAGGCATCCGAAGTCTCCTCTTGCTTGACATTAGGGGCCATCCAGGACTCTCAGTGAGGCAGCCATCCCTTAACGGAGTCAGATTCACAGAAAGGTGATGGATTCTAAGACAAAGTTCTCACATGATATTAGGTGCTGACATGCCACTGGTATTACGAAACCATCTCTGTAATTTGCAAGCTATTCTTAATACCATGATAAAGGTGGAGGACTGTGAGAGACTCACAACAATATGCCATGTGGAAAAAATTTCAGTTTACAAAGTCAGAATGAAAAGGCACATTTTTTTTTAAAGTAATGTGCTTCTGTTTCAGTAACATAAACTCGGACACTATTAATCAAGGTGGTACATTCCTACTACCTTTTTTAATGCCGATGCAAAGACCAGCTCTTAACTTACCATTAGTCTTCAAAGGCACAAGTTTTCTAACTTCCATGCACCAGTTCAGCTTTCTTTGGCGCTCCAGTGAAGTCTGGGTGGCCTGGTCAGTCAGGGCCTTCTGAAGTATTTCCCGAAACTGAGGACAAAACTGGCACATTCTGAACATTTCTATGGTGTATCTGTGCATAGTTCTGAAGTGGTGAATTATTCCATTGGGGGATTTGACCAGATCTTCAGGAGTTCTCTCTCTGATCTTCACAGCCTTCAGCATATTGCTCTGATATAAAGCTTGAGGAAGGATGTGCTGGCCAGCCATGTTCCCAGAAGAAATCTGAAATGAAGAAGAAAAAGATTCTCTTATTGACACTTCAATGTCCATGCATCAGAGTGCTATCACTTCTGCAGGGAATTAAAATGCATACTTTTGGATTGCAGTTTTACCTAAAAAGTGTACAGAGTGGACTCAGTCCACTCCGAGCTTATACAGATAATGATTTTTAAATCTCATATCCAGAAATCTCTCTGCATTACTCAGAAAATAGACTCTGAACAGCTAATCCCAATCATCTACTTTGATCATTTACTGAGATATTAAAGAGAATTTATTCATAATGAACCAAGAAGATTGTATCACTGTTGAAAAAGAAGTCTGCATCAAAGTAAGGATAAAAGAAGGAAGAATCAAGGGAATGGAAAATTATCTTGGAGACCTGACTAATTGATAACTGCACAGTGTAATCCCTTATGAACCCAATGAAGTTTCAGCGTGTTTCAAGCTTTTGTTTTGACGACATGCCAAAAAAAGCAGAGAATGACCACTTCAGACTTTCACAGCCCATACATTCTGAAAAGTGATGCCTGGTACCGTACAAAAAGAGATAGCCTGAAGAATTGCATGCCATGCTAGTATCTGCCCCATACTTACGGTGGCTGAAGAGGGCAAATGAGGAATCTGCAGCAGAGCAAGCACTGAAGGCCAGATTTATGCTACTCTTCTCAGGGCTCCTTATATTACGTGAACAGTAGTATTCTATGGCACAGAGGTGCTTGTGCAGTGTGTGGGGGTGCAAACTGCAGTCCCACTATTACTCAGCAGTAAGTCAACATAGCTGAAAAAGCATTTCCACTTGGCTCAAAAACCCCAATATTTTTCCACAGTGAGACCATTAATGTTTACTAGCCAGCATCCCTTTCTTCAGTACCTCTGGTCTGACTGGCTACAGCAGGAGAATCAAAAAAAAAACATATAACCTCAATCTACACCATCTGAAATACTTTTTCAGAGCATACCAGTGTTGTGACTAGTTAGGGCCAAATGTAAGGACTATGTCTCACAAGAATCCCGCGCACAATAGTAACACCTCTAGCAACATATTTTCACACGGAAAGACTCTCCACACTACTCTGTACATTACTACTCTGTTTAAAAGGAGAAAAAGTAAACATTTCTCTTAATAAATGTAGGCATATCTAAAATTTAGAATTCATTTGGTCGTATTAAGAGAACCTACCATTGTGATTATGAATTACATACAAATATAACAGCGACAACTATCAAGCCATCTAGTCTTGATAAATATATTAAGTTGAAGAAGACCAGAAACAACGAAAACTGAGCAGAGCAACTATTAGGAAGTTGTCTTGCAGACATGGAAGTCTGGAGGGCAGAGAGAAGAAGATGAATGATAACCTGCCAGAGGGACTGGGAAGGTGCTCCCAAGCCTATTGAGGCCGAAGAGCCCTCTCACACAGGACACAAGCAAGCTACTCCGCACAGGAAGGGAACCAATGTCTCTCATCTCCTCACCCGCGCTGCTTCCACTGGCAAAATCCACCTTCAGCGGGAGCCCTGGAAAGGACTTCACCAGGATAAGATGAGACCTCAGACTCTTCCTGCCAAGAGTTGCCTTGTGTATCCTCTCCCAGAACCAACTGATCTACAGAGTCGATGTGCATCCTATAAAGCCCTGAACAGAGGCAGACAAAGCAAAGCTGCAAAGGCAGTACAGCCACTGTGAGCCACTTTGCTCAACTAGGGCAATGTAATTCACACAGAATTTCCTCTGCTCATGCAAGCAGCAGTGCTCACAGCCATCACAGCTGCGAACACATGGAAAAGCTTTCCTCTAGTTAATAAAGACTGCATATTCTAAACATACCTCCTAGGAATATACAGCCTTAAAATGGAATAAACTTATTTTCTCATCCACACCCCCAAACAATATAGTTTTGCATATTACTGATGTAGTCCTGTATGTAATTGTATGGATGCTTTATATTTCATTTCTTAAACAACCCTTTATTAATCTATTTAATAACCACAGCTGTACTTTTTGTAGATCAGAATGTTAAATTTCTTAATTACATCAGTAGAGTCATTGAGTCAGTGGGATTTTTTTACATGAATAAAGACTAATCACATGATTAAGCACTACTGACATGGACCCCTGAAATGGTTATTTCCAACATTCTGTAAACTTGTACTTTTTGCTACTTAAGTATTCACTGAAATGATATTATTCAATATTATTTATATATTTATGTATATATACACATATATATGTGTGTGTATTTACACACATACACACATATATATACACACACACGATAGGTGTAACACACAGGTAAAGTACTGTCTGTGCCATTTGCAGTGCTTAAATATTAATCAAAGAAAAGGCTGAACACCATTATTTCAAAAGACAGTGTGATGAAACAAATAGAACTCAGCAGCCACCTAAGCTAATGAAACTCAACAGACAACTCAGCTACAATTATACTACTTCATACTACACTAGATTTTACTACACTACTTAATTACTTCAGCATGTAACTACTATGAATTCTCAGAAAGAAGCAATAACCAGAGATTAAATGGCTAACTTAAGCAGGATCTTTTCCCAAAATATTAATACATGGGATGCTGGAAAACCCCAAATTTGGGAAATTTAGGAAAACCCGTATTCTGTTCTGAGCTCTGCTGCTGGCTTGCTAAAATTGCTTTAATTCTCCGTCCTCTATCCGAAAAATGGCAATAATATAGTCTTTTGCTAAGATAATGCTAAGACTATATCAAACTCTAAAATAAATATGCTTAATACATATTAACTAGATGGGTCTTCAGCTTCCACTGATTTCTGCACTCAGATGCTCTGTACAGAATTAAGCGTATTAGCAGCATTTACCAGACACTAAAACAAGATCAGGATTTCAGGGTATTTTACAAACCACACGACTACTCTAAGTAACTTAATTATATAATGTCCTGGTCTGCTGGAAGCATGCATACACAAGACGCAAACGACTATCTATATTACAACCAGTTTTATGTAAGAAGAGCTTAAGGTAGAAAAGTTTTCTGGCACTGCAAGCACCAAAAGCAAGTATATTAAAAAAAAAAAATCCCGGCAAATCAGGTCCTGCGAAACACACGCTAAGAAAAGCTTACTGCAGCAGCCCCATCGACCGGCAGGATCCCCGAGCAAGCCCCTGCAGCGCCGCTAGTCAACAGAGGGCACAATTTCTCCGCCCGCCGAGAGAGCTCCCCAAAGCTGCCGCAAAGCCCGCGCCGCCGCCGCCGCCGCTCCCGCTGCCGCGGCCGCGGCCGGGGCCCCGCGCGGGGCGGCCGCCCCCACCCGCCGCCCCCGCGGCGGGCGCGCAGCGAGCGCCGGGCCTGGCGCAGCCCGCGGCGGCCGTTACCTCTCGGCGGCCGGGGTCCTGCGGCCGGCGGCGCTGGGCTCCGCTCCTAGGTCCTGCTGAGCAGCGGGCTGGCGCGGCCGAGCGCGGGGGCCATGAACCCCGCGGAGCCTGCGCTGCTGCCGCTGCCGCTGCTGCCGCGCTGGCGGCGGCCCCGGGGTCACTCGTGGCGTCGGGCCGGGCTTCCCTCGGCCGCCCCCTCCCCGCCGGAGCTGCTGCCGCCACTGCCTCCGCTCCAGAATGAGCGGCTGAGCCGAGCCTCTTGTTTTTTCCCTTTCTGTTTTAGTGCCCGGGCAAAAACCCCCACCGGGGATTTCCACCTTCAGCGCCTGGGACTTTCCGACATGTGACAACCGCAGCGCCGCCGCCGGCTGCTGCGCCGCGCCGCCGCCAGGGGGCGCCGCGGGGCCCCGCGCCGCGCCGCGCCGCGGCCCTCGGCAGCCGCCCGCGCCCGCCGCGCCGGGCCCGGCCCGCGGCGGCCCGCAGCCCGCCCGCACGCTGCCTGCAGCAGCCGTGGCGCCCCGGCTCGCCGCGCCGGTGCCGCTGCAGCGCGGCGGCACCGCTGATAACGCCGCGTCGCCTCCCCCCCCACCCAGTGGTGGCCTTGCCCACCGTCCGGCTCTCCGTCCGTGCCCCACGGGCGCAGCTGCCCGCTTCTAAGGGGGCGTAAGCAGGTTTGTAGACAAACCGACCCCTTTACGTCCTGCGCTCCTGCAAGGGATCTCCCCGGTGTGACAACGGCCATGCAAAAGGCCCCTCGGACTGGAAGGGTTTGTGCTGGACAGTCAGCAGCAGTGCCAATGACCAGGGACTCAGGTTTCCCCTCTTCCTCCTGAGCAGTGCGATCCTCTCTGCCAAGCAAACAAGCGTGGCAGCCAGCCCCCTACCCCCTTCCTCTGGCACATCAGGAAGGCTCGCTTGTGGGTGCCCTCCCGGGAGTGGGCCCTGGAGGTAACATGCCAGCAAGAGGGAAAGAGAGCCCGTCCCGTCTGAAGCGACTGTTCTTCTAGACTGTTTTCAAACTCAGTCGGTGTTCTTTTTTTAGGTTACATCTGCTTCGCAGTTTTGGCTTTCTATTGTAAGTAACCACAAGTGACTTCATTTTGTTAATTAAAGGTTAGACTCTGATACATAATCACATAACTGCATAGGCTGGTATTTTAGGCAGGAAGTGTTAATATACTTTAATCCAGTCCTGCTCAAGGGAAAGCTATTGTAGGAAAGGGACAGGATTTCCAACTAAAGTTAGCAAGACAAGGACATCTTAGTATGTCTGAATCTAAGAGTTTGTAAACTCTTGGCTACACCTAGCAATTTGTAAGAATCATTTAAGATAATGATTACAATCAATTCACACCTTAACATCCTGAAATCTTTGCAATGGAAAAATTCACTTGGTGATACTTAAGGCAATTGTAACTTACAATGTGATTGTACATATTATTTATGAAGATGATTTATGTTAAAAAAAAAAAAAGTTATTCCTTGCCCACCTGGCTTGCAACCTGAAGGCACACAGACATCAGTGCGACAAAGTTTCTTGCAGTTTTAAAAAACATTATCCTTATAGATGCTGATCTCCTGCCAGTTCCTGAGCATCCTCCACTGCCACCAACTTGATGAGAAGCTAGGGTTGCTCTACACCTTGGAAACAGGCCTTAAATCTTGACTTCTTCACAAAGCAGGTGTATTTTGGAAGAGTTCAGACTTGAGCCCCCTTCCTCACGTCCATTAACCCTGGCTGGCTCAGCTCATGCCTTTGTATCACATACTGTGGTTATACGACAGCACACTCTTCCACAGCATTGAAAGTGGTCTTGTGTCCAGCTCTGTGTACTGTGCTGTCCTGTCCTCTCTGCCTGTGTTGAAAAAGAAGTCAAGGACATACTTGGGAAAAGAATCATCCCTTACCATTCCTTTTTTTCCCCCCTTAACAAAACCTCCTCTCTTTACATGCATTTCTTCTGGAGGTTTTATTTTGATTTTTTTTCTTTACAGCTCTTTTCTTAAGCCTCTCTGCTGCCTTGCAAAGTAGTAGTTAGCTAGGAACTATCCACACTCAAGGACAGATGGTCTGAGAAATGACTGTGGTGCAGGGAGGCTGCATGCTTGGGGGAACTGGGCCTGGATGATTGCTTGCTTATCTAGGGCAGCAGTTGGGGTGTGGTTTACCCAGCATATAATCTCTTTTCTGGCAGGCAATTCACTTTAAAAAGATCCTGCTATTCCCTGCTCCTGGATGTTTTTCCCTGTCCTCTCATTTGTGCTGAGGTATTGGATTACTGAAGTGATCTGACTGGAAAGCATTTTTTTTTTTTTTTTAAGCCCAAACCATTCGTCTGGCGTGGTTTGAAGTACGGCCGCTTGGCCAGTTTTGCAGGGGTTGTCTGAAGCGATGGTGAGTTTCACTGTGGTGTGGAAATGAAGACCTCTGGTAGGAAATAGAGAAAAATGGTCTGATTTACCCCCTGCTTTATATGTGAAACTGAGCAGTAGTTTAGCAGCTGGTTCTAGTCCCTTCTGGTTTTTGCTTGCAGGAAGAAGAAAATAAGTATGAGTAAGGAAACTATTTAACAGGTCCACAGGTAATAACTGTGAACCTCCGAGGGAAACACTGAGTCCCAGGAAAACCTGAAAAGGCAACAGCTTATTTTTGCTATTCTAAACTCTGAGCATATCTGAATATTCATAATTACTGTTTACACCTTGACAAACTGAAAATTGATTGCACCATGGCTGATGCTTAGTGCACAGGTCTGAGCAGGATGGCAGGAATTCATTTGATCTGAGTTTTCACAGCACAAAATGAAGTTCTCTCTTGTCAACCAGATCTCCTAGGCAATATAGTAATAGACTAAAAACATCGACAGCATCAATTATAAAATGTGTAAATACACATTCCTCTTTTTAGATATACTCTCATTTCTTGTAATTATACCCCATAGTTTATCCCCTTATAATCCCATATTATGATATAATGTAAATATATATAAATATAAATAAATATAAATTTGACAGAATATAAACATACATGCATACACATATATAAGGACAAGGAAAATTTTCCTCTTTGAAGTGCACACACACACACACACACACACACACGTACACACCTATATGTAATGATTCCATTTAGTTGATTGTGCTTTGGGGACAAGAATGAATCTCCCAAGGTCCCGTTCAGCTCTGTTTCTCTAAATTATTTTAATGGGATTTTTCTCCTTTTTGCTGTTCAGGAAGGAGGAGTTCTTGCTCACTAAATTAAACCAAGACCTCAGTGTGTTCAGAAGATTGTCACCAAGTACTTCAGAGATTGCTTTATGAAGGACTCATTTTCAAGACAGTACTTCTATAATATTCTATCATAGGATGATTATTATGATAATATTTATGGATAGTAACATTCAGGCTTTAATAACTCAATCATTAAGAGGTCTTTTAGTATCAGATAATTCTGTAAGAGGTATGATTCATCTAGAAGGGAGGAAAAGGCTCATAAAAGGGAAATCCCTTCTATTGCAATAGCAGTGCTTGAGGTCACGCTTGAGTTCAGCACTTCTGTCTTCCAGAAGCCCTTTCATTACTCCTTTTCCTGGCGGTGGCAAAGTGATGAGAAGGACTTGTTGGTATATAGGAAAAAGAGGGAGGAAAATCCCTTAAACTTCAATCGAACAGAAAACTGGTGCTTACTACAGAATCAAATAGTGATGGCAAAAAATACCCAGACTCATCTCTGTCAGCTCTAGCAAAAGCTGAACTGGTTTTGTGAATTTTCCATTATACTCATCTGAATAAAGTAAGAAAAACTTCAGATTTCCAAGGCAACTTCTCCTGGGTTATTGTGGCAAGGGACTCTACTCAAAGAAGGCATCATTATTCATGCTGCTGATCCAAGCCTCAGTCTTTTCTTCTTCTTTTCATCTTTTTAATGTCCATTTTACAAATGTCAGGAAGTAAACGGCTGGAATTGCAGTGGGGTCTGAAGAAGATGAAAGTTCAAATCTTGTCTTAGGCACCTTTGTTGAGATTTAGGTTAAACATTAAGAATAACATTCTCACATTAAGCCTAGTGAAACACTGCAATAAATGATTTATGGAGGAAAACACTGGACATTTTTAAGAATAGATTATCTTAGCCAGAAATGGCTTAATTATGGCTGGTCTTGTCTTGGAGTGTGGAGGTAATGGGCAAGATGAAATCTCAGTGTGTCTCTTCAGCACTGTTTTATGAAATTCTCTGAAATTCTATGTGAAAAGGTTGCATTTGCAAGAACAGTAATTTCCCCACTTCGTTTTTAGCTGTCATTCATTCCTGTGTTATCAGTATATAATGGATCAAGCCTGAAGGCCTTTGAGACCTGCAGAAACAGATAGCTCGAACATGTGCAAGACTCAGCATTACTGACCCTCTGCAATGTGTAGAGAGAATTCTAGTAAGTCCCCAACAAGAAATAAGCAGAAAACCAAAAATATTTCCACTCAGGAGAGCAAAGTGCTTTTTAGTGGATTTTGAAACAGGCTCAGATAGGGCTAAATTGAAGAAAGTAGGAACGGCTATAGCAGCCCAGATCAAAGGCCCATCTAGCTCACCACCCTGTTCCTCACAGTAGCTAATAGACAATGCCTAGGAAGTGGTGTAGGAACAAAGCAGGTTGTTCCTGATACTTTTCTAGCCCTCACTTTGCCATAGCTTTCCTGTGGGCCTTTGGGCTATGCTTTAGCATTGTAATGCCTCAATTTCTCGGTTTTACATTAAGTATATTTCTTTTCTTTAATTTTGACGGCAAACTCTTCAGGATAGAGCTTTTTCTTATTTTCTGTTTGCCATACCTTAACACCTAGATGCATGGGTATCATGCATATCTACAAAGCCTAGTGCCTGCTCCAAGCAAGTTACCATCTAAGTGTAGCAGACTTCTCTTAACTGTGAACTTTGAATGTCTTGAAGGACTTTGATTTAGCTTGAGGACTGTAAGCATAAAACACAGCATGGGTAATGCTCCGATGGAACAGGTTGTGCACAGAGGTGCTCCTCTTTTCAAAACAAGTTGAGCGGTAGTCGGGCATGCCTTAACTGCACAGAGCAAGCTACTATCTTCAGGTAATGTGCACCCAGGCATTTGGGCATTTACATTGCTATTTATGTTGGGGTAACTACCGTGTTGCCTAAATGAATAATTCATACTGCAGTAGATTTCTGAGAAGGCATGTGTGTTTCAGCAACAACTCAGCATCCAGAATGCTGCCATTAGCTAACAAATAACTAGGCAACTAAAGACAATGCCCCATCTAAAGTGAGACAAGAACTATTGTTGTGTTGCTTTCTTCTGTTCCCTTCTGATGAGACTATAAAAGTAGGTATTCTAACTTTAGGATTGCAGTAAGCCCTTAGAACAGAGCTACATCCTCTGGGAGGGAACATAAAAGATGGGGGGATGGAGCTAAGCTAATGTCTGTTCACCTAATTAAAGCCTTAACTCCTCTGTCCTCTGATCCCTGAACAGCTCCAATATGTAATGCAGTCAGTCGAGCTTCCTTGGATAAAACAGCCTGCAGTTCAGCAGACTTGCAGATCTTCCAGGTCTTTAGTATGTTTTACTACTTTAGCTCCTTTCCCAATGAAAACTAATCTCACTGGAAGTTTTAATATTGTCCCAAAATACATGCAGTTTGCATCATCTGAATGGTAAAAATTCAGCGCAACCTTTTCTCATTTCTTTGATTTTTTTCAATAATGCCTTTTCCTACATACTTTTGCATTTATTAAGCCAACCTTATGCTCTTTAAACTTCACTAAATCTATTTTAAATCATAGTTAATTTCCATGTGCTTGGTGAATACATGAATGAATGACTCGGTGTCATTCCTAATATGGAAGAACCATTGATGCCATTTTCTGTCAAGACAGAAATATTCCTTCTGCTCAATAGCTCTTAGCAATAGAATTAAGCAGGGACTTCTAGTTGAATAAAAAGTGATCACCTAAAGGTAATTTAGTCATTAATAGTGGGCAGAGCACTAAGCTTATCAATCTTATCTACAGCACATGGTGATGCACTGCAGTGAAAACAATGTTTCTGATAAGCTTCTCATGTTCATAATTGCCCTCCTCAATAACTCAGGCCACATTAAACTTCACCTGTAGTTTCTACATCAGCCTTGTAGCTTCTTGATGTACAGTGCTCCATCAGGGAAAATCAATTTTGATTTCATCAAAGAGGTTAAAGCTGTGTAAAGGGCCTCGTACTCCCAGAGCTTACTGTAAGTCTTGTTTTAGAATAACTATTGGCAGTCCAGGATTTAGTCTTGTTTGGCACAAGATCGGCAAAATGGTTTCACTAGGATTTTGCCTCAAAAGTGTTAATTATTGAGTAGGCTTCAGTATCTTATTTTTTAAGAGGTTAACTACATTTTGGGTACAGTCAAAGCTCACAGCCGTTTTCAATAACAATGAGGAAGTGAATTCATTCTTGGACTTTCAAAAGCAGAGGAAAGGCATTTCCTTTGCGTAGTGCAAATTCTGTGCATGGGGGAATAACACAAGAGTATTGTATGAGTGGCCAGAAAATCAATCTAGCTTTCCAAGTGGAGAGAAACTGAATTTATTGTATTTTAGCACTGCCAGAATTTCCCTAAGAAAAATTCCTCCAAAGAAGGATGTTTGCTTTTGCACGGGAATTTACCACTGTTTACTAAATTAAACAACAAGACTCCACAGATTGTTAGTTTGTAGGAAACATTTAATCAGCTCCCTCCAGGAAAATGTGAATTTTGCTTTATAAACATGGATTTAGTTAAGATCCAACTCTGATCCTATGTTTTAACTGAAAAAAATGTATTATTTCCCATGGACTTTTTTCTGATTCATACTGATTTCAGGGAGAAGGGATTCACCATTTTTGCAATGACAGCACTTATTGGTAACACTGATGTAACCATCTATTCCGATCTTCACAGAGAGAGTTTTGTAAGATTTTTGCTATCTACATACAGGGAATGTGTTTTCATGTCACATGCCCCCACCTCTGTAATTTCTGTAGCTGCAAAACACAGCCCACAAGCTGCCTAGTGTAGATTACTGTTAACTGAAGCAGATGGAGAGGAGTTAAAGTAGTCTCAGGTAGATCTGGGAAAAACAGAGAGAAGCAATATATCTAGGATCTACTATACAAATATATCCATCTCTGCTCTACATAGAGTGCTCTAAATAACTGTATTTCCATTCTCATGGTCTTAAAGTATTAAAATTGAGGGTTGTCTGACTTGTACCAACTGCACCAAGCAAGTGCATCACTCTACCTGTTAACTTTCTTTTTGTGGGGGGCAAGAGTTTCTTTCTGTAACAGTGACACTTTCCAGACTGTGGGATAAGGAGCTGCTGAAGGGCTGAAGATTTGTCATTTTTCTTATGCACCTGTAATTGTTTACTATATGAAAGTAAGTACATTGCATGCTTTCTGATTGGATTGGTGAGTTAGCCATCCTTCTTGGAGGAGACATATCTTTGTTTTGGTAGACTGGATTTACAGAAAGCTGCTTTTTCTGTTAAAAAAAAAAAACCCAGATCTTTCAAATGCAAGAGATGCTGAAATGCTACCCAACTCCTCATGACTGAGATCAAAATATGTTTACATTTTAAGTCCTCTCTATACAGAAGAATAGATGTCATGTGTAAGAACACCAAGTATGATGCTTTTGCATGATAGCTGAAGGTGGATTGTAGGAAACACCCCATTGTGGACAAGATGAAGGCTGAAAGTTCAACGCCAAAAATACAGGTACACTATTTATACCTTTATCCCCGCTTGGTCATGTCTGGCAGCAATCAAAATACCTGGAAAGAGCAGTGCTCAGCTAGTCCTGATATCTGCAGACTCCTTGTTCTACTGTTATGCCATTTTCCCCCTTTTATGGTTATACACATTGCCCAAACTCACTCATTTTAAAAATAGATAAAAGGGAAACACTAAGCGTAAGGCTAATTCTCAAATAACTTGTCACAAAATTTTATGAAAACGCATGAGGCAGAAGCACAAGGAGCTTGCAGTCATTAAATATTCCATGGAATTTGTTACAGCAGGAAAAGTCACTGGCTTCACTGGCTTCACATGTTCAGTGTGGCCAATTATAGCTGCCTACATAGATTTCCCCTTACAGTTTCAATTGGTTTATGGCATCCTGTCATTTTCTGGCCTAAATAAAGTCATTTAGGTGTACACTGAGGAGCAGCTTTGATAGTCTCCTGAAAACATGGCTGCATTTCAGAGGTGGTTCCTGCTTAGAAGAAGAAAAGAGAGAGAATGAATATGAAAGAGATTGCCTTGTGTCACATCATCTGCTGAGAAACACAGACAGGCATATGCAATTTGAGTGCCAAAGGGTATGGAGAGTCCAGGCAGAGGGAAAATAAAGTACTAGGCATTATGTATGTCAACAAAAACAGGGCTCTTGGCAACATACATATCTGTGGAACAGTAGCGAAAGGAGTGACAAGAAAGGGAGGCAGACAGGGAACAGTAGCTATATGCAAAACTCTGAGAAACTGGTATGCAACTTGCTGCATACAGTGACTCTACATCATTATCAAGGTAGGTAGACTGCAGAACTAGATGTCTGTGCTTGCGGATTGCTCTTCTATTGCCAAAGCAATACAAAGACTGTTTGTTCCAGTAAGCATACACACCTGTGTGCACAGAAGATAAAGAATGGGATGGAGAAGATGAAAGCTTGAGATGATAGAGGCAGCTGAAAATAAACAATAGGGAAAAAGACTCTGGAGTAGGAGCATGTGGGGCAGGTGATGTTCACAGATTCCCTGTGGGTTCATTCTTGTTGACATTTGCAAATAGCCTTTCAGCTCGTCTTCATGAGTCCTCTGAATCTTTATGTCTTTCTGTTCTTGCGGGGGGGGGGGGGGGGGGGAGGGGGTATACTCTGGCCCACATACAGCTATCTGTGATCTGTACTCATGAAAACACCTGCCCACGCTGTTCAAATCTGTCTGCATTACACTCCCTGAGCTTTTGTTTCGGGGGTTAGCTCGTTTGTCCTCACAGTGCCCTTACTCATTCATCCCTCTACCTGAGCAGAAAAGCATCCCTTTGTGAGTATCATGCAGATCTAACGGCACTGTGATCAGTTATAACCATGATTCAGAATTCACATCCTGAGAGGGGCATAAGCTGTTTCACTTCAGTGTGATAGAAAATTAAATGGAGTGATAAGCATCAGGTATTTTATGTCATGCTTTGAGATCATCAGTTTTAGGGACAGTATCTTAGTGTCTGTGTGGCTTGACATGGTCACTGTTGTCTAGATTGTGCAAATATCATCAGCCTGAATAATTTGTTCTTGTAAAATTCCTCCATAAGGAACAGCAGTCTTTAGTAGTTTGTAGTCATAATCCAGGGCCTTACTCTTCACAAACATATTGTCCCAGGAGTCACTGAACTCCTGTGACTGTATTCTCTTCTGGGTGCAGGTACAGTACACCAACAGTAGCAGTATGGATCTGTCTGGTCTATCTCTGTTCTCTTTGTATGATAAACTGAATCCCTAGAAATGCAGGGAGGAAGTAATCTCTACACCCTCTGCTTCCGCGGTAGGTTCTTCTGGAGACTGCATGAATAAGATCTATCTGTTCTGCTCCCTTGGTTATTTGGATGGATATCATAATCAGACATTAATCACTCTAGGATCATTGCCTGGGTTGTATAGAGAATGATTTCTTTATGCATAGGACAGGTGGCACTAGAACAGATACTATTCACACTAGGCATGAGTAGAACGAACTGGTACTTTGAAGTTCAAAATGGGAGTCTGTAAACTCTGGAAAAACTTCCTGGAATCAAAGTTATCCCACACAGAATGGGTAATCCCCCTCATAAAGCCCTGCATGATTCTACTGAAGCTCTGCAATACTTTACCTAGTTCCACTGAACTGTGCATAAAAAAAAAAAAAAAAAAAAAAAAAAAAAAAAAACAGTGCTGTTATAGTCCATAGCTAATTTAAGAGCTGAATTCCTCATCAAAGGTAAAATCCCCTAAGTGAACATTCACTGTTGCAACAGCATTTTTGCAGATTTGAGGCATCTACCCATCCTTACCCAACCTTAGTTCAATACTCAGAGTATCTGCTTGACTTCACTATTATTACTTGGACACAGCTGATACACTGTCTTTCAGGAACAATATCTGAGTATGTGTTCAGTCTAATGTCTTAGTAACAGGATTAAGCAAAACTAGTTTACTAAGCTTGCTCAGCACCACCAGTGTTAAAATGCTGTTACCCATTTTTTGTGTTTGTCAAATTGTATATTTTTTTGGTGAAATGGCTCACGTTGGCCTCCACTACATGGTGAATTTGGGAATGGAGGAAGAGATGAAAAGCCTGAGTTAAAAAATTTCGTTCTTTTCTAAGGTTGAGGCTAGGAAAAAAATACATTGTTTTGTGCATGTAAAAAAAATCCAGCAACTTTTTCTTAAGCGTGTCTGATGAGTTATTCTTTGGAGCAGAAACTTGACATGACAAGAGCAAGACTTACATGTTAAGACTGTGCTATTTGCAGCTCAAGGAAATACCAGTCCAAACCTCTTGCTAGTCAATTGCTATTTATACATGTGGGTAGAGACTCTTTTAAGGTCAAACCATAAGTCATCCTGTGCGAGTGACCTTGTGTAAATTCCCCGCAGCTCCTTGCAGTGACAGCAGCTCCAGGGACACAAACTGGGAGTGGGCTCAGCTTTCCCTGAGCATAAACTGTGGCTTGTGCAGTGCAGAAACCCCTGCACAGGACTGCTTTGCCTCCCTCCATCCTGGCTGGAGCTACATCTCCAGACCATGTGCCACAGAGCTCACCTCGTGGCTTGGATTGGCCTTAGTGCTTTCTGTGAACAATGTATTTGCCTGCCACCCAAGAAAAGTCCTCTGGTCGACCTGAAACCATCAGGAGTCAGATCAAATTCTTGCACCTGAAATATACTTCCAGGTGAACACAAGAGGAGGTGGCAATTCTCCAAGATGCTTAATTGCCCAAGGGAGGTAACATGTACAGAATGTGGCTGACACTATCTGCTTTCTGCCTCTAACACAGAAAGTGACATGAGGTCAGAGGCAGACTAGATTTCCTTTACCCCCTTCCTCAAGTAGCTCAGTCTCTGAGCTCTGGTGAGGCAAAACAAAGTATGCAGGAAGAATCTTTCAGTCAGTCTTGCTCAAACTTTGGCACTTAAATAAATCATTATTTATTTCCTGGATGGGAGATAGAGCATTGAGGAGTTAGTTTTGATGATACACTAACAACAAGGAATTTTACTGAGACTGGTCCAATTAATAGGTAAATGGAGAGTGGGGTAGTGTCAACAGGCAAGGTTGGGAGCACCTTACCCTGGACTATAGCGTCTGCTGCTGTTATCTGTGGGAGGTGAGCATGGGTTCTCTCATATTCCAAAAAAGTTAACCACAAGCTGCTTAGTTAAAAGGTAGGAAGCTGTAACATTGCTTCCATGTTCTTTACTTTGTTCCTAGTGCTTCATTTTAATGTTACAAATGCTGGAAATGGAGATAAAAGGTTTTCTAATGAGTAAAAGAACATTTTGTTCAGCCCAGCTGGTAAACGCAATTTTTCAGGTTAAGGAGACGGACAGGAAAGTCCACATTTTGCTCCAGATCAGATCACTTCATTTATAACTTTTCCAGTTCTTTCACCAAACCATACCAGCTTTACCCAAAGTTCCAGTATATTGCCATCCTGTGAGTGTGTCATGTCCACAGCGTGATGGAGCATACTCTATCCCCTCGCAGATCCATGTGTCACCCATACAGAGTAATGCAGAGATTTGCTGCAGCCCGGAGATGTTGGGCAAAGCTGGACCTCCTTCAATTAAATACCTCCCAATAGTCCACATCAAGGTGGAAGGCAATGTAAACGAGATAAGAGAGTTTGTCTCTCCAATGTTTTTAGCTGCCTTCCTCTTGCCTAGCAAGCATGGTAGGAGAGGGTAGTATCTGTGACTTGGGAAGACCCTGATGTTATTTGTGTGGCAGTTGAGACTTGGTGGTAATCCTTGACATGCAAGGCTGAAGAAAACTGAATTTCTAAGCTTAGGAAAGTGAACTTGAGGACTCAGCACAGTTTCTGTGGGAGAAGGGAAACCAGGCGCTGAGAAGCTGCAGAAGGGAAGAGATTCAGTAAACTGATTGACTTGTTAATGGCACTAGAATAGAAGCAAGATTGGACTGGGGAAATCAGTGAGGGCAGAGGAATCAGTGCTTTCTAAGAGCTAAAATGTGGGATAAGAACAGGAAATGACTGTAAAAAAAATCAAGCTAAGGAAGGAAAAGAGTGAGACAGTGATAGGAGGACCCCAGAGAAAAGTCTAAGACAAGGAGTCAGAAAGCAGAGAACAGGGAAGGTGAAGGCTATCAGCAAAAGGGCCAATACTATGAGTTTAGGAGAGGTTAAGACTGAGCCGGGAGGGCCAGAAGAGAAGACTGGAACTTGGTAAAACAAGGAGATTGAAACTAACTGAAGAAGCTTGAGGAATTGAGACTGGAATTTGAAGAGAACAAAATTGGAGCAATAAGGAAGAAGTAGATGGACCCTGAATAAGGAGGAGTGAGGAAGGAAAAGGAGAAAATGTGAGGGAGTGGGCAGAAAACTGTGCGCCCCGCTGCACACTTTCTTCTGGAGTTATGTCATCTCCATATCAGAGATTATCCATGATGCCAGTTGGCAGATGACATGTCTAATAAAGGCTAACGGTCTGTCCCAAGGGACAGAGATCTGCTTGATGGATGCAGTCCTGTAAATGAACCACTGGAGACAGGTGGCAACTTAAAATATGATGTGGCATGATGGAATTTGTCTTTCTTTTGTGTGTCCCACACATCTCATCACCCCCCTAAGATTCAAGAACATTATTTAAGTCACAAGTCTAATATGTCAGAAAGCTTGTCTTCATCAGAGTACAAGCTATGTGCATAAAGGCATGATTATAATACATTTGTCTTGAGGGGATTCAAGGTTGTTAGCTAAAGCAAAGAGGACACTTCCTACATGTTCAGGGCTTGGTCTTACTCGCTGTATCATATTGAAGGAAGGGATTGCAATGAAAGAAATATAGCCATGTGGTAAAGGTGGTTGCATGCTTGCTTGGGAAACTGTACTTCACCCTCTTCTTTGCCACAAAATTTCTGTGTGGTGCTAGGCAAATTTTTGAAACCTACCTTGTCAGAGGTGGTGACTGACTGGGTACTCCTTATATTATGCGTGTGTGGGTGGAGATTTAGGGTCTGACACGAAGGAGTGCTGACTTCTCACAGCTGTAGTGGAAGTAATGCATGTTGTGTTTTAAAGATAGAAAGTACCAAATAAACTGAGACATCAGGTCCTATGGAGTACACAGAAGTAGTGGAAACTTTTGACCTTACTCACTTTGCGCTTCAGTTCCCTATCTGTGAAATAGGTGTTGTACTACCCCTCATGTTGCAGGACTTATGAACAAAGAGAAGCTAACATACAAAGATACTCAGATGTTTTAGCAATGAGGCCAGAGCAAGAATCTGTGAGTAGTTTTATTTTCAGAGTAGCATTTGAGTAGTAGGTAAAGTGTGAGGCTATTCATTGAGCAAAGAGGAGGACACGAAAGATCAAATAGCTGCACACTGAATGACTTGCTTGCAGTCTGTGCATGCAAAGAGGTAGTAGTGGGGTGGAAAAAGATATTATGAGATCATGAATTGAAAGGACTGTCTCTTAAGGCATAGTGCAACTAAATTAGAGCTGCAAAGGTGACTTGAATTCTGGAATTTCCTAGCTTGAGTGTTTAATTAATATGTTTGGATTTGTAGTCCATTTAGTAGCAAGATTTTAAAAGAATGGGCAAGTATCACTTTATGAACTGTCTTATCAGGATTTGAAATGAGCATTGAAGAGTTGGGAATAAACCACAGATCCCTCCATCTTGCTCTTTCACTAAAGATCAAACAGGACACACATTTTTGTTCCAGTCACATTGGATTAGAAATATCATATAAACACAAGTCTGCAGTTTACCTTGGAGTCCAGTGGCTGTCTTGTTATTTGGCATAATTAGGGGAGTACTGATCTGTAAATACAGAGCATAGTAGAGAAGAAATCCAAGCCTGACATTGAGGGAAATCTTAATGAATCTTGATTTTACAGAAATCTTTGGGGTTTGAATGACTCTAGTTTAATGGAATCAAAAGAACTTACAGTACCAATATAACAGTGCAAGTCAGGGATGGAGATTTAGTCTCTAGCTTTGGAATTAAAGAAAGTTTCCTAGAACTGGCATTTACCTGTGTTTTAATGAGCAAAGGGGTACTCCTTTCCATTGTAGTGAGAGTGTGTGGAATCCCCTCTAACAACTGATAATGAAACTGCAACTGATATATTTAAAATCACACATTTGGTGGTTTGTTTTCTAAAAATTTCTGTGAGTCACAGGAGTCTGTGAGGCCAGTTGGGAGCAAAGGCAGAAAAAGAAGTCTTTCACAAATGTAGGTCGCTAATGATCGAAAAGTCAGTGGAGTAAAAATAAAACTGCTAGACCAAATGTAGGTCCTTAATCCAGTCACTACTTTGGGTACAGAAACATTTGACTTCTGAGGGAAGAAAAACTCACAACTCTGACTCACAAGTCCCCTATCAAATAAATGAATTATGTATCTTTCTCTACTATGAAAATAAGATTGGAGTGTGATTTATATAGTGTGTATTTCTTTATTACAGTCTGTAAATTCAAAGCGATGATTTTGACATCATGTGGAACATTTATCAGCAGCATTTTAAAACTCAGCATATATATGTTTCCTGGTGTCTGTTTTCACTAGAGATTTCTCCTGTTCTCAGATATGAGAGTTCTCTTTAATATATTATAGACACAGAAGAAAGGAAGATCTTGTCCTTCTTTTCTTAACTTCATGTGATGTTTATTAAAGTGACTTCAAACTGAGACTGGAGCTTTCTTTAATTAGACTGTAGAAGTAGCAAGTAAAGAGATAATACAAAAGTATCTTCATCCTTTTTAACACAAATTCAAGAAAGTAGATTCATTAAACTTGGTAACTGTGGTGATTCTTACCTTCTCTTTGGCTGCAGTTCCAACTATAGCTGAAGTTGTGGGCCTGGGATCAACTGTGATCAACTACTGGAAAATGTTAACAGTATCTGTGAGCAGAAAATGCTGCAGCTCTTGACATACCATTTTGCTTCACCACAGTCACAGGATGTATCTCATTCAGACAACTGATTTTCTGCTGTATTTGCTGGTGTGGCATTTAAGATTTGTTATCTTGCTGTGAATCAAGGCTGGGACCCATGGCATGGAAGAGGCTGCAGGTGCTTAGGGAAGAGCAGCTGCTAAGCTGAGCAAGAAAGTGAGAAGCCTGGGGATGTCAAGATCTTGAAGAGAGCATAGAAACAGTAATACAGTTCAAGGAGGTCATTACCTTTAAGTTCTAAAATTCATCTTGAGTTATTAAGGACTCTGTTAATTAGGTTTTATTGCACCATATTGCTAGGGAGCATTTAGTTTATTTACTTGAACTTGCAGAAGGTGGTCTTCATGGTATTCCTGTTCTCTTGCAGGAGGATTTTTTGGAGAAGGGTAGTTCAGCAGCAGGACTGTTTAGTATAGTTCTTTATGGTGTTGTCTCTAGTCCAGTATATTTGAACGTCTAGACTGTTATCTTGAAGAACATCTGTTCATCATAATGGCCTGCTAGAAACAGCCACACAAACTTCTGCCCTAAACACTGTATTTTTAAAGACTGGTGAAAAAATGAAGAGACAGTTCAGTGTATGCAGAGATCTTACTTGACCTGTTGATATAGCTGGAAGTATTAGACAAAACTCTGGGTGCACAAATCCTTCCCCTGATTTGAAATAGAAAATTCACATTTCAGAAAACGAAGAGGCACATTTGTGGGTTGGAGAAAACATCTTTCAGTGGGAGATTTAAAGGGTATAATCTGTTTAGTTTTCAAAAATGAGGGCTGAAAAAAGATTAACTTGTTTTTTGATAGGCATTTTCTGAAGGAGACAGTGCTGGATGCTGCTTACAGTAGAAAAAGGCAAAACAAAACTCAGGGGCTGGGAGGTAAACCTAGACAAGTTCAAATGAGAGGTTAGAAACTAATCACTAAATAATGGTGATTTACTGAAACAAATACAAAGGGGATCCAGGATCTCTTGATGTATTCAAATCAAAATAGGACACCTTTCTGAATGATAAGTATCAGCCAAATGCAATAGAATACAACTGATGGAGTTCAATGCATGGGTGACTAGATGAAGTGTAACACTCTGGAATATATAGATGATCTAATTTTCCCTGTCAGCCTATGACTTTTTGAATTGCAGGTGCTAACTTTTGATGGATACATAAACCTCTGCTACCAGATTAACTGTTCACCAATCCAACAATAAGCAACCTTTGTGTAAGAAGGGCTGGAAGAGATTTTCAGAAGTATATTTGCTTCATTTGGAAGTCATGTCCCACCTTCAAAAGTGACTTATGTCTCATCTGTACTGAAAAGTCTATAGCTTATCTGTAACATGAGCTAGCAATGTGTCCTTGTGGCAAAGAAGCCCAACAGCATCTTGGGGTACATTAGGTGGAGCGTTGCCAGTATGTCTAGGGAGGTGATCCTCCCCTTCGACTCAGCACTGGTGAGGCCACACCTGGAGTGCTGGATCCAGTTCTGGACTCACCAGTACAAGAAAGATACGGGCCTAATGGAGCAGGTCCAGCAAAGGGCCACAAAAATAATTAAGGTCTGGAGCATCTCTCATACAAGGAGAGCCTGGAGAAAAGAAGGCTGAGAGGGGATCTTATATAAATATCTGATCTGGTAGTGAAATAAAGAAGTAAAGTAAAGAAGTTGGAGCCAGACCCTTCTTAGTGGCACCCAGCAACAAGATAAGAGGCAATGGGCACAAACTGAAATGCAGACAACTCCATTTAAATGTAAGAAAAGCTTTTTACTGTGAGGTTGATTGAACACTGGCATAGGTTGCCTGGAGAAGCTGAGGGGGTCTCCATCTTTGGAGATACATCCTTGGAGAACCCAATTGGACACAGCCCTGAGCAACTTGTTATAGGTGACCCTGCTCTAAGCAAAGGGGTTGGAGTAGACAATCTCAAGAGGTCCCATCCCACATTAGCGACTCTATGATTCTGTGAACATGATAAAGAGGCAAATTCAGCCAATATATTACAGCCTGACAAGTTTCTCTATCTGTACTAACTTTGGTTTATGACGATCACTCACAGATACCGCTCTCCATACAAGTTCTGCTGGATTTGGGTACTGGCAAATAAATATATTATACCAAAATGGTATTGCTATTTGTTGAGTGGAGTGTGTGTATTAGTACATAAATAAATACAAAGAAATTTATAAATAAATATTTTATATAAAATATTGTTTCATATCAACATAACTTGTACCAGTTCAGCAGCTGATAAAATAAAGCATTTGCTACATCTACACCGAAACTGTTACCAGCATAGCTATGTAGGCAGAAAATCACTTCTCTTATCAGCACGTTTATACTGATTAAAAAAAAAAAAAAAAAAAAGTAAACTGAAGTCCTAAGCATTTGTGTCAAAAATCTGGTATAATTTACAGAATCTTGTAGGCATTTTTGAACAATTCTATCTTCTTATAAATATAGTAGTGCAACTAAGGGCAGGCAGTTGTCTCCCTCCAGAGTAGATCATTTACACAGATTTGAAGGTGTTCTATATTTCTATAGCACAGGAAAACATAAAAATTATATTGACAGAAGTTAGCTTTTCTTGACAACTTGTGTCTGAAGCAAGAATAGTACTATTTCAGTAAAAAATCATACCCCCTTCATGAAGATTACAGTCAGAGTTATAGTCTGAAAATCTGAGGTTGTCTCAGTAGCTAAGTTACTCTTTTTGTTCTGTTCTTTTTGAAGTTTGGGCACTGACCCTTGTAAGTCAGAGTATTGGAGCATAGAAATTTCAAATGAATCCTGAAATCTGATTAGCTAAGGTAGAATAGAAGGCTACGTAGGTGTCATCCTGTGAGGCTAAAAATTGGGTATTTAGAGTTTTTAGCAACCTGCACAGTACCTTAAACACAGATAGAGTAAAATATCATCTTGCTAACCTACTTGGAAAAGAAGGAGATGTAACTCTTCCATGTAGGGTCTTTATTCTTAGCACAGTTATGGCTCATAAGACAAACTGCTCTCCCTCACTGGAAAACCAAAAAGAGCCAAATTAGTTAATGGACATCTTCAAATAGCTATGTTTTAACTGAGTAAGGCATGCACAAAAATAGCAATACCTTCCTTAGGAAGGTATATAGAAACCTTCTTTTTAATGTAAGGCAACTAATAATTATTTTTTAAATGTCTCCCTTTATCATTCAGATCTTCAAAGTTTTGTGGCTCTTTTGGGGGTGTCTTGTTTATTGCATACCATATGTTAGACAGCCAAACAAAATTGAGGAAAGGCACTCACGCATCATTGCAGAAGAATCTGCCCTGTTTAGACAGCTCTCAGAAAGACACAGCCAAATGAAGGCAAGTGAGATGACTAGTCACTTTTGAATGTTTTGCCTCCCAAAGAGAAGAGCATGCTTTTGAGTGCTCCTTGACAGTGTTGCTTGTTTAAGCACTAAGATCCATGGCTTACAAACCCAACTGTTCAATGCTGCTGAGAGCCCTTGGCATTTGCCTGCCCAACAGTTGTGGCAGAGGGAAGTTTCATCATGTGAGGGTTTCCTCACGCCAGTAACACAAGATTGCCACAGTTTGAGAAAGAACATGAATAATGACTGTGCCGTTATTTTATCTGGGGGGAAGAGTCTACTGTTGTTGCCTGCTGCTGAAATAGCATGAAAAGTCACACAGTAACAATTCAGTGATGCTGCATCATGGTAATTTGTGCTAGGCTGCAAAGTTACAATCATTGTGGCTTTAAGCAACAGTGCTTTTCTCCTAGCAGGTGCATGTTTACAGAATTAAAATAGTTAAATGAGAGATGTTGATCTAAGAAAGGAGGTCAAACCGTCTTCATCCTTTCCTATTGTCTCCCTCTGTTTCCACAGAACATTGGCATGATAAAACATTTATGACTGTCTTTCTCCATCTTCTGCTGCAGATGTTAAATCTCTCTCAGCCTCATATACTCTCTTCATACCTGTTAAGTGTCCACAACAGATCAGTTGTTGCTTAGGAACAGCTGTTGACATGCAACCAATTTTCTTTACCCTAACCATGTGATCAGTATCGCCCCAAAAGTGGCTTATCTGGTTCACTTGCTGGCGTAGCCATTTCAAGAGAAGACAGATTGAAGTCACTTGTACGTTTTGTTTCTGTCTTTTGCTGTGGTGGAAAAGCCCACCCTTATTGGGCTGGTCTAGAATAAAAATGTGTGCTGAAGATACATACATGTAGGAATTGGGAATGAAAAGTCACAATGTTCTTAGAAATGGATGGTCTCTGGAAGTGGTGGGTCAGTCATCTCAGCCCACTTCATATATTAGATGTGGGAGGAGATGCCCACACTTGTTAAAAGCTATATAGGTATAGGCTAACTTAGCATCGCTTGACTGCTTTCTTTTAAGCAATATCTTTTCTTTTTTTTTTTTTTTTTTTTTTCAGAGGGGAATGCCAGACTTGACTAACAAAGACAAAAGCGGACTAAATGTTTCCTTAACAGGAAGCCACTAGCTCTGTGCTTAGCAAGTGGGGAGGGAAAGCCTTTAAAACTGCTCAAACTTTCTTATGCAAATTTTATCTATACACAAGTACAACTTTTGGGACAATGACCCAGGGAAAACCTATTCATTTGGAAATGAAGCCCCTCAATTCCTTCAGGGAGTGAGTGAGTTGTCTCTCAGTGATTATAAATGCACAATGCACAGACCTGTAGGCAGCACCAAACACAGATCTAAAGGTAAGAGGGGTGGTCACGTCTCTCAAGAATTCAGAATGTTGTTCCACAGTCTCCATCTAGTCTGATTTTGGCTGAGGACCTCCAGATAGTGTCTTTCCTAAGAAAAGCATTAAAAGAGCTTTGAAGCAAAAGTATGCTATCGAAAAGCAAAATAATGCAGCCCCACTAGAAGAACACAAAAAATTCTCAGATGAAGGCATTTATTACAGTTATAGCCAGACAATATTTGAGTGGCTACTTGAATCATCTGCATATATAATTATCATTATCAGAAAATATCCCAGAGTCCTGTCAGAGATCAATGACGCTTTCTGTCCACTTTTCTCACATGTATTAGAAAGGCTGTTCTTATCTTCAGACTTTACTGTCCTGGAATGAGACCCTGCATGCATACTTTGCTTGTTTGTGATCATGGTGGCACCAGTCACATCACCTAAAGATAAGCACGTGTGAATTTCTTAGCAGGACTGAGGCCTTAGCCAGTAGCAAGATATAATCACTGGGTAGAGCTGAAAGAGTGATGAGTGACAAATGGGTCATCGTTTACAGGTTGTGTTCTCCAGCCCTCATGGAAAAAAGAGTCTTGATGACAGTGAAGTAGTTCAGGTGAAGTAAGAGATACTGCAGCTGTTGTAACGGTCTTTCTAGAAAAATAAGTGTCTGCACTACTCTCTCTACCCCGGATCTCTGCCTCTGTCTTGCTGAAAGTGGCAGAAAATGATTATGGTGGCTTCCACTGGATTTTGGGGGACAGTTTGTAGAGGATGTGAATATGTTACATGGTGGTGCATCAGGTTGCTGTACAACTGCACTGGCTGGGGCATACCTTCCAGAGCTAAAAATGATTCTGTGCCTGGCAGACAGTTGTCCGAGAGACTAGCCTGAGGCCCTACTCTTACATACACCAGCTTCTAATAGTCCTTGGGCAGGGGGATAACACAGCTGTGTACCAAGACAGTAGAGATTTATTCCAGGCATGTCCCCTCCCTTCATCTTCCCTGCTACACTCACTGAAAAGCAGGTAGTAGCTTGTGCCACCAGAGGACTCCTGTTGCCTTTGAGTAAGCTACCTTGGGGTTGTCTGCTCAAAGTAGGTATAAAGCCCCAGGAAGATTTTGCTCCTTGAGCTAACACTTTGTGGTGAGTGTAGTTTGCCCCTTGAGCTCTGAGCTCAGTTTCTTCATCTCAACCCCTTTCACCAACCAAGAGTACTAGGCTTTATTGTAGTGATGTGGCCATATATCTTTGAGAACTGAGTGTTTTTCAACTAGCCAGCTCTTGGTGTACATGGGCTGGGGTACAGGAGATCTTGATTGCATTCTTGGTTCTGCTAAGGCAACTCTCTGACTCAGTTTCCTGATCTGTAAAATAAAGAATAAAAATACTGTTCTACTTTGTAAAGTATTTTTGAGCAAGGTAGGAAGAAGTGGTACAGAAGGAAGAGGAATTGGCAAGCCTTTTGGGAGTGGAATACACTGGTGTGTCACAGCCTGCAGCATGCTGAGATGTTACTGTGCATTGGGTCTAGGATCAACCTATGTACATGTAACAACAGCTGTAATCCTTTTCAGACAGACAGGGTCTGAATTACCTTAGAGACACCCACTTTGCTTTCCTTCTTGAGAAAGCAACAACTTTTATCCATGTGGCTGATATCTAGGAGAAGAGACCATTCTCTAGAGAACTGAAAGTGCTTTTCAGCATGCTGGAGAATTTCATTCCCTAACAGATAAGCACAATACTTATTACTGAGAAATAACCCTCACCAAATCTACTGCCTTTAACTGTCCACAGCTTTAGGTCCACTGCCACACCTCAGCAAACTGGTTTAGGCTTGTTGAAAGATGGGAGATGGTGAAGGAAATTCCAGCGTACTGCAGATGGTAACATGGTGGCAGTGGAAGCAATGATTCAGGAGGCAGCATTATTTTCTGAGTCATTGTCAATCCTATACTTCTGCCTGATGTTAGAGAAACTGTGTTGCTGCATAGTTACTATCATTCTCATGATATTTAAGAACAGAGGTTTTGGCATTTTTTAGTATCAGCGGAAGCTCCAGCACTTTTTGCAGTAGCGGACTATTACGAATTTTTATTGGGTCATGAAAAGCAAGGTAAGAAGCCCAGCATGCAGAGGTTATCTGTCCTGCCCCAAAGTAGGACCTAGCACACCTCAGTTGTTCCTGACAGATCCCCATATAACTTCTCTTTAAATGCCTGTAATGATAAAGATTTCACATTCTCTTGGTAATCTGTTCTAGGGTCTCCTTGGTTTTACTAGTTGGAAGTGTTTCCTAATCTTTATCTCACGGCTCCTTAACCTATGCATTGTTTGCAGTTGGAGCCAAACAGTATTAGTAAAAAATCATTTTGTACCACATGCTTCCACCTTTTATGAGGGAAGTGAAGAATTCTCTTTTCCAGTTAAAGTATTGTGAGGAAATCAGGTATTTATAATGCAAATACCTAGTTTCAGAATTTGCTTTCTGTCTCTATGCTGACAAGCCAACCTAGAAGAAACACTACTGTAGGACAGATGTAAAAGTGCCCCCATGGACCTGACCTGCAGTTACAACCAGTGGCAGCTCCAAACTTCACTAGCTCATGCTTTTGCTACTGGTGGTCTAAGCCTAGAAGCTGCTGGGTCTGTGAGCAGTGTAGTGAACCGAGACACCACTGTGCTTAGACAGTTCATGGTCTTTGATGAAGCTGGAGGCCCTTGTGATGGATCTGAGTGACCAAGTCACTTGAAGAATAACAGGAGGGCTACAGTCCTGTTCAATAAACTTGTCCTCATCCACCATCCTGAATGTGCTTATTGTCATGCTCTGGATGATGAGCACTGTAGAAATCTGGGCTATTTCTTATTTTGACTGCATGCCAAATAACTGAAAGAGTAATTCCTAATTGACACCAGTTGGTTTCACTTCAGCTGCATGGTGGCATTCAAGCATGCCCCATGGCATGTCAGTTTGGTGGTAATCAACCAGTTTTGATGACGGACATAGTCTAGGGCACAGCAGAGGCAAGACAGCAAGACTAGGAATGGCAGGAGAGGGTCTAGGAAATCACATTCCTGCCACAGTGATGCCAGCCCATTTTTTAAGACCCAGTTTTTCCTGGAAACAAATCCAGATAAGGTTAATCTCTTTTTTTTAAAGCTTCCAGAGAACTTCAGATCACATACTATGCATCTTCTTTTCCTAAAAAGTTGTCTTTTATTTCACTTTATCAATCAAACAGTTAAGCAAAAAAATGGATCCTCAATAAATCAGAATAACTCAACCGAAGTCAGTGGCAAAACTATGTTGTTTTATTATCAGCATGTGGAAATCAAAAGTTAATTCATTACCTGCTTGGATATAAATTCACTTTGTTCCCTCCTGCTAAAGATGCCACCAAATGGGTTTGGCCTCGTTTACTGTAGTTGTGCCAGTAGCTTCTGATCACACTCAGCAACAACTGCCTGCATAGCCATTCCCTTATTTATTTTCTCTTTCAAAGGTGACAACCTTATCTTCTCCTTACCCAGCAAAATTCTGTCCTGAAGTACAACTTTGAACTTCTGATTCATTCCTTTTTCTCTGCTGAACTGATCAAGAATTCTGTAGTAGCTAAACTCTTTTTTTTGTAGTCACATAATGGTGAAAAAAGCAATCAAAACTCACTTAAATCAGTCATACTGATTTGCCAATACTGCTTAATGTTTCTGGATTTCATGTATCAAGAATGTAGCAATTTCACAAGAATGAAGTGCCACTTTACTCAAAGTGATTTTTTAGTGATATGACTGGGAAAGCCACTATTATTTTTAATTTCCCCCAAACAATTCCCCCCAAATATTTGGAAATAGATATTTAGTAGTAGTAGCTGAAATGAAGATATTTTCTACCAGAGAATCCTTGTGAACTTCTACCATAAGACCAGTAACACTGTTCATTTCCAGAAAGAAAAGTCATCAGCCCTGTTGCAAAAGTGACTCCTGATTGCAGCTGGACAAATAATGTTTAATTTCTAATCAGCAGTTTTTGCATGTATGTTGCTTTACTTATTTCTACTTTACACTAACTTGCTACCTTTTCTACTCTTTTGACAAAAACTCAGCAATTTCTAAATTGCAACCTTTTCCTGCATAGCTCTACTTCTAGCAGTAGCATGAAAATGTTTTACATTTAAGGGAATGTAATTTTGTTCCTCTGTGTGTCAATTCTAACCAGGAAAGAGATTCTTCTTTTTTTGGTTATCACATTTTTACGCTGGCAAACATACGTGTGATTTAGATGATTGCCAGTGATGCCAGAGGGCTTGTTTCAGTTGCTGCAGCTGAGGCCAAATGCTGATCTCATTTACATTGTTTTCATGCGAGTGTAACTCTATTGACGTCGATTGACTTCCTGTTTAGTGAGGCTACGCTCAGAGCCCTCTACTTCAGAAATGATCTGCAACCTGTTAAGACCTCACCCTCTGTCTCTCATTTTGTTTCATCAGCCCTCTGTGCATGTGAAAAGCATTTGGTCATGACCATAGCGTAAAGTGTCTGCGGGAAGGGAATGTCCCCTGCGCAGGCATTTCGGTCACAGCCGACTGGGTGAGGTAGGTGTGTGCAGGAGGGAGAGGGAGTAGGTTTCAGGCACTCTCTGGTACAGGGAAAGACATGTAGTGGGTGTTGATTCTTTCCCCCCTGCCCCATTAAACCTTTATGTGTCAAGTGGGTTGAATCCTGAGAGGTCGTAGGCACATTATAAAAATAAACAGAGATCTGAGGTGGGTAGGTTACTGCTGAGGGGGCAGTAGCATGGTTAAATCAGATCATTCCTCTTTTCGGTAAGTGGAGAGTGCATAATCAACTGTTCCTACTTCCAGGCTGAAAGATTTTGCCTCCTCTTTGTGTTGCTGGAATTGATGCTGTATCACATCTGTCAGACAGGCACACCAAGGAAAGGTCATGCTTGCTCTGAAGTTTCTGAGTGCCTTTAAAACTTCTGAGCGCTGTTTTCTGATGAAAGATCAGGACAGTAACAGTGGGTTAGTGAGGATTTTTCTCTGAGAATTAATGACATCAGGATCCAGGATCATATCAATCCATCCTTTTATTTTTGAGTTAGTGAGGTGGTTCATGTGAAGAAATCAGAGAAGATCCTCTGTTCCAGGTTTTCCTTTGGTGTACCTTTTTTCACTAATAAACTCACGTAGCATTTCCCAAAACAGATGTCTCATAAAATTTTCAGTTAAGGTGAGTACTCTGCTGTCTGAAGTACTCTGCTCTCTATAATTAAGAAGCAGTTCTGTCTGTCAGTGGAAGTGAGAGAATCAAAAATACATTTCACTCCTCTGCAAAAACTTAAGGCAATCTATTGTTGAAAGCACTTTAGCTAAGCTTCACTGCAAACGTAGCTGTCATATGCTGTGACTGCTTGCAGGGCTGGTTTTAAGAGAACATTTGCATTTTCCAGTTGTTTCTAGACTTAGAGAACAACTGAGGGAAGGAGGAAACCCAAAGAAAGAAGCAAATTTAAAGATGCGCAGAGACAAGGCTGCCGTTTAGATGGACCTAGAGAGGCTGGTGGCATGGGCTGATGGTAACCTCATGGTGTTCGGTGAAAGCAAATGCAAAATCCTATTCCTGGCAAGGAAAAGACCCTTCCAAGATGGGAACTGACTGGCTGGGAAGCAGCTCTGCTGAAGAGGACCTGGGGCAGCACCACACTGCACATGATCTAGCAGTGTGCCCTGGCAGCAAAGGAGGCCAACAGCATCCTGGGCTGCATTAACAGGAAAAAAGCCTGTTAGTAGATTGAGGGAAGTGATTATCCCCCTCTACTCCACATTCACTAGACTATGTCTACAGTATCATGTCCTTTGGTAACGCCAGTCCAGGAAAGGCATCGATACGTTGGAGCAAGTTCAGCAGAGGGCTATTAAGATGGCAGGCCTCAGGCAGAAGGACTTGTTCAGCCTGGAGAGGGCCTGGAGAGAAGACTGTGAGGGGGGACCTCACAGTAGCCCCCCAAGATTGACAAAATAATTTGAATACAGCCCAGCAGCAGTCATATTTTCTATGATTTCTCTAATCTTGACCATATAGTGGGTTTATATAAGCGTTGTGTTGGCAGTTAGTGTGTTAGGATATTTCCTCTTTAGCTGAGCAATGATTTCTGTACCATCAAGAGGGGTGTATCTGCTGTGCACCTGGTATTTCATGTATTGTGTTACTATATCATGTTTTGAGAAAACAGTCCATCTTAATATTTTCTGTGAATTTTGCTGAATCCCATCCGGGCATCTGCTGGTGGGGATGCGAAGCTGAACTGGAATGACTGAGTCTGTCCAACCTTACAAAATAGTGAACGTATGTTTAGAGGACTTCAGTGACAGAAGAAAGTGCAGGCCTTTTACTAGTATTAAAAAGGATACTTCTCTGTGAGGTGCTGATGGGGAGGAAGACTGCTGCCATGTAGAAGAAGAAATAGCTGAAGAGAGGAAGGTCAGGTAGACTCAGCCTGACCTGAAATGCAGCAAGGAGCTGAGGTGGCAGAAGACACTTCACACAATAGGGGAAAGTGAGAAAAGGAGTGTAGGTCACTATTTTGGGAGTGTGCATAATCCCTTAGGACTTTTTAGGAATAAAGTGACTGTATTCCTGTATTCAGTAATCTTCTGTTCTCTGCTATACTGCCTCTGACAGGGTTAACCCTTAACAGCAAAATGATCACCCACAAGGTAGAGCTCTGAGGGGGCAAAGTGGGCAGGGGTGGCGGGGGGGGCAGTCAATACTTGAGGGACTGTTTCAGGTGTTAAAGCAGGGTTTAATCAGTCGAGGGGTGTCTGAGCCTCATGGGACGCCTTGCAGACACAGATAGGAACAGAAACCCAACAGGATACTCCTGGTAACTCAGCTCGTGATAGAGAAAAAGAAGAAAGCAGGATTTGACAATTTTAGTCTCTCTAGAGTATAAAATCAGTATTATACTGTTCAAAACATTAAAACAATTGCAGTTATTTGAGGTATTCCCATTCCCAACATAAAATTACTCGTGTAAATCTTTTTGACTTTCAGCTCTGGGACTCGGATGCGCACGTTGTCTCTGGGGCTGTTGCTGTATTGAATGCCGTGACTGTATTGTACTGCTTCGTTCAGAGTCAGGAGCTCCTTACTGGTCTGTCCCCTCCCCGCGGATCCCAGGCTGTACGACTCTACACAGGCAGCCAATAGAAAACACCGTGGGTTTTTCTTTTCTTTTTTCTTTTTTTTTTTTCAAGAATGCAGGAATTACCACAACTGAATGAATAATTCATTCATGAAAATGATGAATTAAAAAGAAAAGCGCTCCTGTGTTATTCTTGGAAACTGTTAGGTCAGTTTCTTGGTTTGTCTTTGCTGCGGCGGGGGCCTGCAGCGCCCGTCGCTGACAGCCGGGGAGTTTGCATTCAGTGAAAGTTTGTGAATGGGGGGGGAGGCAAGGTGCTTTTCTTCTCGGGATGAGCACTGACCTGCTGTCATTGATAGCTTTTGTAGGCCTTCTCAGAAAGTCCTGCGAATCTGCCCCGGCTGACTCAGAGTCAGCTGACTGGACGCATACAGGAAGAGAACAGCCCTAACAAAACTGGAAAGTACAGAGTGAAGCGAGCGTACACCGAAAAAAGGAGAAGATGACATGCGGCGGAGTCGCTGTCTGTCTGTCTGTCACAAGGCTAGAAAAACCAGTGACACTCTGTATCCCATATGCGACAGACATTTGGGGCGCTTGGGGCTGTGAAGCCGCCTTCGTTCTTGCAAAAGGGAGTGTTAAAGGGTCGCGTGACAAAAGGCAGGAGTTACCGCAGGCTTTCTGCAGGCTGTGCGACGGACCAAACATTTCTAACGCAAATGTGATATTAAGTCCTTTCGCGTGTACAGCACTTTTTGAGGATATCTGAATGCGAGAGCCGGGTTTACAGTATCAGACCTGTTTACATCTCCATGAAGCTTCTGTTACGACTCTTCATCACACCATTGTGTAGAAGTGGAAATACAGCCCAAACCTTTTTTTGTAGCATCTGGGGACTCTGAAGAGCAAGTCAGAGTAGCTAGCTCTGTTAAGCACTGAAATCAGTAAAGCCTCCTTTGCAACAGAGCTGTGGCATACAGTTGCAGCTGCAAACTGGAGCTTTTCCTGTGATCAGGTTATTTATACAGTGCCCCTTCCCTGTGGACTCTGGTGCCTATTGAGGGTTATTCTCTTGCTTCTCTTCTTGCTGCCCCCAGGCAGGTAGGTCACTCAGCCCGACAACCTGTCTGTTCTCACAGACTTGTCAGAAGTTTATGTTCTTCAGAACTCCTACACCCAGCAGTTGTGGTTGGCGTTGGCCAACAGGCTTGGGGTTAACTGGCAGGGTATTTCTGAGAGAGAGGGAGGGCAGGAAGGGCGGAAGACACTGATTGGCACACACACACCCCGCGACTGCTAGGCTTTTTAAGGAAGCTGAGATAAACAGCCGCCGGGGATGAACCCAGGCAGAAGTCTGCTGCTGCCTCAGTGTTGGCCTCTCCTGGCCCCTGAGGACCCTCCTCCAGTTAGCACCAGCTTTGCCCGGGCAGAGCTAGAGCTAGCAATCCATCCATGGCATGTTTCAGAGGCTTTTGGTAGGCTGCTCTGCTTGAAGACACGTGCTTGTGCACCCTGCCTGGGGTCAGGCTGTGGTGGGAAAGCTGCCCTGTTTTCAATGTGGGGTACCCTGGCTGGGTGCTGGCAGCATGGCCCGTGTGGGGAGTGCTGCGCCTGGAGGGGGTCCAAGCCCAGGAGCCCCCCATAACCCCGCTCAGCAATAACACCCCCCCCGCCCCACCCCAGCCCCAGTCCCAGCCCAGCCCCAAGGGTTTGGGGCTGCTCAGGGTGAGGATTTTTGTTGCAGTGCTCCATGACCTTGGATAACGCCCCTGTACTCCCTGCCACGGTTTCCTCCAGGGACACAAGCATCATCCCTCACTGCATTTTTCCTGTGTACTCCTTGGAGTATCAGCTTGTGAACTACTGGCAGGCTAAAGGTATGGTGGTTCAGAAATCCCTGAAAATCCTAGGCCTGATCATAGCACAAAAATCCCTTAAATATCAATCCTCTTGAATATGCTAAAGGCCAAGGGTATGCCACTCATCTCTAGCTGTAGCAAAGCTCTTATATTTCAGAGAAAGCAATCCACTGCCCTCACCCACCACCAGGTTATTCATCAAGGGCAGGCAAAAAAGGATTCCTGGTCTGAAACCTCGGGGGAAGCTCTCATGAATGGATTTAGCACGATATAAATACAATACAAACAGTCTGATTCAGTTTTCATTCATTCAAAGCCCCATGACAGATGTCTTTATCTCTTTATTCCATGAAAGGGCAGTTCTCCATGAATATTAAACCATAGGGAGTTCATAACGCCCTTCCTCTTTCCTGCAGGTTCAAAAGCAGAATGATTTTGTTGAGAGGAATATATTGAAAAACCCACAAAATTTAATATTCTTTAGCTGACAGGTATTATTGACTCAGATTGTAAGGAAATGATGCAGGTTGCTCTCTGGAAGTCAGTTATAACTATTTCCTTTGACTGTGAGCAATATAGTGAGGCATGGTACAGTACCTCAGGCACTGCGGTTGTTACCTACATTGAGCAGCTCATCATTGCTGATCCAGGGATATGCCTAAGCGAACAGGTTTGCATGACAGTTCAAACTGGATTGGTTAAATCACCCCTTAATTTGTTGTCCTAATATGGGCAGGACATAAAGCTGGAGTTTGAAGAGGGAACTGACACTACTGTTTAGGGATGAAAATAATCAAGCGTTCCTTTTTTCAGTAATAGTGACTGATCTCCAAATGTAAAGAGGGAGTTTTTCAGAATTTAGGCATACGCTTTCTGTGGTTTGAACTGCATGACAATACTTAAGCTACCTAAACTGTCACGTTAGTCTTGTCTGTGAATAATGTAAGAGAAATTAAAAAAAAAAAACTCTAAAAAGAACTAACCTCTGCAAATGCTCTGCATTTATTAAAATCAAGGGTTGGTAACATCAGTGAGGGGCTGATGTAGCTTGCATTGTGGCAATAGGCCAATGCCTACTTGTCCTGGCTGATGAAGGCTTTTCTGTGTTCAGCTCTGCTGGATCAAGGGACCAACTAGTGTGCATCTGCTTGTAACAGCTGGAACATTTTTCTTTTTTCTTTTCTTTTTTTTTTCTTTTTTTTTTTCCATCTTCCCTCTTCAGGAAAAAGATGCAGTATTTGAGAATATCCTTTAGCTAGCCTAATCGAAAGCCCAGGGGGTCTTGGGAGCAGACGGCTCTGGGGCAGTGAACTGTTCAGAAAGAGACAGTGACCCTAGAGATGTGTCCTGAGGAAATACAGAGCCTGACACTGTCATTGGAGCTACTGGGACAAACCTCTTAAGGCTCATCTCTCCCCACAGCAGTGCAGCAATGCACAAAGCGACACTCCTACAGTGTTAAGCTACAGCTACACGTGCCCCATCATAGGGCTTCTCCAGCACAGCTCTGGATCATTTCATTAGCTGGCACCATGCCAGAGTTAATAAGCTCTAAGTCTCGGCAGGGAGGATTGGTTTGGGCAAAGAGCCATCTTATTCATGTATTAGCACCCAGAGCAAGGCTGCTGTGTGTCCAGCCTGCAGTGGCGGTGCGCTCTGTGCCGTGCTTTCTGCCGCTCCCACTCCAGCCTGGGTGCAGGGAGGAGCCAGCCTGGATTTTGCTGTACTGAACATCTGAAGCACTGCAAAGCTGCATATATAGGATGTGGCCTTCTCACTACTTTTTTGTTCTTCTTGTCCCAGTAGGTGTTTGAACACTGATACAGTACATCAACATTTATAGTATTAAGCAGCTGTATCATCCCATATTTTCTAAACAGCATTTTCTGGGCAAAAATTGCAAAACCATAGCTTTTGCTTAGTATTGTAATATATTTTCCTGTAACATAATAAATGAAAATAATATAAATGCATGAAGAATAAGATCTGAAAGATCTCCATAATTCAAAAAGACAGACAGAGAAGAAGTCCTGATATTACCTCATTGTAGTAAAGCTACTGAATGGCTAAGATCAGACCAAAAAGTTTAAAATTCAAACTCCTCCTTAATAAATATGCAGCTGATCAAAGAGGAACTGCTAAAACACTTCTGATACAGGATGTGGACTGGAGTTCCTCATCTTCATTGAGTCCTATGGATTGCAAGGGCATAACAGTCTATTAAACAAAAGCAAAACCCTAATCAGAGAGTGAGGAGAAGCCAAAGGTGCAAACAGAGGAAACTCCCTCACGCTGATTCCACAGTTCCCCTTTAACTGGTGCCCAAACTGCAGGAGACAGCTTAAATAATCTACTTTATTTCGTGGCTCCGTCTGCTGCTCCATTTCCTCCTGTGTCAGTCATCCTGTGAAACAAGTGTAAAACATCAGCCTAAAATACTTTCTTGTTCTGTTGCATGGACATAGTCAGCAATTCTAGCTGCTCCGAAGGAAATGTACGTTGCTCAAAGATAAGTTATCGTGACCTAAATATGGTTTCTTCTTAGGAAAGGAGGAAAGGAGATATGAAAAATATTGTGAGCATGTTACCTACAGTGAAGTCTTCAGGGAAGGTCGATGTTTTATTTAAGCAAGTACATCCTGCTTGTAGTTAATGTACTCAGAGTATGTAGAAGCTACAAAAAACCAAGAATGTGCAAAGTGTGTAAAAATAGTCTCTTACCAGGCTGTCAGTGTGCTTTAGCACTGAAGCAGAGAGACCAGCTGGATGCGGGAGGATAGTAAAGTCCTCTTGACAGATTTGTTGTTTGACCAACAGGACTGAGATGAATGATTCCCATCTGCATGTCAGTATAATACTACGTGGCATTTGTCCTGAAGTTTTTAGCTGCTGTTACTTCAGGAAAGCTATGTTGTTGCCTTGAGATTCAGTAAAGAAAATCTTCTTGTACTTTTTACTTCCGTCATGTTTTAGAGAGATTCACTACTAATGACATTGCTTTTAGTTTATTTAGCAGTGTCTGAGAGAGCACATTCAAAATGTAGTTCCTGCAGAGATTCATGATATATCAAGAATCATAAAAAATTTAAAAATGGTCTTGAGTAGGGCTGTCTGCAGACAAACCATTTTACTTCCTGCATCCAATCTACCTGCTGTTAAGAATCAAGACAACGATACCCTCATGGCAGAGCTCCTGGAGATCTACTGACAACAGCAGATACAGGATACCTGATATTGTTGTCACCGTGATTGCTGTTAGTAATGCATGGATTTCATGCGCAGTAAAATGTACTTGCAAACCAAATGGACACAAACCAGGTTTAAACTAGTAAGAGGAGAACAAGAAAGGAGTCTGAGTCCCAGCAGGGAGACGACTCTAACAGCTGAGCCTTGGTGACATTAGCCATGACAATTTAAGATGCCAGCACTTGCAGCTCTCTGCACCGCTTCTCCTGCTGAATCTACTGCTCATTCGGCAGAACTGGCAGATCTGCATCCTGCTCATCTTTTAGGTGTCCTAGTTCAAAGTTTGATATTCTGGAGTACCTAGGAAGTCACAGTTTGACATGTTTAAGTGTCCTAGGTGTTGAGGGCAGTAGTTTTGTGCTAAGATATCTGTGCATAGATGTATGTTGCATTCTGCCCACTCCCTCATGTGAATGGAAATCTCTGACTTCAGTTCATGGTGGACTAGAGGGGTCAGTATCATCTTCATTTGCCCTGGCTGGATTTTCCTGAGAATGTCAGGCTTGAAAGAATTATAAAATGGATTTTATTTAAATCAGCACAACTTCTCTGTGTGAATGTGGTCAGAGTTTCTTACAGTACTGACCTTAAAAGGAAGGAGAATCAAGTTCTAGAGTTTCTTCCAGTCCCTGCAAAGCCTTGGCCTCTGTACTCTTTCTTTCCTGAACAGCTGGAAAATATGTCTCTATAACGCACTGTCAGTGGATTTCAAACTAGAATTTTCCTTGAGTTATAGTACCGCTCTCTGAGAGCTCTATCACTTCTTTTGCAAGGTAGAAAGGATGGGTGAAAAATCCAGATCTGATTGCAGCCTTCTTACAATCAAACTGCATCAGATGCAGATAAAGAATCTAATCTGCACTGAGTTTTTCAAGGAAATCCCAAGATGACAAAAGGAGTGGCATGTAATGCCACTCCATAATGAACAGACAGCTATTTGGAGTGCCTGCGTAAATACTGCTTGACAGCAGTGACCAACTTTTCATTTCTAGGTACATGGAAAGGCACCCTAACTGCTATTACTGTGCATTCGCAGCGTAGCTCCCAAAGACATAAACAGGAAGAATTGCAAATAGAGACAGAGACCGAGTGGAAAGATTTGCACCAAGTATGGAGCAAGAGAGCTGAATGAAGGCTTCAGTGAGGGTAGTGTGGCATAGTCATAACCACAGATGAGGAAGACAAATGTTTGTTTTGCTCGCCTATGCAACAAAGATGTACCCACGAGTGCTGGCAAGAGTCACTACACCAATCAGTCCTGGTAGCAGACGTGGGACAAGTGCTGACAATAAACAAAACAATTATGTCAATCCAAGCTAACTGGACTGGTTAACCTTACAGATAGATCACTGGTTGTGATGGAGTAATCCATCTTCCACTGGGGCTGTGATTGCAGCACTGCTCTGATTATACTGCCTGCTCAGCATCTTTCAAAATTTTCCTATTAAGTATTCAGGGAAATTTTGTTACTTTCAAGTAACTGTGCTCCCCAAACGGAAAGATTCCAAGATCACCATGGAAGAAGGTCAAGATATTTCCACTGAAGTATTTCCATGCTGAGAAATGAGGTTTCTACCAAAATCAGTCACTGCATTTGGGAATTTGTTATTTCAGGAACAAAAAATCCATTTTTGCATGGGAAATGTCAAAGTAAAATGTAAAATGTCATGTGAATTTCATTTTAATTTTCTTTCTGTTTATGAAAAAAATGTCATTTTCAAAGTTATGGTTAATCAAAGAACAATGTGTGGTTAGGGTCTAGAAATGGAAGTACAGGTTTTCTTATTCTAGATCGTTGTAGTTTAAGGGCTTGTAAGGAACAAAATTTTGTATCAGTGACATAAGCAAAACTATGACCTATGTACATTTGTGCACAGTGGTCTTCAGATGATTTGCCCAGACTTTGCTGACTGCATTGGTCATGCTGACTCCATTGACATGGAGGCACTTTCAGGTCATGTTTCATTTTCTTTTTCCTATTGTAGCTTTCAAGTCCCCCTTATTTTCAGGAAAGTTACAGAGCGGGTAAAAAAAAACAAACGAAAAAAACAAAACACATACATATACACACACACACACACACAAAATGCAGTTTAACCCTAGCCCTAGATAAATGTGAAAAATTAAAGTTTAGTAGGCTTTAATAGTTCACTGCAATACATTTTCCCCAGCTTCAGAAGGTATGAAAAATAACACAGAGGAAAAAGAAAAGAAAAAAGAATATAGTGTTTGTTGGAGGAATCCTGTATGTGGATCCTCTTCATGTTCTTACTGGTAGAAAGGGGAAACATGAATGCTATCATTATCAAATGAAAATAAAATTTTAAAAGCTTGGAAAGTATGTACATAGACTCATACACACGCTGTCATATACATATAAACCCAGAGTCCTCTGCTACCTGCCAGAAAGAGTAGTTACCTTCTCTCTCAGATGGATTTCAAATTCAAGAGTGATTTCACAGCAACCTGCTTGTTGACAGATAACAGGAACACATCTTTCTGTAGGCAAAATTGTTGTCATTTTTTCTTTATTTACAGAAATTGTTGAGATTTATTAGAAAGTATAAATAGGTCCATATTTGGGTGAGAAACACCTGAACTTTGTGATTATTTGAACATATGGCTGAGGATTATGGCTAAGGAGATTTATATTCAAATGGCCTTGTAAAGGTAGTGTCAAATCTACAGGGGAACAGTTGTTTTAAAAAAAAAAAAGCAGAGTGAGGGCTAGGGATTCATAACTGTTTTCAAGGAAAACATTTCTACTGGACAAAACACCCTCATTGTGAAAAATAGCATATGTATTCTCATTCTCACCTAACCTGGCGTTGTCATAGCATAACAAAAATTTTGTTTTGAGTCCTTTGTCTTTAGCTTCTTCCCCTTTCTGTTCCCTTCCTTTTCATTTCCTGTCATTTGCAGGAAATCTGGGGAGTCTGGCTGTTAGCCTTAATTCTGTTTGGGAAGAGAAGTAGGTACTTCTCTGCGATATGTATTGGGTGTATTTAAAACTGAACTCCCCTTTCCAAGTAAGAATTCTTCATGCTAAACTCCAGTAACTAAAGGCTGAGTAACTGGAAGAAATTCTCAAAATAGAAAATAGAATGAGAATGAATTGTGAAACTGAAATCACCTACAATAAGAATTTTTATTTTTAGATCTCTCAGGTAAAATCCATGGAGTTGATGAGATTTAGGATTTTTCCCACCTTTTTTTCATTCTTATACAGTAGCTAGACGTCATTAGAATCATTAAACAATTCATTACTATGAGATTAATATTATTCTGATTTATGTGACAAAATCTACTGTCCTTCCTTGTTTGCCTGGAAGTTCCAGGCTTGCAAGACTATGGCGTAAATGTTGAAAACAGCCAGAAGTTAGCGTAAAATTGGTGAATCAGTGCCTAATGTGTCACATGGCAGGAATGCTAATGTATTCAACACCCAGTCGCTTTACTCTCTGTTGAGAACATGTTTTTTTTAACATTTCATATTGTCCTCTTAAGAGAGAAACAGTGTCTCTTACAATGTTATCATTACTAGAGCTCTCTCATAGGTCAATTTTTGCCTTTGATTGCTCTGGATTACTCACAGGATGGATCATGGGCTTACCAGCTACCTGGTGAGATTGGTTGTCAGTGGGCCTGGCAGTACAGAAGCTGGCATCCTGTGGGCAATGCGTATAATCCATGACTCCTTTCGTTTGCTTTCAGTTAGCCCAAGAATAAGCATCTCCACTTCTACCGAATTACCAGTGGTGTCAGAAATTCAGGTTGGGAGGATGCTATTGGCTTCCTTTTCAGTCATATTTCCTGTCCTTCATGTGGTGTTCACCTCGGGGGTGTTCATTCCGAGGAGAGCAGCACAGGGCTAGCAGGCTGCCTCTGTCCCATACAGACGCCTCTTGCAAATCAGAAAAAAAATGGCTTCAAAAACTTCACCATGTTGCTTCAACCCACCACCAAAGAGTGGTAAATGTGTCCTTTAGTCAGAGATGAGGCCAGAGATGTTCATTTCTCCGATTAGGCAACAGGGAGTGTTGCAGTCACCACCCATATTTCCTGATAATAGCTATGCAAGGGTTGCGTTGTCAGATACGACTTGCTGGGAAAACAAGATGCAGTCAGGTCTATCCCACTGGTCTAGAGGAAGGGCCACTGCAGGAGCAGCCAGATCAAGAGCAGAACAGACCTGCTGGGCCAGTGTGCCCTGGGGGCGCCTGGCTGCCCACTGGTGTGCCCCTCTGCTGAAGGTGACTGCAGCAGAAGGGTGCCGGGGCACAAGCAAGCCACCAAGCCTCCACCACCCAGAAACACACCCAGAATGAGAATACATTCTCTGAGAGAAGCTCCCTGCCACGTAGCAGCTTTCTGGGCTCCATATTTCAGAGGAGATCGAGGTATGCCTAAGGGACCAGCTGTGAAAGTCTGATGGGACGGGGCTGGCTGGTGTCCCTTTGCCTCCATTGTCTGCACTGACCCAGAGCCGCTGTGTGAAGCCCTGGAGAAAACCTGCGGAGAGGAGCCAGTCAGTGGCTCCAGCTGGCCAGAGCAGCAACATTAGAAGCCAGCGCAAGGGCTGCTGGAGATGCAGAAAACACCCGTTGGTTTCGACTGGGCTTTCCTGTGCCAATTGGCTGTATGTCCACAGTCCCTGGTCCGCTTTGCTTCTCTCACTATCTCTTCCCCTCAGGTTCATGCTGCATGCTGCTTACCTTTTTTCTCATTCCAAATCCTTTCCACCTTCTCCCACTTTATTCTTTATGATTTTCTTTCCATTTAGCTGGTCCTTTTGTCCCCTTCAGATCATGGCACAAGTATAACTTTTCTTCGCTCCATTGGGTATTGCACCCTATATCAGTCTTGCCTGGCTAGGCACTGCCACATTGTACCATGTCTGTAGAGCAATTCAAGCCGCCTGCCTCTGCCCGACTGCTCTAAATTGGATGTTGCTTCTAAGCAGTGAGTCTCCAAAATAAGTAATGGCTGTGAAGTGACTGCTGCAATAGAAAACATTTTTTAGTTTCACTTCAGTTTCTGAGCTGTTTATTAAGAAAAGATCTCTCTCACACAAACACACATGCTCATACAGACTTTCTCCACAAATTGTACCCTCCTTTGCCAGCCACAGCACTGAACAAGTAGTAAGATGCACAAAGTACAATGAATATGAAGTAAATATATTTCCTCTGAGTCTGAAAATCCTAAATTGAACTTGGAGATCTAAGTTGTGATGTTCCTTGCTGATCCTCTGGATAAACAGGTGCTATTTGCTTTAAAAAAGAGAGGAAAAATAACAAGGAAAATAAGAGCTTTATTTTCAAGACCCAGAAAAACTCTGAACAAGCACCATTTTTGGGATGTGACAGGAACTAACGATCCAGCTACTCAGTTCAGCTGTAGGGAGAGAATGGATGTGGAGACTAAAGGCCTTCATATCAAAGGGAAAAGTCTTGCAAACTTACTGGCAAAGGTAAAAAGACCTTCTGTTGAACTGAAAAGAAGTTCTGCCTAAACCAGGCAGAAGCATCTCGCTGAAAGACAGAGTAAGAAAAGAGTTTGCGGTGTCAAATTACTAAAGATCAGAACTTGCTGAGGTGATGCTGGGCAGTTCTTTCAGTATCTTAAAATTAATATTTCTGTGAGTCATCCTAAATAATTCCTCAGATGCTCTTCTGGCCCTACAGTAGGAAACCTCTCCTTCTTTCTAGTGGGAATTTTCCCTTAGCTTTAGCAGTCTGCTGTGGTTTCAGAGAAAGGAAACATATGTGTCCCTCCCAGATATAATGCTTTATGCACCATCTGTGGTTTAGTTTGGTAGTTACGATATTTTCATCATATTATCCACAGCATTTTTTCGTCCACTCACTCTGAGCTCCCTGTGATGACCTTCAAGCATCCTAGACTTTACCCATAGTTCTTATGTTCCTTCAGGTCAGTGGTTCTGCACACTCACACATGTAGACGTACGCACACACACACTAGGGATAAGAGTATGTCAAACAGGCAGGCTGCATGTATATAAAGGGGCACATAAAAGCAGTGGCCTGGGATTCCCCTGCTGTAACACCACTGTCAGTGTGTCCTTCAGATGCATCGCAGGCAAGAATCCAGTAATGCTTCAACACAGCTTTTTCTTAGGTAAGCTGAGCTGAGGCCTTTTTGGTCCCTGCAGCAGCCCAGGACACACAACCTCACGCTTTCCTCCCCATGGCAGCACTGAGACCTGCGCTGGTGCTCCGGTAGCACAACTGTCTCCTGTGCCTCTGAGTGTTCCAGCAAGCAGAAAGCTGTGCAAACTTAGGGCACAGTTTGTAGAGACAATGTAGTGTCCCTATGAGTGACCCAAAACAAACGGTTCTGCTGCACTGCAACAGTAGAGCAAATTCAAAAAACAGTGTTTCAGTCATCTCTTTTCTATTCTGCATACACAGCATGACACTTTGTGGGAGCATTCCTAGTCAGAAGGAAGATATGGGGATATTAAAAAAGAGATGGACATAGGAAGAAACAAAGAGATCAAGAGGATAAGGCTGGCATATACTATCTTTTTTTTTTCAATACCTTTTTTTTGGTTCATATTTGTATATGTGGTTCTACATGAAGAAGTTCTACCCACACAAAGAGGAGTACTGTGCTGCACTGTAAAATAAGCACCATGGAATATTGTTTTCAGGGCAGAATATCTTCTTTAAAAGAAAGCATATAAAACCCTATTTTCATTGCCAGCTCTTCTTTTTTCCATGTGGTAAACACTGAAAAAAAGTTAAGGTATGCCCCCTGACAATATTCTTTGGCACAAGCAGTGCTTTGCCCTACAGGCAGTCGTCTTGAAAGAGAAAGTTCTCTATGTTAATGAAGCTAACACTGCGGTTACTTAATTATGGTAAGCAAATGGCTGTGAAAGCAAACAAAGAAAAAAGGACCTCTCATCATTAGCTAATTTATGCCAGTAACTGCAAGTTAATGTTCCTACAGGTAATAAACATAGAGCTAGCAATTACATTTGGAAGGCAACAATCTCATTTCTGGTGATTTCAGGGAATACTGACAATTCTCAGTCTATCTTCTAAAAAATGTGAAAAGTATCAGGGACGTTGTAGGCTATGGTGCTCTGCTAAATGTATTTTTTCCAAGGCATAATCACTGACCCCAGCCAACTGGTGCTAGGGACGGTACTTGTACTGCTTAGGTATAGAGCACATCGACCACATCCAGATCACAGTGTTCTTGCTCCTGGTCCTCCTTTGAGCACTATGTGGTCCAGCTAGGGCTTTAGGACATGATTAATATTTCTCAATTCAAAGTATCTGAACTAATAAGAGGGTTGTGTCACAGCCCACAGCAGGAGTGCTTTTATAGCATGAAGCTGAGGATACTTTCAGTTGCTGCATACCCTGCATTGTGGGATAAGTCCACGTGGAAATACATGCCTGAGAGTATGAAGCTTGTGGTGCAATGCTAGAGGAGTATGTAGGGCAAAGAAAACCAAAGCTGATGCAGAGTTGCCCATACCATCCTGGAGTGAACTGTTCTCCCCACAGCACCTGAGTTTGTTTCAGAGGGAACCAGTTGTTGTATCTCAAAGGAACTTGCAAATGAACTGGTGCTTCTCCAGGGCAGATGAGCCTTGAATGGACCTGGGAGTGATGAGGAAGCCAGGTTATCTGACAGGCTAGACACACCCAGGGAGGGACTGAGGGTATGACAGCAGAGCCAGAACAGCATCCTCTCTTGTCAATTTTATCATGTGTGTCAGTGATCTTTTCCCACAGTCAAAGGGCACAATCTAGAAGACTTCCTGAAAATGGCCCCATGACCTCAGTTCTCATTGACTTATGGACACAAGAGAGGCTGTCATTATGCTGAGGCCCAGAAACAATTTTATTTTACTCCAGGTGAGGTATAACTGAATGGGATGCTCCTGAAAAGGAGGCCTTGCTCCTCCAAGCTGACCTTCCTGCTGCTTTCGCTGGGTCATGTAGTGGCTAGATGGCCAGTCAGGGAGCTGGAGCCATTTGTTGATCTATGAGAAAGAGAATCCATTGAAGTAAACAGCAATGCCAGGTCTACAAGGGCCAAACTACCCCTTTAAGAGCAGACCCCAGGATTACTCCCCAGTACTCAGTCACAGGAGGAAATGAGCCAGCGGGGTTGTCCTGGGACCCAACTACATGCCCAGTCCCGCTCTCTCTCACATCCCTCCTGGAATTTCCCCTCCTCTCAGCTCTCTGTGGTGAGGTATGTGGTAGGTGTCTTGTAGCCGTCAGGCATTGGGAAGCATCAGGATGCAGTGGGGAGGACTGGGGAGTTTGGCCATTCCTGGCCTACCTCCCTAGGACATGCCGGAAAACTTAGATGACTCAACGAAAATTGTAAACTCCATCAGCAGAAATGAAAGCAGCTTAGCTGCACCCCACCCCTTTCTAAGGCACCAAGCATGCTTTTACTTGTAGAAACTAAGTTTACACCTTTAGTAGAGTCTTCTCAACTTTCTTCAGAGTCAGACTAACCCTAGTTAGACAAAACTTCGGTAATTCCCAGATGGAAGGCAAGAAGCCTAGTTAGTGTCCCTGTGAATAAGGCCAACAGAAGCCTCATCTGCACACCTAATGATCTTCAGCACACAAGACATGCTTTAGGCTAGTGGTTGGTGGATGGGGGGGTTACTCACTTGCCCTTTGACAAAGAAATCTGAACAAATGGTGACTGCCAAATTCAAATCACTGAATGGCAGTTGCTTGATTGCACAAACTCTTTCAGATGCTAGTAAATACTTTGAAATAAACATATGTCTAAGAAAGGCAAACTTAAGAATCCCAACCTTGGTAGAGAAAAGACTGACAGGACTTGTTAGAGAAAGATCTGTCTTGCACTTTCCCTGAGGTGAGTCAGGAACAACAGTATTCATGGGGATTTACCATGTACTGACCTTGTCAGTAAGAACAGTGTCCTACCTAGGCTATGATGGGAAAAAGTCAACAAAAAATATGTAGACTGAGATTCAAAAATTAAGTACTTCTGCTAAGCAGATGTTCTCATGGCTAGTTTACTAGCACAAATTGTAACATCCAACACTGAAATTACACTGCAGTCTCCTACTGATACAGAAGAGAGCCTGATGGCTCTGGTCTGCAGTAGGAGATAGCTGTAGTGATGTCCTAAGGCTCTGCCATTGAAATCATTCAACTTTTTGGGCAAACATGATATATGTGACAGAGTATTGAGGCAAGTCCGCAGCAAATTCACCTTTCTTGCTACACCAAGCTGTAATTTGTGGTGGTTCAGCACTGGCATAGGGCACCTGAGCTTGCTTGCAGCATGGGCAGGGTGGGCAGGTGGCCATGGACACCCTTCCTCTGTTCCCAGACACTCTCCCTGGTCACAGACTGGAGACCTTCAGGCACGGACAGACATCATCCCCCACTGTGCCTTGGTACTGATTGCAGCAGCTTGTCACCACTCTCTCTTTAAAAGTTGCAAGAGGAGCTTAACTAAACTGAACTCGCTGCACTGCAAACTGGGGAAAAACACATTTACACAAGGATTTGTATAATAGAAATCGGGGCTTTGGCCACTTATATGTATACTTTTACATTTTATTTAAGAGAGAAAAATGACACCTTTCTACCAGCTGATGGAAAGTACCTTAGGAAAACACCAATTGCAGCTTCCTCTCTGGATAACAGCACAGTGCCAGGGTAGAAATGGCATGGGTGATGCCGGTTCCAGCAGTCTTCCAGCCACAATTTTTTAATCTCTACTTTATTCACACAGTAGTAATTGCTCTGGTCATAGCTTTGACCTAACTTGGCCAAGAAACAGAATACTTCTTTACTACCCTCTTTAATCCTACTGACAGATTTGACTACACCTCTCTTTGTTTACTGTCCACCTGCCCAAGGAGGCAGATAAATGGAGTCCACTACTTAAACCTCCTCTTCCTGTGTAGACTAGAAAAGTGCTAATCTCCTCATCCTGAGGAAGAAGCAGCTAAGCGAGCCTAGCTACAGACAGCCACAGCACTGGGTGCTGAGGCTGGGGAGATGAGCCAAGAGTGATACAGGGCTGAGATGCAAAACAAAGGATCTGGGGGTTATAAGTGAGGGTGGAAACAGGCATGGTGAGCTGCTCTCCACCCTTGTTGTCATTGCAAAAGCTCAGCAGGAACCAGGGAAGCAACCTCCAAAGACCATAGTGAAAAGGAGACCAGACCTGCTAAGATTAAATAAACACACAAAGCTTTTGGACACACAGGATATCTTTGAAACACAGTGGTGCTGGCCCTAAGGCAAACATAAGGAGGGAGACAGATGCAATGCAGTCCTGCCTGATTTCTTTTTAAGTATGGCTTTTCTCCATTTTTTTTTTGGCAAAGTGTCTTGTTCAAATGTGTGAAAATGCCCATCATCTCTTCGTTGTTTTCTGGAAGATGTTCTTCAATCCTTTCTTTGAGATTCTTAGGCAAGTTCACTGTGCTTCATCCATCACAGTGCAGCTTTTTGCAATAAGCTCTGCAGAGACCACCACTGTAAGCTGCTGGGTATCAACAGGCTCCAGAGCCACAGGTAGTACCTGCCTCCTCTAAGTTTTCATCACTTTCAGGAATGATGCACTATCCACAGTTCCCTATTTGCAGCCAGGTTATTTAAAATCTTTGCTCTTTTTCCTTGCTGAGTCTGCCATTAAGCCCCCTTTATTTTAAAAAATGGGCTTGTAGGGAACAGCTGTGCTAGCTGTGCCTGTAGCTGTACAGCTATCCCAAAGAAGACTGTCCAGAAAGGTGCCTGCCGCTGCCATATTGATCAGTTTATTGCTATAGATTGCTTTGTTAGGGATCCCTTGCAGTTACCATATTCCTTTTGCTGTTCACTGAAATGTTAACAACTCTCTGTGATTCTTCCCAGTATCAGTGTTCAGGGGAAGCTCAGCCTCTATAGTCTTGGACTGGAGACCCAAATTAGGGTTAAAAAGAAAGGAGAAACATACTCTTGGAGTCTCCTGCCTCCATGGGAGACCTCAATGTGCTTCTGACTGAGAGAAAAGATCTGGACAGGACTGCAAACGGGGATTGCACAGGTTTGGACAAGGAGCATCAAGATAGGTGTTCAAGGAGAAACAAAGAATTCTGGGATATGCATGACATGGCATCTGTTGCAACCCAGGTATTACGTGTCAGCAGAGAGAAAATGGCTCTTCACAGGCAAAGAACCTCTTTGCTGTGTGTCACCCAACTCAGTCTTATGACACCAGTTTGGTTCTTTGTCCTAACTGCAGGAAACAAAATCTCTCTCAAGATGTAAATCAAATCCATGCAGTGTGGAGTAGAGCCGAACAAAATGTCCCATCACCAAAAAAAGTATGAAACTGGAGCTTTATGTCATGTTTTTATTGTACTTTTCTAGTCATACATGAAACGAGAAGCACTACATTATGAGACACAGCTTTTATTTCAACAGCTCTCCTTAGGCAAATAGCTCTGCAAATGGTTTTAGTAGCTGTCCTTGTGCTCTTGCTCTTCAGCAAGCAGTGTATCCAACACTAGCTGCCATCTCATTCACAAGACTTTTCCCTTTGCTTCACGTCATGGCCCAATGCCCAGCTTTCTGCTGTGACAAGGGGCGGAGGGCAGTTTGTCTCATCTGAAATTCAGCTCAGCCTTGAGGAATTACTGCTAACCTTTCAAAAGCACATTTAGCAGTCATACTGCACTTGCTCACATGGAAGTGAATCTCTGCTGCTCCCCACTTATCTAGTGAGCAGTTTCCTGAGACGTGACTTCAGTCACTGCTGCTGCTGTGATCCCACCAGCATGTCTGGAGAGGACTGACTTTACTTGTATTCTTTGGAGATCTCTCATGCCCCCTGATGCTGTGTGTCTGCCAAAGTGAATAGCAGTGATACATCTCCAGCAAGTTGTCAGTGCCTACAGGGAGCAGAGGAAAAGCAAAACTAGGAAGTGCAGCCACTCTCTTGCCCCACTTCAGCTGAGAGAAGCTATTCCATTTTCTACAATAAAAATTATTACACAGGCTCATTATCCCACGAAGAAGATATTCTTGGTGGTTTTACACACATGCCTGAAGCCCATCTTTCCTTATCTCTCTCTCCCAGCTCTCACAAGACCCAGGCCTGTGGCTGTCCCACCTCTAGGCTGATCACTTGCTGAGCTCCTGTCCAAACTGCCACCCCAAATGCCTTTCCATCATTAAAATCGCCCGCATCCCACCACTGCAGCACTGGAGGCCTGGGAGGAATTCAGGTGTGCAATTCCAGTCATGTGGTTTTCCCCAAATAAAAGGGCTGCGGTCCCAACCAGGCTTTTCAGTCCTGCACCCCAGTGCAGACCAATGTGCTGTACCTGCATGGACTTGCTGTTCCCCAGTCCCAGGGAGTGACTGACCAGCTGCCCATGATTTTCCTCTGCTTTTATGTAAAGTCACTTACTTCTCTAGAACAAACCCTGTCATTCATCAGATCACCGGTCACTTATTATAGTTGTTTTTACCTTCTTCAGAAGGAAAATATATCTGTTGTATAAAAGATACATGTTCTGCTGATCCAATCAGGATCCAATCGGATGATGGGATATATGTAAATAAAAAGATTTTTTAAAAATAATGCAAAAGTATGGGAAGTAAATATAGAATGGAGATAGATGAAATGCCACATATACTTAAACACTTCCAATGCTCTGACGTTTTGTAGAAATCCTAAACTTCACGGCAGAGATATTCTACAAGGTATTGCCCTAGCGAGTGGCAGAGAGGACAGTGCATTTCCGGATTTAGACTTATTCTGGCTTCGAGCATGATGAATACATGTGCTGAGAATGCCCAGCACAACTTGAGTATTCAGAATTGCACACAGGCAGGTGGTACAGTGTTTTGGGATGCCACATGTATGGCTTTCTGCAATGTACCAAAATAAATGATAAGTACCACATGTAGAAATGTCTGAGGCTTATGAATCTGTAGGATTCATTTATACGTAAAAGTTCTCCTGCAATATTACACCAATTAGAAGTCCTTTTTTTCATTTTTAGGGTTTATTTATTTATTTATTTTTTTTTTTGCTAACATAGTTATGCTGGTAAAAGCACTAGCATACATACAGTTTATAAATTGCTTTTTACTCATATTTGCTTCTAAGAATGAGACAATCTGTTGATCCTTGTCTATACTTAAAAAGTATAGTTCCTCGTGTAGAACATCTTATACTTAAGCATCTTATGCTGTCAGAAGAGATAGTAATAATATCTCTGTTTTATAGATGGGAAACTGAGGCTTTTTTTGATTAGGTTACTGTGAGAGTCTGCCTCCAGGGTAAACTGAGATGTTCATGATAAAATCATGGTGCAAAGGAATTTGTTAAGGTTTTCATACCCTTGAGCCTACAGATAGCTTGGATAGGAAGACTGGGGGAGAGGTCTCTAATGGAGACGGCTTACACATTACAGGTCTGAATGTTATCCACAGTGACAGAAGATTAGAAGAAAAGAGTCAGGGGAGGCTGGAGTCCTGGGGCCAAGTGAGGCCAGGGTTCCCAGAGCAACACTGGCTGCATTCAGGGGAGCAGGCAGATCTAGGAGTCTGCGAATGAGTATTTGACTCTGAGGTTTAGCTGGGAAGAAAAGGTTAGAAATTCAGTGGAGAATAGTTTGGAGATTCTAGATTGGAAATAATCTAAAACCCATTTGACCATGCGTTTGAAGGAAAAGCAAGCTGGAAGTGTTGACTGGAGAAGCTGAGAAATCGAGGATGCTCTTAAAGAGCAAAAATGTGCTGTAATGTGAAGAAAAGAGCTAGAGGAAAGTAAGGGTGAAATTATTATTAGCCAGAGATTTGAGCCAATCCAATTGTGACTACTGAAAGAGGAAGGTCCCACTCTTCTGCCCTCTGTCTCCCTTCTGTTCTTAGCCAGAAGCTACCCCTTCTCCTGCCCCACTGGTTTTCAATTCACTGTTGAGAATTCAACTCAATGAAACCCTGTAGGAAAAGCCCAGCTAAAAGCCTCAAACGGATGTTTTCTGTGGGGTTAATGAGTTGAATTAGCCCACAGAAAAATCCAGTGAGCTGGCACTCCTGCAGCTCAACAAGAGAATAGCAAGAGCTGGAAAGGATGGGAGTGACACAAGAGTCCCCCTCAGCAGCCGTGAGTGGTTAGATTGGCTCTGTTGCCTTATGTAACGTCAACCTGAGAAGTCGCAGAAAAAGTAATGAAGTGTGTGTGTCAGGGAGATGAACAGATAGGGTGGGGTCACTGGGGAGAATGACTAGGCTAGAGGAAAAAAAGGCAGATAAAAACTGCTTTATGACTGAGAAAAAGGGAGTTTCAGTACTGAATCTATGCTGGTGGAGAGGCAGATGGGTCTACAGGAACAAGGATGAATTAAGTTAGAGATATAGAAGTGCTTAGATAAGAATAAGGCAGAAAGAAAGGACAAGAAAATTAACTTGTAATGGAGGAAGTCAGCCTGGTTATAGATTTGGATTTGGAAATGATCCACAGGCCAAGATCACTATTGGAAGGGGCAGAGGTGAAGAGCAAACCAGAGCTAAGAGTAAGCCAGGACAGACTTTGCCATGGGAGAAGGTGGAGAGCAGCAGGTCCCAATGGTCTGTAGAGAGAATACCTTAAAGAAACAGAGAGAGCTGAAAGCATATAAGAGCATGGATATTATTATCCATGCTGATGCAGTGGGGATCACTGGCTGTGCTGAGAGAGAGCAAATGAAGGTAAGAGAGCAATCACAACAAAGTCAGAGGGAGAATAGTGCTTCAGCAAAATCAAGCGCCTTAAATGTCAGATGTGGTGTGTGTAGTGTGCACACTGGAAGGTTGCATGACAATGTGAGGACAAAGAAATAAGCATCTAAGCAATTATAGGGGTCAGCAGCAAAAGTAGTTAAGGTTAAGAGAAGGGCAGAGAAAGGACAGTAATCAAAGTCAGAGGGGAAGGTCATGCAAAGATGGACAGGAGACAACAGAAAGAGGAGGGGAGATGTGTAATAAAAGATAAAACTGAAATGGGAGGCAGATGCAATTCCCTTGATGGTTGTGAAAGAAGGCTGAAGCAGTGTTGTTAATACTGCTTTAGCCTTTGGCATGTGAAAAGTGAGAGTAATTGCACATTACATGGCAAGGGAAAGCCCCACTCACAGTCTCTCTGTCTGGCCAGTTTGCATCTGATCCTCAGGTCCTGACTCCTGGACTTTTATTCCTACCTGTCTCATCCTGCCTACTTTTGGAGCTTAGTTCATTTGCATGCAAGCAGACACCTGCCTTCTCCATATCACCTGGGCCTAGGAGAAGGAGCATGGGGAATCTAGGAGAGCTTGCATACCTACTCTCAGCTCTGGTGATTAAACCTGACACCAGTCTGCAGCAGTTTTGAGCAGCAATCTTTCTGAAGTCCTAGTACTAAACATGCTCAGTTCAAATAGCACTTGTTGAATTGAGCTGTGAGCGTACAGTGAGCTTTTCCTGAGCACATGTGATCTGAAATTTCTCCAAAGGCTTCTATCACCCAACCAAATTTGGGCAGACTGTTCAAGAATAACAAAATTCCATTCTTTGACAGAAAGCCATCTCCCTACTAAATGTGAAGCACTGCTTTAGCATGTTGGGACACTGTAACTTTTCCAAAATAAAATGTCTGCTAAAATTCTAAGCTAAACAATATTATTTCCTCAATTGCTTTCTTGCAGATGGTTTTGGCTGCTATTTCCTCCACCTTCCTCATAAAATTTCATCACAAAGCAGTCACGGGGCATGAAAAAATTGCTGAAAAGTCTTCTAATTGCCAAAAGCTGAAAGTCTTCTAAGGAGCAGTGCCAGGTTTGTCTTCTGTGGATGTCTTCCCCATCACCTCACTGCTGCTCTGCTTCTGCACACAAAAAATCTCTCCTCCCTCCTGCCAGAGGTCTCCCACACTGAATCCCTTTCCATGTGAAACCTGCTCCCCAGAGTGAACACACTTGTTTAGCTCCTGCACTTGGCTACTTGGGAAGGGCACGGATCCTACTCCCACTGTGGGGGACAGCGGTGGCACTGTGCAGTCTAGCAAGAGTGCAGGCAGAGATCTGCAAATCTCCTTCTGACGTGTATGAGGCCTGTGCACAGAGAAGGATGAGGCAGCCCAGAGATTTGTAGTCTGCAATAAATATATACAGTTGAAAAGTGAAGGAAAACAAAGGAGAAGTTTTCTTCTTTTATACCCCTCTACATCAGTGGTAAATATACACACTCAGTCATTCCGGAGGTGCATGGAGCAGGAAGGGATACTCACACCATCTAATTTGAGAAATCTCATTGTGGCAGCAACCTGAACTAGGAGACCAGCTGCCTGCTTAATGGAAGAAAACAGGAATTAGGACTTTAAATAGCATCTCCTCTGACTATGCAGGGAGCTTAGGCTCCTACCTGAGGGCTGCCACGTAAGTTAGATGCCTGAAAGATGATATCAGTAATCCTCCATGTTCATTGTAGCATGGGTGGGAGCCTGGGAGCAGAGCAGAGCAAATGTGGTTGAGGATGAAATAAACATAAAATAAACATCTTATTTACACACTGATGAGGCCAAGGAGCCCAAGGGCCAGGGATTTGGTTGTGCTCGGCACTGCTCAAGCAAAGAACAAAAGTCATCATCATAGGGTATTGCTGCACTTCCCACAGCCCAGCTGCTGTTTTCTCATGTTTTGTGATCTTTTGATCTTCACTTCACATCATGCATCATTTTCCTCTTCAGCTTTAACCTGTGTTCTCCTGGTGCCTGCTTTACTTCAGAGAGTGAGGAGGGATAGCTGTACAACCCCGTCTCTGGAAGTGAGACCTGGAAATGTTGCTTCTTGGAGAGCTTATATGTGTCCATCACCTCCGCCACCTCCTCAGCTGAGGGAGGTTTGGGCTTAGCCGTGGAGGTGACCATACAGCAAACGGACAGACAGGCCATCTCTGTCACATCAAGGGAGGCAGTTTGTTATATCTTGATTTCACTTTTCAAATTCTGAGAAACATCTCATGGTGATATCAAGTTGATGCTAAATTCAGTTAGTGAAGCCTAGCAATCTGCACCAAAACAATGGTATGAAAACATAGCTTTTGTTGTATTTACTACGGAGTAGTTAGTTTGTTTCCATGGTTTTATCTAGGAGAGCAATCAGATACTTCCTCCCTGACTGCTCAGGCCTCCAGAGACCCTGTGTGGTGGTGCAAGGCATCGCAGGCTGTATTTTACAGAACTGGCAAATGACACTTTTTTCCTACCTACTTCATGACCAACCCTTCCTCTCCTTTTCTGGCCTTACAATTCAGTCCTGCTTTCTGTGTTAGTAAAGAAACCTCATTCAGTGCATGGAGAGAGCACTGTAGGTATCATGGCTGCAGGTACTCTTATAAAACCAGGCATATTGCAAATGCACTTGACCACCTGCCCAACCTGTCTACTTACTTGAGTGGACTCTTCACTGTCAGAGGTGAGTCCCACAATCGGGAATTCCCTCCCAAGGGTAGAAAAACATGCTCCTCATTTTTCAGACCATGAATTGAACTGAGGGAGAGATTATGGGCACCCGCCTGCCCAGGCAGTGCGTGACAGCCACCAAGCTAGTGTGGCTCCCAAGGGCAGGCCTGCCACACGGCCTTCCCAGCTGGGGAATCAGCTAGCCAGAAAAGCTGTGCTGTTCGTGCCCACAGGACTAGTACCAGCTAAATGGCAAAGCTGCACTGGTGGTACACTGGAAAGCAGATCTCCTCAGCCCTAACATAACCTTCCTAGTCTTCCTACCTTGAGAAGATATGTCTAGCCAAAAGTTGTGTAACTGGTGATGTGCACTGTATCCAGACTTCTCTGCATGAAACCAGAAATTGAGTACTATTTTCCTGTGGAAGTACAAATTTTCATAAAATTTTGGGGATGTCTGACTAGGGTGAAGGGAGCTAGGTCAGTGCCTCAAGTGCTGAAACAGCACAGGGCCTTAAGATCAACTGGACCTGTGTCTATGTCCAGTTAGACACAGATTAGATTTTTAAAAAGAAGAGGACTTAAAGGACATGTGAGATCCCTAACATTTGTTCAGCAGGACCTCACATTTCCCTCCACTGCTCAGAGACTCAGAGACCGTTCATCACTGTTTTCCAGAACAGCAGTAACCAAAGCATATCCGAACCACATCTTCCCCTGTTAACTTCTTACGTGATTTTTCTCCTATACAGAAAAAAGACCAGAGCTGAAGGAGGCAAGAACAGGGGTTAGAGGGGAGGGGAGAGCCAGAGGGTGCACACCACAGTTAGCCCCATGGTAAGGTGGAGGTTTGGAGATACGCAGAGATGGAGACAGGGTAAGCAGCATTCAGGGCACCAGGAGGGGGAGAACAAGAGGCAGATAGACTCCTGGAGGAGGAAAGAAAGAGGGGAGACTGCTAGGGGAGGAAGAAGGGATGCTGAAGTCCTTCCTGGAGGGGCTGTTTTTTCGAGGTCATGATGCTTATTTTTCTTCAAGCAAAGAACTGAATGCTCTGGGGCCACTAGTGGTCATTATGTCCCCAATGGTTCCTGCTGCAGGCTTCTCCAGGTTCCTGGGTAATCCCTGTGCTGCTCAGTGAGGCAAATGTGAGCTCCCAGCTGTCAGAATGGCTTGAAAACAAGAGAAGATTTTGATCTTGGACACAGCAAATACAAAATTCACTTTTTTTTTTCGCTTTTCCAAGCATTTTACATGTCAAAATGAGCTGGAAAGCCCACGTGTTTCTTTTCCTCTCTTTGTCTCCAAACTCAGCACACACAGGACTGCCACCATATAAAGTGGAGAAGGGGGAGGTGAAAAAGAAAAGGTGGTTTCCCCTTGTTCTGTTTGTGATTCCAGCTGTGCTTACTTCCCTTTCTGATGGTCTGAGGGAACTATGACTATTTGTTCTGTCAAGAACACATTGTTCCTCTTCCTACTTCACCTGCTGTTTGATTACAGGGTACTACTTGAAACGTTTGTGGAACAAAAGGGATACCTTTAAATAAGTGCAAAGAAATGCTTTCTTTCTGGCTGACAAGTGAGAGCTAGCTACCTAGCATAGTTTTTTTGCACATCCCAGCTGTGTGAAACATGGTCATTTATCACAGAGGAAGACTTTGATCTTTCTCCGTGTTCTTGTCAGTTAAATAACTGATATATCTCGCAGATGGACCTCATACTGATATAATTTTTCTTCCTTTAGCTCCTGCAGTCATGATTCTAAATTTCCAATTGAGCCTTTTCTTCAGTTGCCTGTGTTTTAGAAAAACAAATGCTTCCTATAAAGAGAGTAGAAAGAGGTTTGCTTAGGAACAGACTCTGATCATTGGTACTGAAGCTGTTATTCCTGTGACCAGGATATATCTGGGATCTGGTAGTGAAAAATCTTTGTTAGGTGCCAAAGGAGCAGCCTGCTCTGTGGTCCGTAGAATCGGACCCTCTCCTACTTGGCAAAACTGTTTATGACTAGAACATTTTAAGGACAGCAGGAAGATACTTCATAACAGTAAGGACTTTTTTTTTCAGAACTGTATTAAGCCATTTAAAAATAGCAAGTTTATTTCAAGTCCCATCATGCCTTGCCACATGCTTCCTGCTTTTTCCCTTCTTGCTTGTTTTTCTGTTTCCTTTCCTAGTGTTTTTCTTAAGCAGCAAAAACCCTCTTGTTTACATAAAAAATCAAAATGGAGAAAAAAAGAAAATACAGCTCTGGCAATTTTTTCAGAGTTTAACATACTGCAGCCACCTGGCATTGCCCCATCCTGGTGGGAGCCAGAGGCTGGCAACCAGCAGAGTGAAAGCACATGTTGGCTGTTCTATGCTGACAAGCTGAACTGATGCTGGCCTCGCATTTCTCTGAGGTAATGTGAAGGACTGCCATCTTCTCAGTGAGATGTGGTTTAGTCAGAGTGCCCAAGTGCAGCTCACATGCCCTTTGCAGCAATGACCCTGTAAATTCTTCAAGCTGTGAAATCTAAATCTCACTTCTTGGCTTCCTAGTTCAAACACCTCATCTGCTCTGCCCTTTCAACCATAGCCTTATAGCAGTGCTGGCATGGCTCTCCCTTGCAGTCATCCATCATGAGGGAGGAGTAATACATTTGGCACAGGCTAGAATATTTTCTGGTACCTGACCTGCCTCATCCGGGGGCATAGACCCAGGCCAGGTAAGCTTTCTGTGGCCCAATTTTGAATTTTTCATGTGCCAAAGAGGTGCACTCCCTCCTTTTCCCCAGACCAGGGCTTCAGCCAGGCACCCTGATACCGAGATATCCCCATTTCCAAACCCCTGCAGGAGTAGTGGTAGCAGCCTGCCTGCCAGTCCAGCTCCTGCTGACTACTGGGGTACAAGGGGGGCAGGCAATGGGTGACTTGCAGTCTGGTTTTGTGTGCACTTTATCACTATGTCCGACCACTAGGTCAGATGAAAGGGCCCTCTGCAAACCAGGGGGACTTGCTCAAGCGATTCCTGGCCACCTAGGCCTGGGGAGCAGCTTCTGTGCACTTTAAACATGATGTCTGTCTCTGAAGAGTTGGCAGCTGAGGAAGGAATGAATTTGAAGAGCATAAAAAAAGGAGAAACTGAAGAATGGGAGAGTTAAAAGGAAGAAACAGAGAAGAGGCCAACAGGAAACACTGTATTGCTCAGAGAGAGTAAGAAAATGAAAAAAGGAAGGGGCGAACAATGCAGAAAGAATGTAAAAACACAACAAACTGGCAAGTTTTAGAGAAAAAAAAATAAGACAAGGCATAATCATAATTTCCTGAGGTATGTTTTAGTACCAACCAATGTATCTTGCATGCACTTGCAGACTGTTCTTCCATTGCACTTAGGGAGGACACAGAAAGCCAGGTCTGGCACATACTCTTTAAACCCTGTCCCTGCCAGTTGGATCATTCAGAGCACACCAGTTCTCTCAAAAGGAACAATGCCAATATTAATATTTGTGTGAATGTGTTTGAAAGATTATACTGCTGACCCTTACCCTTTGGGCAGTGATTTCCCCCGCTGAGCTGTGTGCTTTGCAACAAAGGTCTGTGGCAAAAGCCCCATTTTTGTAGGAGAATTTTTTGAGATGAAATGACTTGTGCACATTTGTCTGGGAAGGCAGTGCCAGAACTGAAACTAGAGCCCAGATGTTCTGAGTCCCCTGGTCTGTCCACACGAGGGCGGGGGGGGGGGGGGGAGGAGGAGTTGTTGTATTTATATTCTTTAATCTCCAAACTGCCTACAAATATAGTTAAAGGTGCTCATTATCTGCAGTGCCAGAATTGTTATTTTAAAAGTCTATTTCACTATTTCCACTTCTAGCCAAAAGAAACATTGCTCCATTTTGCCAAGGTGCCATGGACCAGACTCCTGAATCGTTATGTCGCTAATATCCAGTGAATCCTGTTTTAAGTTGACCTGTTCTGAATAACATTCCCTAGTGACAGCTACCGTTTCTTCCAAAATTAACATCCTCCCTCGATGAAAAAAAAAAAAACCTAATCATTATTATTATTTAGTTTGAATATGTCATAAGGACTTTCCCTTTAGCTGCCCCAAGAAGTCTACTGGCACCTGGTTGGAGATCTGAAGATTATTTACATTCCAATGGAATCTGCTGGGAAAGTCCAGGACTCTCTGCGCTTTGAACACAGCACATCTGAGGAGAAACGCGTGATTGCTGTAATCTGAGATGGGCCTCTTTTCTCAAGCATCTGAAGCTGTTGTCCAGATGCAAATCAGCTCTCTGCAAGTTTAACTGACTCAAGTATATAACAACAACCACAAAGAAAGTATGCAGGTGCTGGCCAAGCACATCTGGCTGAGTTTGTGAGGTGATGATAGCCTGTAGCATGAAAACTTAGGTTTGCTGTTTGTTTGCCATGTGTTCAAAATTACTATTATTATTTTACTGACTATAGCATAGATGCTCCGTAGTCACAAATATCAAAAGGAGAAAAGATATTCTATGATTTTCCCCTATGATGCCCTTAACAGAATGTATTATCAAAGCAAAGCTGTTTTCTTACACATAAAGCCCCTATAATGGAGCAGGACAAAACTCAAAGGTGAGCACTTTTAACCACAGGTTATTTCAGAGCTGGAGAATGCAAGGGCAGCTTCATCAACTCTCTGGCCTTCATTAGAGCAGCGCCTGCCCTAGACAAAATATTACTAGTTCTACTAACATGGTGTCAAATCAGACTGGAGTGAGAGTAAAGGCCTATGATCCAGATGAAATGAGTAATACCACTCAAGTTACTTTCAAAGTTGTCTCAGAAATTCTCTGCAGTGTGGGCAAAATTTAATCTTAGTGCCTCAAAAGTGAGAACAAAAGTTGCAGCAGCCGAAGGCCAGGCTGCTCTTGTCATATGAAGATGGAGAGGAAGGCAAACGCAAGAAGGCAGGATGAAAATCATAGGGAGGGCCCTTGAGGACAACATTTTGCTGCTAGAGGGTAGGTTACAAGGGGAAAAGGGCCTGTGCTGAAAGAGGTAGTAGCTGCCATGCACACACCAGCAGCAGCCAGACTTTATTTCCACAGCTCCGACATGAGTAAAGTGGAGGGAGCGAGGACCATCATCATATCCTACCTGCTCCTCTAGGCAATGACCTGGAGTTGTTCATATCAGAGCCAGCTCTGACCACCTTAAATCACATCTGACTGGGCTTGGAAAAGAGATGTAATGATTTTTAAAGCAATTTTACTCAGCAGGGTTTCACAGTGAGTCCAAAAGTGTCTTTGCTAAAGGTAACCATTGAGGGCAACAGATGAGAGAGGTGAACGAACAGGATTTTTGAAAGGTTCAAAGTGAAGACAGGAGAGTCTTTTATTCCCACTATTTTGCAAGTCCCATTGAAATAGGAGCAGCTGCCCTCAGCACCTCCAGTCGGGATCAAAGCCATGTGGATGGATGGGGCCTGTTTTGAAGAGCCATCACATTACCACCCTCCTTGCTCCCACCAGAAGTCTACAGCCCCTGCTCATCCCAACAGTGTGAAGCTGCAGCATCCCATCGGCCTCCTTGCTCTAAGCAGATGGTCTTGCACAGACTGCCTAACATAGAGATGGCCTCAAATGTGGCCCTCGAACCCTGACCAGAGATCCAGAGAAGTGACACATGATGAGCAACCAGTGATGACTGCCTACGTGGTTGTACTGTGGCTTTCACGAGCACCTGGCAGGCACACCAGATGGGCAGAATAGCTGCGTAGGCCCTTGCTGCTCTTTCCTGCCTGTAAACGGTTGCTCGTTGCTTTGATTTACCTTAACCCGACTTCTGCCAGCTACCAGTATAGCCTGGGAAAGTTTGAGGAACCTCTTACTAAACACAACATCAACCAGTCAAGCAGATTTCAACTGTGAGAAACACCCTATGACTGGCGTATTAGAAACTGCACTTTTATCTTTTTTTCTGTTTGTATGCCATATATAAGGAAACAGAAACAAAGGAAAATGCTAAATTAGCAAACACAACCTTATATGCAAGTATTTTAATATGACTGCCAAAGGAACAGCCCAGTATAGCATCAAAATCTACATGTTTGCTGAGGAACATGGGTTTGTTTGGAATCCAAACATGACAACATAGTGTAGGATTCACTGCAGAAATAGGAAAGGTGCATTTCTTCTTGATTTCCCAATGGTTTGTTTGTGGATAATAGTTCCTTGCTAGGAAATGTCATCATTTGACACTAGACAATAGTTTGGTCAGAATATACTGGGGATTTTTCACATATATACTGAGTTACTGTAATTCCTCATAACAGATGCGAAGTGATTGCCAGCATCCTCTCCAGTGAGGGCTTCCTAGAGCATCTCTCAGCACTTTCAGGATCCTTACCTGTTCTCAGTCTATTTCTGAAGTAAGTTTAAAGCCTTGATCTTAACACCTAAACTCTTGTGTCAAATACTGAATTCAGACTCATGACTGCTTAAGATGTTTTATTTCACAGAGTTTAAGGGTTGCAGTTATAGAGCAGGTTCCTCGATGAGAGCAGGGAAAGCCCAGAGTCCCTTCACCAACTCTTCAAAGCCTTTCTCTCTGACTAACCCTTCCCCCCATGGTAAGAGCTTTGGAAAGTTGGAGGCCTGTCAGTCTGCCTCACACCCCAAAATCAATACAATTTCCCCTCAGAAGCCTACAGATAACCCCTCCCAAACTTGTTATAGGAGATAACTAGAAAATCCTTCTTCACGCTGAATTGTTTTCTCCCGAAGCAAGAGAAGAGCCAGAGGGTCTGCAGGGTGTTAGCGAATTTACTATTGTTAGCTGCTTTTACCCAGAAAGCGCCAAACTAATATGGATGTCATGGGCACAGCATAAAACACAAAAGCAATGCTAGGATTTGAGAGCAGGAGCAGGGCAGGGAGCAGGCATTGCAGGTGAACAGATATAGCTCTAATCAACTGCAGCTGCAGACACTTGCAAACTGCTCTGAGATCCCTGAATGCAAAGGGGCTGTGTAAAATAAAAAGTAGGGTTTTGTTTGTTTGTTTGTTTTTGGAATGGAGACATGCGCTCTCTGATTGCAGACTGGCTACCTCACACATTGCTGAAGCTGAGGTGGAGGAAGAGGCACTGTTACTCTTCTCTGACCCCAGGCAGGCATGCATAAAAGGTTAACCATGTCTCCTGGGTCAGTGTATGTTGGTCAGATGTCATTTGAGCAGTGCTGAGCAATGCTGTGACTGCTGCATGGTCGCTACGTGGCATCTGGGGAAGTTGCATCGTGGAGCCAGGGTACTGAGCAGCTGCATTGCCCAAAGATGACAGACACTTGCTGCTCCCACTTCCCTCGCACCACTCCTGAGAACTAGCAAGGCAGAGGGGATCTGGAGATCCCCTCTGGAGATGTTCCTGGATCTCCCCATGATACGGACCGCATGACTGGGCTGTTGCAAATGACATGTTGTGTTCCTTTTGGTGACTTGCTCAGTATGCAAAGGGAAACGGGGCAGAACAGACACAAGAAGTTCTGTGTTATCGGATAGAAATGTCTAAGCAAAGCCGTTTGCACAACTGTCAGAAACCATTGACTACAGCATTAAAACATATATACACACCCGCTATGGAAAAGAGGTGCTTTCTGCAGTAATACAATGTGATTGAGTATAATCCCAAAGGCTGTGGGGGAAAAGGGAGTAAAGGGCTTGGGGTTTTTTTATCCCCAGTCTGCTATCATTGAATTTTTTGGAGAACAGCTGACTTCCCTTCTGCTTGCAGATCTGTGTGTGTGTGTGCATGCGTGTGTGTGTGAACCATCTACCCCCTATACTGACCTTTAACATTTATTTTGGCTGTGTAGAATAGAGGAGGAGGCATTAAAACCAGAGTCCGGTTTCCATCATGCAAAGGTGGATCGCTCTCAAGGGTCGTAGGTCTGACTCACACACCCAGCTGCAGTGGTGACATTACCACCTGACTCCTTCTGTCTCTCTCTGTGCACAGATGTCTGCACCACTCCTCTGCAGGCTTAAGCTAATGTGCCATGCAGTAAAAACTAATAAACCAGCTGTGAACTGGTGCAACTGGGGAGTAAATACACTCTCAATCCTGTATGCCTAGTAGGGACTAACTTGCCAGCATTTGCTTTTCAGAGTCCAAAGGATTCTCAGTAGCTGCATTTTGGCTATCTAAATTCGCTCTGCTCTTCCCTAGAGGCATACTAATTTTCTTCCTTTCCCTTTTTAACCATCAGAGTGAATGGTTACAGTCTCAGGAGTGGTTCTTATCTCTCACTGTCATCGTGGTTGCCCTATGGCCATAGATGATATCATTTCACAGCATATTTGGCATTTCATCCTCCATTACTGCTCTCACTGAAAATTTTGTCACTGATTTCGTTTGGCACTTGCTTAGCTCCGTGAGTAACACCACACCAGGATTGCAGGACTGAACCTGTTTAGAGTTTCAGAGGTTTCAGGATGCAACAATAATGGTTTGTTTATATTGTGTAGCTCCAAGTCAGTTACATACAACAGCCTTGACGTAATGTTTTCATATACAACACTCTGCTGTATAGGGAAGCATAGATTAAGAATTTTTTATAATAGAATCAAATCTGGAAGGCACATAAGAAGGACTCCATATTTCTTAAAGAATGAGCCTGAAAATGATAAAGAGCATGCCAGAAAGCAAGATCCTGGAGAATTTAAAGGAGAGTTTTCTCCTGGCACTGCTGGTCAGAGTTAAAAATTCCACATCAGATTTGGGAATTGGGAATTTGCTGTGAGTCCACTGGGAACAGATTTGCTTTCATCCTTCTTAAGTAAATTACCGATTCTTTCTTTAAAGGCCACTGGTTTATTTGGGCTATAAAGTAATGACTTTGGAGGGAAAAAGGCTACTTGGACTTCCCCTTTGATATTTCTATTCATTTTGCCAATAAGTAGTGGAAGTTTGATACTTCCTTTTATGTCTACAATAGAGCACAAAAGTACACGGTAAACTCCTATTTCTATTGCAAGCAACTCACACAAAAGCAATAGCAAAAATTTGAGGGTGATTTCTCCTAGAGATATTCCAAGACAAAACAGTGTATTTCCCGCAGATTTAACCGCACATTAGACTCATAATGAACCACTAGGGACACTCTGTGTTGCTTATGTTGCACTAATGAAAAGCATCAGAGGATAAAATAAGCTCTTAAGAATTAGTAGAGACCTTCTGCTGTAATGGACAGTTTTCTGAACGTCTTTGAAAATAAGGAGTAGCTATATGGTATGTTTCTTTAAAAGGTCTCACACCTAGAAAATTCCCAGAATTCTTCAAAATTGTTAAGAAAGGTAAGGTTTTAAAGGAGGATTAATATTGGAGAAAACCAACACGCTTTCAAATCCATAAGATCTTCCTCAGATCTATGATGATCAGAACTTCGATATTTCTATGTAAGCCTTTTGCTTTTCATGAAAGCATACACAATAATTTTTTTGTAATTCAGCTTATTTGTCCCGGTATGAAGAATCAAGCAGTTTTTGTTCAAACTAGCAGTTCTGCACAATCACAAATCCCATAACCTTCAGGTTGGGCTATTAAAATAGCTTGTATATTTTGTTTTTTCTTATGCGAAACAGATAGATGAAGAGACTGAGTGTTTTCATTTGCTCTCTTTACAGAAAAAAACATAAAGAAACTTAGAAGAAAAAAGGCTTTTTCTTCTTCACACCATAATCTCTCTCAAAATGGAAGAAAATAGTGTTTATCCTGTATCTTTGTTCTACTATCATTGCTTCAGCTTGGGTTATAGATCTTTAGTAGTATTTAAATACTGAGTGCTTTTAGCCAGTTTTACAAGCAAATGAAGGCATAACCTCTGTTTCAGCAATTCCTTTAGAGATGGTCAGGTTTTTACAGATTGTTGAAATCTTGTAATAACTTTCACCATATATAGGAGGAGAAGGCAATTGCTTGTCTGCTGAATTTACCTGTTATCAGATTTAGAGGAACAATACATAAAAAATTTTAAGGAGCTGTCTGTAACCACTTTCTCTTGTAAAAAATCTTTTAAAAACACGTTCTATTATAAATCCATCATGTCTGTGTAAACAGTGTTTACTTACATGTGTTTTTATAGCACTGAAAGATTCTCTTCACGTAAATCTTAAAATCTTCTGTGAGCTCCTTCCTTGCAGAAAAAGTAGTTTTGGAAAAAACATACTTACGTATGTTTGTGTCTGTGTCTGTGTGTATGTGTTTGCATGTCTAAGATTCACATGAAAAAATACATAAAATTATTTTTAACTCAAAGTTGCCTCTTACAGAAGCCATATACATGACCACTGTTGTATTGAATAAATCACAAGCCAATTCTCCTACCAAAACACAACTTACTTTTTTGGTGTCATCAGAAATGTAATGCTTTTCAAGGAAGGGGGTGATCCTAAGAAATTTCCTGGGGAGTGCTGAGAGGAAATTGAAGATATTTTCATGATAACATTCAGATTTCTGACCTTATCCTTAGTTTTGACCTATGATTAGATCTCATTTGCTTTCTGACTCTGTTGCTTACCACCAGAGAAGAAAAAGCTACCTATGTTACTCATTAACAAAATTAAACATATTTTTGAGTCATATTTGGACAAGAATTATGTTTGTTCACTCAATTTTGAACATGATGCTTTCTATAAAAGGTTGTGGAAATGTTTAGCAGGCCTGGAAATCTTCTCAGAAGAAGCTAAAATATTATTACAATGTGCCTCAGAAATCCTGGAATTACCCAGCTTTCCCAGTGGCTGTGCAGTATTGTCAACGGACTGCAGGGGATTTCAAGTGTGACCAACTGGGACAACACTGGCATCAAAGCGTCCGTTTCAAAAGCAACATTCTCCCTTTGAAGACCAACAGGGACAACATATGTTCTCTTGCTGTCCCTTCACATTAATGGTTTTATTTGATTTTTATGTCCTAAATAAGCATACTAAATACGAATGAGGAATGATAGTGTCACGTACCTCCACTTTCCATGGCTATTTCATACAGATTCCCCCTTTTCTGTGTCTCAGCGGAGAGTGTTTGTGTGTTCTGATCTGGGGAAAGTGGCATTTGAGAGAGAGAGATGCAACAGTGGACAACCCAGTGTTAGTCTGAACTTGTTCACGGGAGCTGAGTTAGGAAATGCAATCATCAGGCCCAACTCTTGATTTGTGAGTATGCAGGCAACTGTGAGTCAGGGGAAAATCAAGCATGCTTGTGTTGCTATACTGTGGTATGCAGTGAATAGGTGTAGGAAAAATACCCTTCTCTTAAGTGTACCAAAAGTTATAGGCTGTCTTGGGAACTGTGGTTATTCTTTACTAATACCACATGTTCAGTCTGATAGTGAAATAGCATACTGTGTTAATAAAAGGCTACAGAGGTCTATAACTAAAATCTCAGTAGCTGTGTAAAATCATTTTCCTAGATCTTTAAGTTACGAGTTGCAGCATCGGTATTCCTATAACCATAGAGTTTACTAAAATAGATATTTAGGCCTATTTTATGGATGAAATGTTACAAATTTTCAGGATAGGAGAATGGATGTATCAGCATTTAGTATTTACTATTCTAAAAAACACACCTTTTAAAATTACTTTTCTGTTTTCTCCACACATGTGGAGATCAAGTTAAGCAGCAACTAAAACTCCATGCTAAGGAGCTGAAGCAGTGTGCTTTCCGGGAATGCTACACACTCATTCAGCTTGGATATCAGCTGTGTCTTCTGACATGACTACAAATTGCCAGAAAGAGTCATTACATGACTTTGTTTCAACAAAACTATTCATTATGCGTCAGTGGCCATAAACAAAGTGGGCTGGCATGTGTTGGGAGCAAAGGGCACCTTAGACCCACAGGTGCCCTAGAAGTCTGGTGAAGGACTCTGCAAGCTGTGGAGGCTTAGGAAAGCCACCAGTGTGGTGGTAAGGATATCCAGAAAGAGAACAGTCGCCACCAAAGGAAGAAGAAGAAGAAATATACAAATATGAATGAGAATGTTTGCAAATGCACTAGGAGAGTGGACCTACTAAAACCAAAGCTAGTAAAATGATCTTTGTCTCAGAGGGTGTGGACCAAAACCTGGCATTTCCAACTCCTCAGTAAATTGTGGCTAACTGTAATGGCACTACAACGCTATTACAATGGTATTCTTTGTTTTAATCAGCAGGAAGGGACGCACCCTTTTTTCCTTCCATGTGTCTCCTGTGCACTGTTACCTGTAGATAACCCATCTCTGCCTGTTTGTCTTGAGGCTAGGCAGCTGGGGACCTCCTGGTGCTGGGGACAGCAAGAGACACTGTGGGGATGCTGCCAGCACGATGGCAACTCACTTTTGGTGTATGCAACTGAAGGGGATCCACAACCGTTTTGCTCCAGTGCTGGCACTGAGGGCACAACGTGGGCAGCAGCAGGTGCTGAGGATACCCATGGGCAGGATTTCCCTATGCTGTACTTCCTTCTGTGCACTCATGGCACCATTTTCACCCCAGCAGTCTCCTATAGCAGGTGACGTTTCCATGCACTTAGAAACCCTCTTTCTTTCCATGAGCTCTGCAAGGTTTGGGACCAGTTTTCATCAAGGCAAGCGAAGAGCATCTGAAGCGTTCACAGAACAGCTTCCATGCAAGTGTGTATACCCATGTGAAAACTCATTATATTTTGAGGAACTGGGATCATTTTTCATCAGTGCCTGGAGGTATCCACGTAATTTTAGAAAATACATAGGATCCTGCGACTCAACTGACCTGATTTTGATTTGTGAATTGGGATTTTTTTTTTGCCTTGTCAGAACTCTTCAGAGGTTACAATGCCCAAATTAAGAAGAGAAGGCAAAAGGGACAGTGTATTCCACTGCTCTTATTATTTTTTTTTTAATTTCTGGTTATTAATTAGCAGAAATGAATAATAGGACTTAAATAAAATTAGTGACAATTGTTTTTAATAGAATGATGGTTTCACAGAAAAAAAAACCTCAATAATTTCCAGTAAAACTTGGAGGGAAATTACAAGGTTTGATTATGAAGTTTTGACTGCATTTAATATTTTTCTTTTAAAATATATATTTTTTTCTTTTCAAGAAGATTTGATTTGTCCTATAAATGCTAAAAATACAGAACCCAAGAAGTCTTTCTTTTTTCCAGTAGGTAAAAACTTTCCAATTTAGACTTTTCACCTCTGTTCTGTAGAAGAAAGGTTTTAAATAATATTAATGAGATGGGGAAAAAAATGTGTTTTACTCTCCTAAATACCTGTACATTCCATATATGCTGTACCATTTTGGTGCTTTGCAGGAGCAATTTATAATACCTTTCTGATTTTGTCTTACTTGCTCGCAAACTTAATTCCCCACTACCTCAAAGGACAGGAATCCATAGGCCAGATTTGACCTTACTGAAATTCTGAATTCTGTAATTGTTGAATTTGGTCTGTTATGATTAGAAAGTGTGCTTAGCTGGCAAGGAAATGAGCTGAGCGTATGTGCTTAATTTTAAGCATTCTTTTAATGCTATCCCTTTTCAACAAACCACTTAGACACATGCTTAACAGCCCGTGTGCTTGAAGTTAATTAAGTGCCTAATTGCTTTTCTGAATGTGGATCTGAATAGGGATGGACTAAAACATGTACTTTATTTCTTGGTTAAATTGGGTCCTAAAAAGCAACTGTTTTTCTAACCCTTCACCTCCCCTTCATCCTTGCTCAGTTTATTTAGTTCCTATGAAAGCCAAATCATCCCTACGTTTGTGGAACAAAAATCCAACCAAAACAAGTTGTGGCCTCCTCATGCTAGCTCTAAATACACTCATAAACGGCTGTAATTAAATCCAGAAATCTACTAGTGTGGCATTAATTAGCTTAATAGAGAGCTGAGAGAGAAATGTGGTTTCTGAGACAGTAAAAATCTATGCCCTGGAATACCAGACATGCCAACGAAAATCTAGCTCAGAGGGAAGCTAGAAAAACATTAAAGCGCTTCAGGATTTTTTCTTTTTCTTTCTTTTTTTTTTTTTTTTTTTTTTGGTAGGAAAAATTTTTGCTAGAAAATTCTGATTCATCACAACTTCTTCAAAAATGTCACTGGGCGTTTTTCCTTGTCCAAGGCTGGCCCGGAGAGTCAGAGGCAGCGGGAGAGGGACCTGCCGCCTGAGGTAGGTGCTCCCTGTGGGGGTGGGAGCCTTGGCTCTGAGCCAGCGATCCCATGGGCAGGGGGGGGATGGTTTCTTCCTAACACCAGATTAGAAATATCTTGGCCAAACAACGCCGAGCAGCAATGCACCGTAGGTTCATGTTATTTAAAATACCTGCGCAGTTACCTTTGCCCCGCAGGTTTCGTGCCAGGTGAGGCACGGCATAAACCTGGTGCTGGATGAGCTCCCGTGGCGGCGGCGGCGGCGCGGCACGCGTGGGCAGCAGCGCCCGAGGTGGAGCAGCAAAGGGGAGAGAACCGTGCTCCAGTGGGATGGAAAGCCCTTCGGCTCGTAGTGGCAGGGCCTTGACCCTGCGCCACGTGTAGCCAAGGTGGGAGCAATCCTGCCCTCCTGCCCTTCCTACCAGCCCAGAGGCAAGCAAAAGACAGAGCAGGAAAGAATTGCTTGCTTATGATATCACACACACAAAAAAAAAAAAAAAAGAAAAAAAAAAAAAAAAAAGGAAAAAGAAAAAGAAAAGAAAACTGGCTCCCGCTAACCCTCTAGAATATCTCCATTTTTCCCCAACTAAAAAGACACAAATTGCCATATCTCTATCTGTCTATTTGTCGTTTGTTCAGCAGAATTCCTATTTGCCAGCCAGCTCTAAGCTTTGCTTTTCTCTCCTCCACAGTCCCTTAGTGCCAGTCTATTGCCGGACTACAGAAACACTCTTTCTAGTAGGTGTTAAATGGACAATTTGACCATATATAGGTGATAAAAGCAGAGAAACCGCTCGCCTTTTGCCTTTTCTCGTCGAGGCTGCAGATGCGGTAGAAAAAGAGTGCTTTGGAGCACTTGTGTTTTTACAAGTCTAATTATTTCTTGCTGGAACAGCCCTTGCCTGACAGAAACTGCTTCAGTGTCTGACCTGGCTCATGTATTACAACGAGAAGTGCTGCCACGCTGTGTTGGACTTCAGTACTGCAGCCTCTGCAGCAGATTTGCTCCCTCGTGCCGCAAAAAAAGGCATTGAGGCAGGCAGAATACATTGACCATGCAGCACGCATGCACAGAATATTATGAAAAAGGCAATTAATTAGCGTTAGAGTTCAGTATTTATTCAAGGAGTGCATGACTTGTGTTCACATAAAAATATTGTGATATCAACCTATCCACCTTTCTAATATCAAAAAGTTGGTAATGAAGAATGAGATCACTTCAGCTAATTTGAGCATCCAAAAGTGCCTTCGCTCAAGTAGTTCCCAAATGTCTTCTAGTCAACAGAAAAAGATACTGCTATTCATCCTGCTGTAAGATAAGTGAGATCTAGCACATAGTAGGGGGAGAAACCTTCTCTCAAAGATTATTCCGTGTTTGATATATATTTACACAAAGGAAGTAACCTTGTCATTTCACTCCCTTCATAGTACATCTCAAATCTTACACATATTTAAGCCTCTGTTGTACGAAGCTACTTATTCCCTCTTTCTGGTTTTATCGGAAGCCTGCAAAATACCTGGCAGCAACCTGAAGCCTTCTGGCAGTATAGACTTAGCAAGCCAGCATATGCATACCGAGTTTGCATTCTCTAGTAAGGACTATTCTTTGAAATAATTGCATTGACATTGTGTAACAAGGTGATGCTGGCTTTCTCACTGCATGGGAAAAACCAAGCTCCCTCCAGTTACTGATAAGACTTAGGACAGAATCCTTTGCAAAGTGTATACGGTATTCAGCAGGACTTTACAACCATTTACCATTACAATTTGTGTTCCTACATGCACTGTACATTGTAGAGACTGTGTACTCTCACATCCTGTAACCAGACAATAAATTGTATTTACCCTGGAGCGTATTGAATGAGTATGTGTACAAGACAAAAGATTTCACAGAGCTGAAACTTTAGCAAAAGGAAATGTGAATAGTCACATTACTGCATTGCAAACACTAAAGTGCCCCCAGTCTATTTATCTTCAGAGATACTGGCAAAGCCTTGGGTGATTCATAGATTTTAGATTATGCAGGGGAAAAAAGATGAGGGAAGCTGCCAGAGACTGGAAGATTGAAAAAGAGAGTCTTTTGTGTTAGAAACAAGTAATATCCTATAATATGATTCTATAGCCACCAAACAATCTTTGGAGCAAAGAGCAATTTATAAGCTATATCACTACTTTAGAAATCCCCTCTTAGTTATTACTGGTAAGGGGGTTCAAGCCACTACTAACTCCACATTTCATCTATATTCAGTGTACTCTGGAGTAGGCCTGGCTTCCCCTTGTGGTTACTCAAGAGACCTCTGCTCTTCTACTTAAGCTCCATTCCCTAGCAACTTCTTGGCACTTCTGGAAACTCAGGAAACCCATCCATGCAAGGAGCACAGGAGATGAGCTGTCAGTTCCCTGCTCCATATGCCTCTGTTCCTTCCCCCATGAATTTCCTATGAAAAGCTGAGCTCCTGTCCTTGCAAAGACTCAGTTCACGTCTGTAACCAAATCTATTTTGGGATTTGATTTTCCTGGGTTTATGGGGAACAAAAAAGAGCTCAGGCAGCCCTCTGATTAAGCCAGTTCCACAAACAACTTACTCAAGGAGCTGCTATGGAGTGGAGCTTAAGGAGAAGAACAGAGGCCTCTTCTCTCGAGCTCACCAGCCACAAGGGGAGGCCAGATCTACTCCAGACTACCCTGAATGTGATGAAATGTAGAGGTAGTGGTGGCTAGAATCCACTTTCTAGTGATATCTCTCAGTAATTCAGGGGTTAGCAATGCTGTGGCCAGCACTGATATCCACACAGCAGAGGCTGCCATGTCTGCAGTGGGAAGCACAGCAACTAGGCTGCATGTTACATGCTCCTGCCTAGCATATGCCTGGCACCAGCTGGTCCCAGAAGCTGTATGTGACTGCTGCATCCCAGCTCCAGGAAAGCTCCACTCCAAAATGTATAGAGAAGCTTGAAAGCAATGGGAAGCTGCTGCTGGTGTTGGGGCTGCTGTGGGAAGTTCCTCTGTTGCATGCACTAGGGGTGCCACACCATGACCAGCACCTCCCTGAACAGCTTACACAAGCCATAAATCAATAGCATGGACTCAAGGAAGCCTTGGGAAGGGGGCCCAGGTGCTGACATATAGCAAAGGAGCTGTCTTGCTGGGACTGTAGGCCCTACTCTGCAGGAGGAACTGTGAAGAGCAAACACTCCTAGCTTCCTTCAGTGCTGGGGCCCTTGGCCAGAAGGGGACATCAAGCATAAGAGGGAAAACTAGAGCCCTTCTCCATGCATCTGTCCAAAGCCTGGGTACTTGCAAGACTGCAGCCCTCATTACTGCCTGCAGAGTGCCCTCTTTTACATGCTGTGCTGCCTTCCGAGGTGTCAGTGGCAGCTCTGTGAGCAGCTCTTCTCACCCATGCTCAAAGCAGCAGTGATTGTCCTGAAATGTCCTGGGAGCTGGAACACCTCAGGCTCCTTTTCACCTTACCGCCCTCTCCTCCAGACTTGCCCAATCCCTCAGTACAGAAAACCATATAAAACCAGCATATCCCTGTGACCTAGCAGTGAAGACTGTTGAATATCAATCACCTGGCTCACTGTTTCTCGTAGTGCTCTTGTTCCCTGATGAAAAGGTGCAAAGTCCGGCAACATCCTAGTAGTTCTGAAGTCTTGCCCAGTAAGGACACCCACATGAAGCTGCATTGCCTGCCAGCTTCAGTGCTAAACTCAGTTGTCACATAGCTGTTCTCCATGGCCTGGTGGCTCTCACGGCTGCCTAGCCACTGGGTCAGGCCTAGAGCTGGTGCTGGCTAAACCAAGTCCCCAAGGTGACAAGTCTCAGGACTTCTAAAGCAAAGCAACACAGTATGTGTCATTTGGATGTAAGCTCATAAATGATATGACTACCTCACCTTTTATCACATATCCTAATGCTGAAGGTGCAGAGGGCATTTGCAGAGGGGCACTGCCAAAACTCAAACACTCTATTGAAAAGGATGATCACAAAGCAAATTAGCTTACCCAGAGAGAAGCCCCTTTTCACTTAAGGAAAAAAAAAAGAAAAAAAAAAGAAAAAAAAAAGCACTGTTCATCCAAAAGTGAAAAAAAGGGCCTCTGTTTTCCTTCACAGACACAGATTAGCTCATTTCCTCAAGCTGTCTAACTCAGCCAATCTGTCTCCTGCATTTTTAAGGTTATCATAGGGCTAGGATTTTTATTTGTGGTGGCCAGGGGGTCAGTTTTCCGCAATGGAAAACCCTTATTAAGTGAGACAATAAGTTTCTCTCGACAGATAGCCAATGTCTCTCTGCTGCCTCCCTCATACACTTACGAGTGTACAAGGGGAAGGCTGTCCACTTAATTACACAAACTGAGTTCAAGGGAATAGAAAGGAGTCCAAAGCATACCGTAAGTCCTTACCCATAGCGTGACTCTTAACATCAAAATATAAATATAATGGCAACAATTTACCATGAACTATTTTTTAAAAGGTCAGCTAGCCTGAAAGCAAAGCACAAGCCACCTCTGATTGCAAGAAAAGCACATTATGCCTACCTGGCACAGCAAAGGCCATATCACTGCCAGCCTGCCTAGCCAGGAGCAAGAGAGAGAGGCAGTGCGAGGCCTCTGCTTGCTCTAGCAGGGACTAGAGGGTTCAGCGTTAGATGTCACTGCATGCAGAGCAGAAGGCAGTATGATACTGCCACAGTAGCTCCTGAGGAAGAAAATGCCAGCAGGAAAGGGAGATCACATACATATACACACAGAGAGAGCTTGTCACTCTTGGCTCCATCCCCTCCCTTTCTGCTTCCTGAAGTCCACATGGGCCTCCCTGGGAAACATGACCCTCTTAGCCCATCCTCACTCAGGCAGCAGGCCTGTGCCACCACAGCAGCCAGGAGCTGCTCCTGCACGCATCTCATCTTGGGAATTATCCTCTCCAGAATGCACGGTTGGGGAGTCTGAGGGTGGGGAATAGCTGGGGGCTTTGGAGGAAGTGGCACAGTGCACTCACTATCGGATGCATCTCTGGCGGCAAAGATAACAAGCATGCAGGTTCTGGCAGCCTCCAGAGACCCACAACACACTGCTTTATTGCCTTTATCCAGCTTTTCAAGATCCAAAATTGGCCTTGAACTGCAGATAGAGAGGTTCCCAGGCAAGAGTGAGTGGCTGGAGACTCTGGCCCTGGAGCATAGTGAGGAAAATAGCTCTAAGCCTGGGAGGGTAGCCAGTCCCTGGCGTCATCTCTAGTGAGCTGTGCATCTCTATAGTGGCCAGGCTTCAGGAGATGAAGAATATAGCAGTAACTAGGAGAAACTGGCCTACGTATCTGATACCATGCTTCTAGCTGTTTTCTCACTTGCTTTGTGTATTGAGTGCACTGAGGACCTGCTGCTTGTTCAGGTGCCTTTCTGAAACTTGGAAACAGCCTTGGAGAGCAGTAGCAGCTGACCACTCCTGTTTTCTACCTAATTGCTCCACAGCAGGCTGCTTCCCAGCTGGATCCAATTACTCACTGAGGTGCTCTAATCACAGCAGGGGCCCTCATGAGTGAGCAGCTGTCTGAGGTTTACCTCCTTTCACTAACCTAAGTGGATCTCTGTGGGGCAGATAGCAGACAAGGGAGAGGCTGGAAGACATGGTAAGTTTTGAGGGCAATTGGTGGTATTGTCTCCTATGTTATGTACAGAGGCATGTACGTTGGAAGGATTGTTTAGGCCAGCTGAAGCAGGGTCACCTGGAGCAGGTTGCCCAGGACTATGGCTAAGTCATGTTTTGAATGTTCAGAGCCCTCTACCTGCTGGCAGCCTGAGAAGCATAACATCAGTCCACAGACACAGGGAGAAAAATCTGATGCTTTTCCTACCCTTTCATACTGTCTGCACATATAGACACTCTGTTCCATGCCCAGGTCTCTTTGCCAAGGAGCAAATTCACATCTATGTAGTGTGAGAGAGCAGGGAACAAGACTCCTAATGCAATCCTGGGAGCAACGCATCATGACATTACAGATGCAGTGGCTGCACCTACAGCAGCTTTATCTGCCATTTCCCTAGTGGCCTTAGCTAAGTGGTGGGTAAGGGAACTGTGTCACCCACGGCCTTTGTTGTTGCCTGACAGTGTTGGTGCTAGCAACAAGGGGATTTGTGGAAGGGGAAAGCAACTGCTGAAAGTGATGACTTTCCCTCCTGACCAGAGCTCCCACACTGGCCAGGAACCGTGTGGATCTTCACCAAGGAACTGCATACTGTTAATCAGACTATCTTGCACTTTATCACCAGAATCCAAGCAACTGAGTGCACAGTTTAAGATAAAAAGGAAATTAAGCTTGTGAAAGAGAGATCCGGCATTTGTGCAATGCTATTTCTTGCTGCCTTGCCTCCTTCTTCCCTCTAGAGGACTTACTGGTTATACTAGCCTTGCTAGTATGCAGTAAATATGTGCATAGGGTACCAGAATGGCTGCACTGGCTGGATCCTACCGTAGGATGTTGCTATAGAGAGCATCCATTCAATAAGACAAGCCTGCATGATCTTGTCGAACAGCTAGCAAGTAGCAGCAGATTTTTCTAGAAAATCATGACTACATTCAGGCTGCTCTGTTCAGGCATGATGTTGCAAAGAGAGCTCCCTCATACCTCTTTGCATGCCTAGAGCTCACCTCTTAGCCAGCTACATATCTCTCATTTTCCTTACAGTTTCTAAGGATTTAATTCTTAGGTACTTAACTTTGCTGTTCAGTGTGCAGAAAACACAGCACGAGGGATTCTAGGATGATGCAGAATTAGTCATTGCACTCGCCAAACTCTTTTGTAACCTCAGTCATAATGCAACACTTAGGAGTTGGTTTTACAGTGATCACATGCAGTCTAACTGGGGAGAAGCAATAAGAGGATGGTTCAGCTGTGGGCTTTGCTTGCAATTATGAAAGACTTCTTTTGGGAACTAAATGAATATGTGGTTTTAATAGCTGAAGATTCTCCCAGGAGCTGGAATGGCTTTTTTGTTTCTTTCTTTACTTCTTTTAATAAAGACAACAGCAGTTGGAAGCACTTCCTTGAAGTTAGCCCTGAGTACTTTTCTTTCTTTTGCAGAGGTTTTGTCTGGAGAGTGGGTGGAAAGGGTTTTCCCCTGCTGTAAGAGAACAATACATTTATAGAGTGGTATTTCTGACCAGATTTAAAGGGATGTTCTGGTTTTATACAACTTCTTCTGTGCTTAGCAGAACATAAATATTTTAGTACAGAACGGTTATAGCACTGTAGCCGAGTCCCGGAGCCCTCAATAAAAAATGGAAGCCGATTGGCCTCTCTACGATAAGCAAATCATCTACTTCTTCATAAATGCATGCTTTTCGTTATACCCAAATATTACCTAGTGATTAGAACCAGGGCATGGTCTCAGCTCTGCGGCAACTTCACTGCCTAATTTTGCCTTGGCAGCTTCCCAGTCGCAGAACCGGCGCAGTCGCTTGAGAGAAGCTATCTGGCCCCGTGGAGCGCTTTTGAAATCCCAGAATAAAAATAAATAAATAAATAAATAAAATCAATAAACGAACTCGAGGCTTTAAGGCGAGTTATCCCCGCGGCGGCGGCGGGCGGCCCGTAGGGGGCGCTGCAGGACAGCGGAGCGGGGCCGGGGCCGGGGCCGGGGCCGGGGCCGGGGCCGTCGCCTCCGTCCCGGCGCACGTCGCTAGTCGCCGGCGAAGGGCTGCACTCCCCCGCCCTGCCTCAAGGCAAGGGTTACCGACTTGACAGCGCAGCTGCTGCTTTTCCTTGAATATGCCTCCAGGGTGTTCCGCCCGGGGAGAAGGAATCATCACCGAACGCTGTGAATGAGCCATTAGGGGGTTTCTGTTTTCTAAAATAGTGCTCTGTGCTCTCTAGCTCTCCCTACACCTAGGCTTAGAGAGCAAAAGGTGTAGTGGCAGAGTCTGAGGCTCTTTATCAGGATTTTCCTTTTTGGCTGCACCTTTCAGTCCCACTCCCACCAGGTGACAGATTAGCTGAACTGAAACTGGCAGTCCGTGGAAGAGATTTGTTCCTTAAGATACTTTCTCTATCGTAATTTCTGTTGTAGGACTGGAGGTATGTTCCAGGCCGTGTGCAGATACTGCTGTCATCTTTTCATGTCCTGTCTACCCACAGGATACAGGGCAGACAGCATTGTTCATGAAGCTAGCACCAATATATTTTTCCATTACACAATGTTACATAAAAACTTCAAGCTAAAGATTTCTAAAGAAGCCTGACAATCTGTTCATTGATACTGCCTTAAACTAGAGGCTTTTCTTCCATTTCTTATGTATTAGTCTTTAAAGGTTGATTTGCTAAGTATCACTGGAGACAGAGTAAGACTTTTTGATTGTTCAAGAAATTTCAGATTCTTTGATGAGTTCAGTCTCTGCTTTTTCCTGGAAAAAAATCACAACATCATTAGCTCCAAAATGGGAGATGGTGGATATGGCAAGTCCACCCCCAGCCTCCCCAAAATACTGAAGTCACAGACATTAAAAGAGAGGGATGGGAGCATTTGTTTTACAAGATAGAGATTTTGGCAACAGAAGTCAAATTTTAAAAGACAAATGAGGAGCTGGAAAAGTAGGGAAATATACTCTCTCACAGTACGTACTGGTGGTTAGCCCTGAATAGCAGTAGTAGCTTTGTTCTTCAGCAGTGCTTATGAAGAAGCGACTTTTTTAGGTGAATGAGCTCTGGCATCAAAACCTCAAGACTGATCTTGGCTCCTCAGTTAGCATAAATACACTAGTAATTTCCAAAATTAGTCACTGGAGAGAATGTATTTTTAGTGTGCCTGATACTCACTGTGGTTCTGGGTGAATCACAGAGATATTCCATTCAGGTAAGTGCTCAATTGTTGATATGTGTATTTTAACTTCTGCTTGGAAACAAAATTGGAAATTGCCATACAAAATAGGCAAAGAATCTGATACTTGTTTTCTTCTAACACTCAATAGAGAACACTCTTCTAACACTCAACTTCATAAAAACAAGGGAAACTGAACCGTACATAAAACTAGTCTTCCTTTGCTTGTCTTTGCAGTCCAGCAAGCAACTTTTCTTTGCACTGTCTAGCCTGTCCACAAGCTAATAGGTGCCTGTAGGGGTATATACATCCAAATCACCTGTTGGTGATTTGTCAACCTGTCTTGGTTGGCTGGTTGTAACTCAAAAAAAAAAAAATCCTGATGGGTATTTAAGTGAGTAACTAGGAAGTTCACAAAGTCTATCATCCAACTGTCAACCTGAAACTGCCTACTTTTGGTGCCTATAATGCCAGTGGATAGGTATGTTATACTCCTGAACACTAGATTCTGTCATTTAGAAGAAAGATGTAACAGAGCAGAGTATCAGAGGGGAAAGGGAGCCATTAGGTGAGTGGGCAGGTCCCACAGAAGGAGATGGTGGGAGGGGAGATGATGTGGGAGAAATCAAGAATTGAGTATAACAGTGGGGAGGGGAGGCAGAAGATAGGGTAGTAGGAAAAGGGGAAGTAGATGATGTGGGAGTACTTTGTTCATAGCTGGTTGAAGAAACTGTGGTAAACAGGGTGGTTGCAGCTGCTGTAGAAAGAGAGTAGGATGTTTGCAGGGCTGGTAAGTGGGATACTGTACTGCCCAACCCACTCATTTAACTGGCTTGTCCTTGTAAAGCTTTGTTCTGCAGGCTTGTGCAGCTCTTTCTTCACAGTTCTTTGCTCCGGAACTGGAGGAGAAAATTAATTATGTGGGAGAGGTTTTGGCACTGGACAGAACTGGGAGCAGGTGACAGCAGGTTAATGTTTACATTAAGCAGGATGATGGACAGGGTGATCTGGCACTCTTTGCCGTGCCAGAACATGTTACATCATTCTGGTTGTCCCCTTACATCCACTGTTCCTGAAAGCTCAGCTCCTCTAATTGGGCATTCCCAAGGCTCATGCACAGAGCAAGTCTTCTAAAGCATGAAAGGAAATGAAACAGCAATATACACTGGCCCCTCTCTCATACTTCGGCAAGGGACTTAGATGGGTCTGGGAGTTCAGCAGTTATTTAGGACAGAACCTTGGATCTGGTTAAAGATAGGCCTTGATGAAGTTCAGACCCAGATAAAAAAATGGACCCTGATCATCTTTCACCACAGGAAAATCCACGGGAAGGAGATAAGCAACAAAACTGACTCATGATTTACTCTTTCACAAAGGAGAGTTGTTACTGTTTACCCTTACCTAAGGTGGAAATCCCTTGGCTTTCCCAGTCGCTGTAGCTGGACAGCTCTGTGCTAGCTGTAGGGCTGTTGGGACCTCCCAGTGTGACTGCGCTGACGCTGTGCCTCCAGCACATCTTTTTGTTTTTTATATTTTTCTTCTGGAGTGTCCCAGCTTGCTGGACTACAAGGCAGAGTTTCCACAGAGACTGTCAGCAAATTCCATCAGCTGTCCCTGTCCAACAGGCTTGTCTGTGCCACAGCGTCTTATCACGGGGACGTGTGATCTGTGAGAACGGAGGAAAGCCCCAGGAGGATCAGTATAGGTCTGAGCAGTCTGTGTGCATCAGTGTTTGTTGTTGTATGACTCAAGTTGTGGTTAAACTCTGAATAAATCTGTTTTATCCATTCAGTAAGGCTGCAGTGCCATTTTAAGGAAGAAGGAACACTGTGAGGAACAAATACTCAACTTACAAAAACCTTTTCTTCATTTTGGGGGTGAGATGATCTTTAACACAGTACTAACACAAAGACCAGAGGCTGACATGACCTCATCCCCTTCTTCAAAGGCCAAATTTGATACACTTATGATGCGTATGTATTTTTATTAGCATTAGCACAGGTGTGCCATTGCATCCCAGCAAGCAGAGGGGCTATTTTCAAACTGTTGATGCAAAATAAGCTGAAACAACAGCATCCATCAGACTACCAAATTGTCATTCACAAGAAGTATGGAGGCAATTTTTGTTTAGATAAAATTTGCTAGTAAGACAGCAATGAACACAAGATATTCAACGTTCTAATAAAATAGTAATGCTGCAAGCTCAGCGGCTCATAAAACATTTACAATCTGCAGCTAGTAAAGTGCAAACAAGAGATTTAAGCGCTGCTGTTGCTCCATGAATTGAAACCAGTTAGAAGATTAGCTGGAAGATTATTCCACCCAGGTTCGAATGAGGTTCATTAAATGCCCATCAGTCCTCTCATTTGCTGTAGCAGACAGGGGGACTGCACGTTACACCTGTTGAAACAATGCTCATCCTTAACTTGGCTATTAAGCCAAACTACCTGCTCTCTTAGGCTTCTGATTTCAGTCACTGAGAGCCTCATATGTGCTGAAGGGCTTCAAATATGAGCAGTCCTTTTTTCTTTCTCTTGTCTCCCTGTATCAGGAGTTTCTACAAGCAGTATTACCAGTACACCTGCAGGCTCCTGTCCCTTAACTAGGCACCATAACACAGAACATATAAAATGTCACTGTATATCACAACAGACCTTGTCAAATTAACCCTAATGCATCTTTTTTTTAACTGGTAAATGCTGTCCTTAACACTGCTAATTACATGCGACTCCATTTTAAACAGAGGCACTGTAATCCTGAGGCAGGGCAAACACTGAGGACTCTCTCCATTTCTGAAAAGAAAGTCATGTTACGTTGCAACAACATTTGGGGCTATAAAGACATGAAAATATTCTGGCCCTATGAGATCCTGAAAGTTTGAGGTCTAACACTTTTCATAAGAATGGGTTTCTATTAAGAAAAGTTGATTTGATGAAACTGAAATGTATATGGTTTTAGATAAAATTTCTCACTGAGATAGCAGTGTAATATTAAAATAAAACATTCAATAAAAGTCCAAACAATAACTTTGGAATGAGACCATCCAGAGAGTTTCAAACAATATATGTCATTTGACTAAAAAATTTGGAGATGTCAGTATTTCAAACAGTTGTAAATTACCGTATTTAAACCTAAAAGTATCTGTGAGGGCAGAAATTCCATTTTTTTAACCAACTCTCCTGAATGACTGATAGCTGGGAACAAGAGGCAACGTCTTTGTCAGAGGTTTGAATGTTAACCTGGAATTTTCAGGATTACTCTGAAGTCAGTGGTAAATACATGGCAGAAAACATCAGCTGCCTTTGTCTAAAGGAACCTTTCAGCTTTTGATGGGTTTGCTACTGCTTATACCAAGCATTACTGAATGCTTGTGTTGCCAGTACAGTTTGAGGGTCTTTTCTGAAATTAATAGGGAAATGACAGAACTTGCTGAAAGAAAGAACTCTCCATCTATCCTACTTACGCATGTGGTGAAGCAATCTTAGATCTTTGAAGTATTGCTCTGGAAAGTGATGTGTAATATGTATTCTTTTCCTGAGGCTGTCAACCTCTCTAAGTCCTAGTCTTGCAATGGGCTCTGCAGTAAGGGAGGAATGAAGAAGGAGACGTAGTCGGTAGCCACAGAGCTCTCTGTGAGTTCAGAGTAAGTGATATAATTAACAGTGAATGCAGACAAGCAGGTTTTACTCACTGAGCAGATGATTTGGGTTTTTTTTTGTTTGTCTGTTTTTTTGTAACCTCAGCTCTGAACCCATCCTATCGCGAGCTGCTGTAAATTCCAGTCATTACTGTCATACCTAAGTGCTTCTCCACAGCTTCCTTGCAGACTCTGAGTTAAAAAAAGTCAGGCAAAATCAGGTGGGGAAGCCTGTAGTTGCCTTATTTTACATGAGAAGAACTGTCTCTTGTGTTGCTTCGATCAAGTTATTCTGATTGTTTTCAAAAAGATTTGTGTGTAAAATAAGAAGCTGTCCTTACATTTCAGTCTCTCAGGCTATAGAGTGGTACTCATTTTCTTGGCTACCCTGCTTTTTTTTATGATCTAGCCCATAATTATTGCAATTTTCTTTTTAAATAGAAACCCTAGAACTTCCTGGATCACTGAAAGTGTGAGAAATTAGAAAAAAAAAAGAAGAAATGTTTTAAAGCAGTAAACCTCTTGAGGGAAGAGTCATCTTTTTCCTTGGTGCCCAGGAGCTGGACAATGTGAATCCTGGACTCTTCTCTTTTAAGCACTTCAGTAATACAGATAATAGCAATAAAGGAACTGGGACTTTATTTTTATTGGTGAATATATTATTTTTTTATTGGTGAAATCCTGATCCGGTTGAAGTAAACAAGTGTTGTTAGCCTGCGTTAGAGGCTACACCTTTTATGAACTGAGAGATTTCTCCTCATGTACAGAAATAAGAGATTCTTGCAAATATCAGTTATGACTGGAGAAATGAGACACATCTGCATCTTGTGTGACAAAAGAAGAATCATGGAGGCACTTAATGAGAAAAGTTGGGATGCATGTGTTTTAGAGGTATATTCAATCAAGAAATGTCTATTTCACACACACATTTCCAAAAACCAGATTTTTTCCTGAATACTAGTTTAGTTATCCAACCATTTCTTTCGTGGTGGGAAGGCTAATTCTGTCAAAGTTCTAAGTAAGTATCTCCAGGAAATAACGAACTGTCTTTTCATGCTTTCTACTCTTCAGAGAAAGAACTATGTCACATTACGCCTCAGAAACACTGTATTTTACGAAGCAAATATACACCAATGTCAATAAATCCTGGAAGAGGAACCAATCTTACACCTTGCTTTCTTGAGCTTATTTGAGGGACTAATGATTGTAAAACTGGGCCCAAGTTTCTAGGGGGGAGCATGAGAGACGTTGATATCTTCTATAACAGACCGCAAAGAAGGTGCTTTTGAAAACAAACACAGAAACTACTTAAATTCAAAGGAGGTCAATGCTGGTGTGGAAGATCATAGAATCATAGAATCAGTAAGGTTGGAAGGGACCTCTGGAGATCATCTAGTCCAACCTCCCTGCTCAGCAGGGTCACCTAGAGCATGTTAGACAGGGCTGCGTCCAGGCAGGCCTTGAAGATCTCCAGAGAAGGAGACTCCACAACCTCTCTGGGCAACCTGGTCCAGTGCTCCGTCACTCTCACAGGGAAGAAATTCCCCCTCACGGTCAGGCGGAACTTCCTGTGGTTCAATTTCTGCCCATTGCCACTTGTCCTGTCACACAGGACAACTGAAAAGAGTTTGTCCCTGTCCCCTTGACACCCTCCCTTCAGGTACTTAGACACATTGATAAGATCCCCCCTTCAGTCTTCTCTTGCCCGGATTAAAGAGGCCCAGCTCTCACAGCCGTTCCTCGTAGGGCAGGTGCTCCAGCCCTTTGATCATCTTCATAGTTCTACGCTGGACTCTCTCCAGTAGCTCCATGTCTCTCTTGTCCTGGGAAGCCCAGAACTGGACACAGGACTCCAGATGAGGCCTCCCCAGGGCTGAGGAGAGGGGCAGGATCACCTCCCTCGACCTGCTGGCAACACTCTTCCCAGTGCAGCCCAGGATATCATTGGCCTTCTTGGCCACAAGGGCATATTGCTGGCTAACGGTCACCAGCACTCCCAGGTCCTTCTCTGCAGAGCTGCTCTCCAGAAGGTCAGCCCCCAGCTTGTACTGGTGCCTAGGGTTATTTTTCCCTAGGTGCAGGACTCTGCACTTACCCTTGCTGAACCTCATGAGGTTCCTCTCCACCCAACTCTCCAGCCTGTCCAGGTCTCTGAATGGCAGCACGGCCCTCAGGTGTGTCAGCCACTCCTCCCAGCTTGCTATCATCAGCAAACTTGCTGAGGAGGCACTCTGTCCCCTCATCCAGGTCACTGATGAAGAAGTTGAACAGGATGGGACTCAGTCCTGAGCCCTGGGGAACACCACTAGCCACAGGCCCCCAACTAGACTCCACGCCACTGATGATGACCCTCTGAGCTCTGCCTTTCAGCTAGTTCTCAACCCACCTCGCTGTCCACTCGTCTAACCCACACAAGAGCAAGGTATTCACGAGACTTCGTCTAACCACATAAGATCAAGGTATTCATGAGACTTCTCTGAATTGTTGTCTTATGTAAGGATAACTAGCAATGTCCTGGCATTGCTAGTTGTAAAGGGTGCAAGTTTCTGAAATATTTCAGGTGTCAGCAGTAAGACAGTAGTCATGGTCAAGAAGCAAACTGCAGAAGTAAAGCAAGCAGCTGTGCTGAAGCTGAGACAATAAAGTGAGGCCAATGATCACAATGCGAGTGATGGCAGTAGAACCCACACTTGAAGAGTTTTGAAATTATTACCAACTTAATTCTTCTTAGAAATACGGTGGGTAGGATAGAAGAACCTATATTCATGTTGGCTGTAGACTATGGAACAATTAGCATGCAGAAGGCAAATAAACTTGAAACAAAATTAGGAAATAACTTCTTGGCATGAAGATACAGGTATTTTGCTGAAGTTATCATTTTAGCATCTTGGAAGCTGACCTGTTTTAGGAAAGAAAAAAAGCCTAGGAAAAAGCCAAAGGCATATAATAGTAAGAAGGTCAAGTACTTTTGAAAGTCAACACAAACCTTATAATACTCCTCTCATGCAGTAGCAGCTGGTCAGTTTTTTATAAACATTTCATTAAGGAAATGCAGATACTAAGGAATCAGATAGCTGAAGAAACTGTAGAATCTCTGTTGTTTAAGGCACTAAAGAAAGAATTGAACAGTTTTGTTCATGTTGTGGGAAAGTAATTGTGATGAAAAATGTTTTTTCATCAAAAAATGAATATTTTTATGTAAGTTACTATTTTCCCTAAAATGACAAAAAAATATTGTTTCAATAATGTTTCCAAAATTTTGGAAACCAAAATATTTATCCTGGAATGGTGTAATTTTTACTGAAATTGATTTAAAAAAACTTGGTGTTGTATTTGATGCTGCATTTTTTGTTTTCATCAAAAACTAAAAGCCATTTTTAAACAAGAAACTTTGCTGAAAATAAGCAAAATAATGAGAAAACTTTTTGGAACTTTATGAAAAACAGGACTTCTGGCAAACTCTATTAACCTAATAAGATCAGAAAAAATAGAATGGGGAAGCCACTCACTAAAGCAATATGTTCTTTAACTCTGCATTGGAATTACAGTGCCCCATGATCAAATTCCCAGCAGCATTTTTTCCCAAGTATAACTGTAGTTTTCCTGAATATGGAGCAATGTGTATGAAACTCAGTATGGCTATCCTGCTTTCAGGTTGCAAGCTAGATTTCCATGAAGTATTGCACCACATTGTGCATCTACCAGTATGTTGAGTTCTAGCTCACAGGTGTCTGCACAACACGTGTCTTTATTCTTTGGAACTCTTAAATTACTTTTGAAGCTTGGGTTTATCAGTCTAAAATCCCTAGATTGAGCAAAGTAAAACAGAGTACTTTCAATTACGATTTTTAGTAACTGGAGGTTGTCTCTTGCTAGAGGAGGCTTGCAGAGTTCCTGTGTTTGATTTCCATGAGACTAAGTTCCCCTCTGTAGTGCTGCTGCTTAGTAGTTTCACTTCCAGTCTTGTGAAAGAGAGCAATGAAAATGTTTTTAAACTTTTCAAGTTTTAAATCATGCAAAAATACTCAGAATGTGAAGGCAACAGTGCTTAAGCAAGCATACAGGATTTAGCCTCATGAACTGCTTCAGATTCACACCAAGATGCTACAAGGAAAAGTCTATGCATGCACTGTAACTGCTCCACATTTCTCTGAGCTCACTTTGACATCTGATAGCCAATCCATAAAACCATATCTCGTGCTCTTAGTTATTATTATTCCTGCTGTCAATACTATTGCTCTTAATAATAGTAGAAACTTCTGGCATGGGATGTGACAGTAACTCTGATTTCATCCTGCAAGATTCTTCTGCAACTTCCTTTTAAATGAATGTTTTGTTCATTGACTCAACTAAGCATGCATAATGGCTACCTTTATAAGCAGAATCTTTTTGTATAGTGGAGAGTTTGTCTACTCTGCTTAGGGAAAGCAGACTACCTGTGTAATTATTTCCTTACTGAGGCTGCATAAAACTTCCATTGCATTTAATTCAACACAAAACAATTTCTATATTTCATGTCATGGGTAGGAATGAAAATGGAGATAGTTCATCAACGCTGATATGTGATATAAAAAGAGCTGAGAAGCCAAGGGTATGAGAGTGCATAAAAATGTTTTGTGTCCTGACCAGTACATTGCTTAAAAATTTTACAATCAGCCTCAATTGTTCATTCTTCCCATGCAGAAGATACTCACATATTCATTTTTAAAAGGGCAAATCAACCATAATTCAGTTTATAAACTGTGAAGCTGGTTGCGAATGTCTGGATGAATATTCATTAGAATCTCTTAATCTGCCATCGACTGTGATTCATTAGGCATATGTAAATATCACTCACTTTAATTGCCCCTAAACTGACTTAACATAATATTGTCATTAGCAAATTATTAGTTATTTGTGTAACTAATGGTACATTATGGTGTACACGTTAAATCGCCGAATATATGATTACAATTATGATGATGTTTTATGCTGGGTGCTTTGTAAACTATTTGATGAAATATAATGGAGCCAAATCAAATCTGGTATGTTAATAAGACAGTTGTGGAACTTTATTATTATATTTTTACACCTTGGTGAATGCTGTAATACGTAAGTCTTTACCCCACCCCGTGCTTTGATGGATTATGGATTGTCCTCACTTTCCTTTCCATATCAGAGGCCATCGTGACACTTGCATGCTTGCTTTCCCCTGGTTTTACCTAATGAACTCGTTTTCAGTTAATTATTGGTGAAAGCACCCTAGGTCGCTGTGGTGAGACCTTTTAGCTGAATGGCCGGTGGGAGGGAACGGAGAAGATGGGCAGTGCAGCGTGAAGCGCTAACGGGCCTTGCTCAGGAATGCGGCACAGGATGGGTTTTCTTCCAGTGCCCATAACTTTCTGTCATGCGTTCAGATTTTTGTTTCTTATGCTTTTCCCTACCTCTTAACTCACTGAATTTTATTCATAGATAGGATGAGAGGTCTTTCTAGATTGTTTGACTCACTCACGCTTCAGCATTTCTAACAATTACATGACAAGCAAATAGCTTTAAAAAGGTCAAAACTATGATGGCAAAGTCTGCAATTAACATTATTAAAAGTTTTTTAATTGATAGAGTAATAATAATAGTAATATGTTTGTGTAAAAGGAATTAGCAATCTCCAAAGTTTCTAGTGGCTCTTGTTCATAAATGCCAATGTGTTTATGAGACTGTTAATATTCACAGTCCCAGGAAGCTAAGAAGGGGCCAGTTCCCCTTGCCACATATTAATTTAAGATGGATTTAAAAAGACAGTTACTTTATTTTTCAAGAAAGAGCTTTTAAAGACACATTTCCTGGGAACTAATGAAAATGTAACAAACACAGAACACAAATTAATATAAGGCCTCCAAATGGGCATATTGTACCACTAAACGATTCTCAAGCAGTTCTTACCAGCTGCGTTGCTCAGCCTGGGCTCCTGAGCCAAGGGCTCAGAGACTACGGACAGGCCCATACCTGCAGTCAGTAGAGTGGTGCTAATTTGCATCAGCTATACATCTGGCCTTCTCCCTTGCAGGACACTTACTGAGGGTTAAGTAGACATCGCCAGCTCATTACTGCAAAAAAATTTTGTACATTTTAAAATACTGCTTTGTCTCCATTTGGCTTCCTTTCTCGATGATTAGTCTCCCAAGTAAGTTTATTGGAACTCATGTTCATTCTGGGCTTCTTCCACAAATCTTGAGAACGTTGAGAGAACTTTTCCATTGACTTCAAAAGACAGACCTTCAAACATGGTTTTTAAAGCAACTAATGAACAAAGGACCTAGGAAGCCAGTGCTGATGTTGCAAAATGGGACTATAGCATTAAAGAATTGGTTGCAAGGGCTTATTTATGTGCAAATTTGAATGAACTTATCTAAAGTGGCTTTCAACTGATTTAGTTAAAACAGTGCAAAACACACATAGAAATTATTTTGTTGTGAACTCAGATTGTATTGGCTTAACTTAATTCACTAGAAACAGGTTTATGTTAGACTAAAAAAAGTATTCTGAAAAAGTCAAAGATCTCACATGGGACTGTGTACCAATTTAATGGAAATGTTTAATGGAATGGACTGTCTTATGCAGACAGTCTCTAAAATTTATGCTTTGATGCTATCAGAACAGAATTCACTGCCAGGCATACAGCAGACCTGTATAACCAATCAAGAGAGTTCAGTTATTGTTCAGAGAATATTTGCAATAAACTCCTGGCAAATTAATTGCAGAATAATTCCCATAAATTATTATCTGGGTAATTTTGAATAATGAATCAAGCAGAGAAAAGGACACATTATTACATAATTTGTTAAGTCCTAGTAGAACCATTAATAATGCTCAATAAGCATAAAATAAATTGCACTTAAATATTATTTAGGCCTAACTCAAACCTCACTGAAGGCAGCAGGAATGCTCCTCTCTGCCTGATATGGATGAAGGCAGAACAGTGAGAGAAACAGAAGATCAGCTGTGGCAACAAATGTCTTTCCAAGGCAGGTATGTTAGTGAGTAACTAGCTCCTTGTGAGGCCAGTCTGTGAACTGATCCGCAGTTCTGTTCCTTGAAGACCCTATTTGAAACTCTGTTGAGCTCTCCAGACTACCCAACAGTTTGGGTTGCATGCTCTTGCAGCGGGAGCTGTTCCCAAGTGGAAAAGGAAGGAAGGAAACAGCTCCTGTGGCCACATACTGTGCAGCATTTCCAGCTGTGTTAGTGCCGTGTTGGAGAAGGTTGGACAAGTCAGACTCCACTTCTCTGTCTGTAAAATGGAGATAATAGTGAGAAGGTGACACAGCCCATGGATGGAAAATAAGGTGGCCTAAAGGACTCACAGCAACTGCTGCAAACTGCACTTCTGAAATGATCTGGGTTTGGTCCTTCCTGCTCCGACTCTTAGAGGGTTTTCTTCCCCAGTGGATCATTTTGTAGACCCAGAGCTGTGCAAACATTTGTTTTGGTTCTGCAGACAGAGAGCAAGAGAAGGTTTTATCACTGCAGGGCAAGGCTTGGGATCTCTTTCTGAAAAGATCCATGGTGCTACATTGTAGGAGGCCTACTTAATCAAGAGCTCAGATAAAAGTGAATTGACTACAGCTGAGTTCACTCTTTTAGACAAGAAGTTTGCATTTATGTTAGTTGTTAATTAAAAAGGAAAACAAAGATAGGGTGTTTGTATTATGTTGGCAACATTTGGATTACTTGTTAGAATTCTTTCTAGTTAATAAACCACCTGCCAGATTAAAATGTAATAATAATAAAGCTGCTATAATATGTTGATTAAGTGAGATGTAAAGCAGATTTAAATATGAGTGTTTATGGCACTAGTAAGGGGTACACATCTGAAAAATGTACCATTCAGTATGGAAAAAAGTGTTTGGGAAATGAACATATAAAATAGATACCATAAAGCATAAATAGCTTATTGAAAGAGGAGGTCTAGCAGAAGTTTTGCTTAAAGTGACACAATATGTTACCAGGTTCCTTGATCATCAGGCTGGGTTAAAAAATAAACAAGAGATGTGCTGCCTTGAAAGAAAACAGTCACTTTGATTCCAGCAACAGAAATATGTTATCACTGCCTCTTGCTTTCTGCTGAGGTTACGCATATCATGAGCTGCTGCAATAATTTCAGGTTTTATGACACACCCTTATTCATCCACTTCCTCCTAGGGGAATAATATTCATAACATATTCATTTCAGTTCAGATGACAAGGCTAACTTCATGCATTGAGGAAGACTCAAAAGGCTGGTATGAGTTAAGCAGATTCTCACATTTTCCTCTTATACAAAAATAGGAGTCCTTATTAACCATCTCCTCCTCTCCCAGATATTCCTGTGGTGAGGAGATATGCCACTGCCTGTAAAACTTTCTCCCTTGGAAAAAAAGGAGACTGGGTTTAAACTTGTAGGAGGTATTCTTCAACCCTGAAAAGCTTAAAAGTATATCTTACCTTACCAGGGTTGTTGGAGCATGTCTACAGGAATCTTACTCAAAAGCCTAAATGTAGTTGTCTCTTTTAGGGATTAGAAGCACCAATACTAATGCCATCATGGTACTTGGAGGATATTTTCAGTCACTGTAGAAAATGTTTGCCCGTTGGAAGAGGTGGTAACCCACTTAACCTCATCCAACAGCATATGCGTAGGCAGGATCTGACCACACTTATGGGACGGACAAAGACCAGACATCTAGCATTTTTACAGAAAAGCAATTCAGCATCATATGTAGAAGTATGGAGGACTTGGGGGTGGGGACAGTCAGAGTGAAAGAGGAACCAGATGGGTAACTAAAGGAGGCTTAAACCACTTTGGATCCTCACTATGATGGGCAACTCCTGTGGTTCAAATAGTAAAAGTAACTTCAAAATAACTTACATTGTTTCAGTGCATGCCAATTTGAGCCACGCTACCTATGTACACACAGTTGTGCAGCCCAGAGTTTCTCCTTGCTCTCTCCTGGTTTTTATACATATACATACATACATACATACATACACATATATGTATATATATATGTGTATATACACACACATATATATTGCAAAGGGCTCTCCTTTTATACCAGGGCTCTCCTGTAGGTCCTGCAAAGGAGAGTTTGACCACCAAATCTATATAAGTCTTCTAAAATAAACAGCCTTTAGGCTGCTCTGATAACCTCCTTGTTTATAGGTTCTTGAAATGATAAGAAAGTATGCTCCTTGTCATTGTACAGTAGAAAAGACCTGGCTTCTAGGCTCTGTTTTGGAAGAAAAATAATTGATCTATGTCTGTCCCTTAATGGTGAAGATACAGAGCAGGCACCTGACCATGTTAAAGACTTTCTCATACTTTCTGAGGGACCAGTCCTTGGCAAACAGGTGGGAGGAAGCACAGGGGTGCCTGCAAGAATTACTGAGAACAGTGCTTGCTGACTGGGAGCCCAGAACCTTGCCTGCTTCAAACCCACCTCTCCTGAGCCTGTGCAAAATAACAAAGACATTTTATTATTTTTGTACCTACTTCTTTCAGATCTCTGTGCTAAAAATACAAAAGAAAAGCCGCTCATTATTATAATGGTCTTTTTTGTTAGTACACATGCATAAAGACCTAACTTTGATTGCTTTTGATGATGAATACTTGAAGTAGCAATGCAGTAGCTGGAGTAGTCTCTGTAGCTATTGCCATTAAATTAAGACATCACCGTAACTGTATGCCCCTCATGGAAAATTTGCACCCAAGTCCACAATTTGACTTAGGATGAAATCTTTTGGGAGCCAAGTTTGCAGGACATACAGAAACAGAGATTGTGCCACCATGATCACATCGCTTACACTGCCTGATGGCACAGAGAAAGGAGTCCGTGTGCCCGGGGAGTCTGAATCATGCAAAATCAAAATCCATTAAGTTGCAATATATTTAAAGGCATAATTGCTGCAGATTAGAATTCAGCGGAGAACTTTGCATAACGCCAAGAGGTGACCTTTTTCCAGAGGTGCTCTCATCCGATTGTTAGGACCTTGTAACAAATGCCTAGTGCCATTTAACGATGGAATGACACATCTCTGATATGCAAATTTTTACAGCGCAGCAATTAAGCGTTTTAGAATTTTACGACAGCGTTTGGGCTTTCTACAACAAAAAAAGGGCCAATAAAAGCCGGTGATGGATGGGCTAATCCCCACTGGAAATATACCATGTAATCTCGTGGAGACAATGCATTATGGATCGCATTGTGATTATTGGTTGTTAATATCTTCCCCCTCCTCCTCCTCCCTCTCCTCCTCCCCCCCACCCCACCGCAGGAGCCTTCCCCTTCCCCCTGCTCTCGGCCTGCCGCGTCGCTGGGGGCACGAGCCTGGGGTGCAGATGGGCACGTCGGGCCACCGCAATCTGCCGCGCGCAAGGAAGGCCGTGAAAAGGGGGCTTGCGGCTCGGCAGCTTGTCAGCAGGGGACAGACCTGGGGGCCATATGCCTCTCTTCTTCGCCCTGCTGTCGCCAAGTCTGCCGCCGCCTCCTTCTGTCGGGGGACACTTTAATGCCCAACATGTTCTGAGCAGTTCTGTTTACCTAGCAACAGCTTTCCTGCGAGGGGGGCCCTAATGAGACACCTTTCGAGGATGCGGGGGGGGGGGGGATTTGCATGCGTGTGTGCCGGCGCGCGTGCATGCGTGCGTGCGTGCGTGCGAGGGGCTTTCATGGGGATGCGCGGCTGTGCGGCTGCCCCTTCCCCCTCCGCCACGGGATGCTGCGTGCAGCTGCGGGCGCTAACCGCGAGTGACTCCCCTCCAGAAGCTGCAGTCCCTTTTTCTCACCATCCCCCAGCAGCTACAAAGGGCAGATTTTACTTTTACTTCATGTGCCAGTAACTAGTCATCACTCTTCCAGCTGCTTATAATTATTAAGTCTGCTGCAGTGACTGCAGTAGTGGTAGTATATACACTGTTCGCACATACGTGTTTTATATGCCAAATTTACATGATTTGAAGTATGGCGTAAGAGCAAGGAGAGAGGCTGATTCCAGAGAAGTAAGATGTGTGCCTTCAAAATGTGGTAGCAAGACAAATTCTGGGAAATACAACTCTGCTTTTAAAAGCATATTGCAAAACTAAAAGAAAAACAATCCCTGATTGTTCTTTATGATAAAATAATTTAAAACTTGAGATTAAAAATTTGTTCACTGTTGTAGAGAATAAAATAAAGCTTTTTGATTTTTTTCTGTTCTTTTCTATCTTTGATGAGAAGAGATAGATGACTAGGGAAAATTTGAATTCTATTATTTGTTTACAGAATTTTTAAAAATCAGAAATTCCATCAGCATATATTGCAGCCAAAGTAAATAACGATCTATTACAGAAAAATACTCCAGCCTGGTTACCCTTCCTGTAGAGAAACACTGTGTGTGTTTGGGGGGGGGATTCCTGGAAACAAAAATAGTATGGAGGCTCCCTACCAGTGTTCCTTCAACTGTCAAGCCTTTGGCAGGGGCAGGAGGGCGGGGGTGAGGGGGCAGGTTTGCTAGGGCCTTTACTGCTCCGCCGCTCCAAACAACATAGGTGCCTGCCTCCCCTAGAGATTGTACACAGCAGAACAGTGCGTGCAGAAGAAACTGTTTTTGCACTAGGTCTGATTTCTCACAAACTTTCTTTAAGGATGTTTTCCCATCAGTGAGGTATCACTGAGCTTTGTCACACAGAGTAGAAGACTCTTGTCACACCTGACGAGAGGCCAAGAGGGGTGCTGAGCAGACTTTATGCTCTTCATGCTCTCATGCATTAGGAGATTTATCACGACACTTAATGCCAAGCTTTCCCAACGTTTTCACTGCCCTCTTCCTGCTTTTCTTAATGAAAAAGAACATTGAGGATGACAACTGAGATAGCTGGATAAATAGGTATATGGATAGATAAATGGAGAGATAGATGGCTAGATAGCTATCTATCTGTCTTAGATATCTATCCTAGGATGGATGGATGGATGGATGGAGAGAGTGAGAGAGAGATTGTTAGGAACTATTTATGGACATGGACTTGTAAACATCAGACAAGTCCTTTGCTAAAATGGGAACAGTAGTCAAGGAGAGCTCTCTTGCTTCAAACCTTAGACCCCCAAATGAAACTGAACATATCTTTTGAACCGAGCATGGAATGCTAATTCCAGTTTTGAAAAATAAAACTTAGTGTCATGCAGTGAGTTTATTACAGGACGTACTAACATAAAAATTACACATAGCCATTAGTGTTTTGGGAACTTGGCTGGTATAAACAGTAAACTGCTGAAACTTTAGGCTTTTTCTGGAGTTGTTTTAATTATCTTTCTCTGTAAGGTAACAAATATATTGCCTGAAAGTGTCCATTTCTCTCCACAGTATGATGGAAATGATCAAAGGAAGGGAAATACTTCCGAGTAGTGAGTCTCTGGCTTTGAAGAAATCACATGAAAGAAGTAATAAAAACCTTGTAATCTTTATGTTTTAAATATCACAGGATGTACAGAAATGCAGCCCTCAATAGGACAGGTGAGAGGCTGAGATAGGAAAAGGATGAGTAAGCCATCTTAGTAGTTATTTCCACCTTGACCCTTTCTTTCCTGTGAGGAAGACCCTCCTTCCTAGACTCTCTGCAGGTCTGATGGTGATCAGGCAAGGACTCTAAGCAGTTGAGTCACTTTGTCCTCGTCTTTGGGAGCTCTTGGTCATACTGCCTCCTTCTGGCTGCTCACCTGAACATCTTCTGACTTTGCAAATGCCTGAACTAGTCCTGCGTATAACCAAGGGGTCTGCAGTTGGGTCAGGACCATGCTCCCGCATCCTTTTCAGGTGCTACACCTCAGGGAGGAGCTCCTGGTGACTGATCTTGGGTGCTAGGCACCGCTCTGTGCTGGATATCAACCAAGTATCACCATGATGGCATGTGCAAAGTCATGAAACCTGAGAGCAATTACTTTTATCTAACTTCTGATCTCTAATGGAGTTGGAAGAAAGTGGTGATGTTCAGTATTCAGTATGGGCTAAATACTTAGTGGTGCTCAGGTTGTGGCACTGACAGGAAAACCTTCCTCTGCCTTCCACCTTTGTGTTGGTACAAGCATTTGTTTGTTGTCAAACAGCAAATTGTAAGCATATGTGTTACTAAATTGCGTTGTCATTGCTCCGCTGATTAGAGAGCTAAAGATCAGAGAGGACAGCTGATACTCCATTACAGTGATGGCAGTGTATTACAGCACTCACCAGTGAATACCAGAACAGTGCTACTGTAGAGGTATCTTTGAAGACTGCAGCAAAAGGAAGCTGCAACTTTAATATCTCATGTTGCAAAATGATAATGTAAAAAATGAACACCTGAGAAAGCAGTGGTGTCCAGCTTCTGCTCTCCCTCAGCTGCTTGGTAACTTTTATATTCTACAGTAGAACTTGGATGCCTAGAGCGGAGAAATGATGAACCATCATGTCTAAATTTTCAGGGAAAATCATCTTTTAGCTGGGTGTAAATGGAAGTGGAGTGGTATAATGTGTGGATCACTTGGAGAGGAATAGACATATTCAGGAATTTAAATCAAGGTTTTTCACTAAATATCAAGAAAATACTGGTTTGAGGGTGAAAAAGGTTATCTACGAGATGAAAGAGGCATCCTCAGCTTAAAAAAAAAAAAAAAAAAAAAAAAGAACAGAGAAAAACTCAAGCCACAGAGGATCCGATTTCCTAAAGGTTTTACTAGAGTTAACCTAGAAAAACTGCTTGTGGAATTTTGTTTTCAAAGTTACAGTGACTCAGTCATGGAAATTTTCTTGGGCTGTCCCCTGAAGTTGCCTCTTTTCCTTGCTTTAAATCACCTTGTAAGAAAACAGAAATTCAAGGAGATGATTTCCAAGTAGCACTTCGGAAACAGTACTTTGGAAATAATAGCATCACTACTATAGTGATCACGAGCCACAGGTCACAAGACGATGTGTAGCATTATAAAGAGGAGAGATGATTCATTTTAGTAATTGTCTTTATTTTATATATATATATTTATATATATATAAAATATATATATTTTGTGTGTGTGTGTGCAATGATGCAGTACACCTTCAGTTAGCATTGCTTTGTATTTTTCTTTTTGGAATTTTAGCAACAGATAAACATCCTAACACAACAGTTTCACTTATTTTTTTCAAGAGTGCATGAAGCTAGTCCTCTTTCCTTGGTCAGCAAAGATTGGGAACTCATGAGACTTATCTTCCATGATGGTGATTGCAAAGAGATTATCGTTTCCGTGGCTTTGAATGACAGAAATGTACACAGGAGAAATGAGCTGGACAAATCAGACCTGAGACAATTTCAGTGCCTCAAGCCAAATGAAGTGTTTTCTGTTTGAACAGTGAGCAATATAATTTTAGACATTATCACAAAACGATGTCAGTTCTGACTTAAAATGCCATCTGTCATTCCCGTGCCTGAACTTCTATGACACTGCCTCATGGTCATACCAAAAGCGTGTTGCGCTTTTGTGATGGCTGCAAACGCAGACTAGCCTGAGAGGATCACCAGTTCCTTCTGTTTCTGAGGCAACGTGCCTTTTTGTGGTGACAAACGTTGAGTTCATCAAACAATTTCTAGTGACAAAAGAAACTCAGCACATCCATTACTACCACAATCTTCTGCTTAAAATGAAGCGACTGGTTCTTGCACCTATGTGGGGCTAGCATCTAGTCATTCATCTCCTCCATGCCACTGCCAAACAAGCCACACTTGATCGTCCTTCACAAGATGCCCAAGCTGCTGTATCCTGCTGTCTCATTTTGTCACTCCTCACAGCCTCCTAAAATGCTTTTCTGGTGGTTCTTAGTTCTTTATCACTAGCTATAAACTTTTCCTTTTGCTAGCACAGGTGGCTGTCTCCAGATCTGGGAACTCTTTGTGTCAGATAAGCATTTGGTTTTCTGTGACAATCAAACTGCTTTGCAGCTTGTGTATGCATCCACCTTTCTATATGGCTAAGGAGCTAATAACCTACTCTTTCAGCTCCTGCAGTTGGGGGCATCTACTAATCTCAATAGTTTCTTGAGGTTCCTTCCAGGCTCATATTTTGCAACGTGATATAATACTTCATCTTTCATCCAGTTGATGCAGGCAATGACCACCAGAGTAATCACTCTTTTCCACTTCTTCACACACAATGTTAGTCATAAATACCCTTCAATAGCCTTACAAGATGGAACTTTTTCTCCCCGTGATGTCCAGCTCAGCTCTTCCTCACTTTGCAAAGGCTTCTGGATGTAGGTATTGAATGCAGTTCCTTCCTCCGCTGTGGAGAGGCATTCATCCAGCCCCAATTCCCATTTGGATCAGGATCAGGTTGCTGGATGTACCTCATGAACATCATTCCCTCCTCCCCAAAGCAAGTGAGCTCTGCTCATATTCCAGGTTAGTAAAGGAAAGGAAAAATAAAGGAGCATGAATCCAGTCCTAACACATCAAGCAACAGTGTAGTTAGCAAAGAAAAGCTCCATAGAGGAAGGCAGCTATTTCAAAACAAGATTGAACATAAATCAGTGTGATTTCTTGGGTAAGTTCATTTTAACAAAGGATTTAGAGAGTGTTAGCCCACCAGCTCCAATTGCCGTCCTGAGAAAAACAAAGGTCTAAAAGAATATCTAGGAAGGAAAACCAAAATGCTTGGGCTTTCCACATCACAGGGAATATAAATAATACTTGATGTATTAAGAATAAGCAAATAGCAAATAAGAAGAAATTTGTACTATGAATAGATTGGTAATTTCTCTTTTCATAGTGGAAAGAAAGATACAAATTTAGCCTTCATCAAATGATACATTCTCCCAGAACAGTGTGGGAGATACATGACTTCAAATGGATTTCACTATCTCAGGAGATTTCTAAGACCAAGAGCCTGGCAGAATGATACAAATAAGAACTATATCTCAAGTAACAATAATAAAAATTGAAATAGTTGTGATTTTCTAATTCTGAACATAAACTAACATAAATTGTGGTGACTGCAAAATAGCTGTCTAGTGAGTAGCTTATGCGTCTAAAAATCTCTGCAGGCTTATTTGCTCCTTTCTCATATGCTGGCTGTTTTATAAGAGACAATAGAGTGTTACAGTATCCAATAATCTGATCTAGTTTGATAGTTCCTGTATGTCTCCTGATCAAATTCAGATTTGCTCACCTTTCATATCTGTGTATCATGCTGCAAAAGAAATCAGAAACTTTAATATCCTGGTAGTTTGGGGCAGAATATTACAAGAATCTAAATTTGGTGGTATACACTGAGACCTAAATATTACCAAATCTGTACATGTTTTGTGGTCATTTTTATTAGTGCAAAGATGGAGCTTTTAGGTATGACATCATATCAAGAACATCCTTTTACCTATATCAGGTTTTCTTTCACGATATGTTTGGGGTATGAAATAATTATGTGCACAAAGTTGCTGTAGGATTTTATTTACAGACAAGAAAGATGACTTCATTTCAGACCAATATAAATAAACTTTGTTATCTTTTTAATATTCCTTTTGATGTTTCTAGATTACTTCATTTGTCTACAGTCTTTCTTACTCCACTGTGGAGGAAAATCAGTTTATCATTAGGATTAGGGATGAGACAGCTATCTGGGGAAAACTGATGAAAATAAATGAAGACAGACTTTTAGCTCAAGTAAATTCCTACAGTTCCCACTGATTCCATGTGTAAGCTGAGACGAAGAAGAAAAGGTTAAGATGGGATTCTTCTGTAAGAAGACACTAAGGTATGGTGGTGAGTTAGCCACAAGGAGAAATGAAGAGGGCGAAGCTGCAGCGGATATTAATATCCTGTAGGAAAGTGGAGGTAGCTGAGAAAGGTTAAGCTGCAGCTCCCTCAGATCACTTTGCCTCTGAATATTATTCAATATTCTTAGATGTATGTGCTCCACTTTCTCACACGTGGTTACTTAGTTAATTCATCTTATGTTCCTGCATGCCCCCGTGTCCACTAGGCCTAGATGATACATCCTTCTCTACCTTGGTCACGACGGGAGGAGAACAGTGGTAACGCCAAGACAGAAAAGCAGAGCAGTATGTATGGCAGGGAAGAAAGACGAGCGAGAAAAAGACGAGGACATCCGGAAAGGCAGGCAAGAAGGCAAATAGCTGCTGTGCGGCAGGCGCAAGGGGCAGGTCGTCATCTGGACAGACAGCCCGTGACAGCCCACAGCCACAGGGGCAGGCAGCGCGGGGCTGGTGGCCGGGGCCTGGCACGGGGACGAGGAGACCCGGAGGACGGGGCAAGGACATGCCTGTGCTGCATTTGTTAGTGAGGCCATAAGCTCATGTAGTCGATAGGTGGCACTGCTTGGTTTAGTGTTAATTCTGCTCGGTTGAGTCGTGGTTTGGGGAAGAAAGGCAGGAAATTGCTGAGTTACAGCCAAATGGGAGAGTTTTTCCTGTGTACTTTGCTCTTAATTGCTTACCGAGGCTTAACTAAGCCTGCTACGACTTCATTTAGTGGTGAGTCAGTGTGCTGTCCTCTGCGTGTCTCAGAAGGTTTGGATTGACAGAAGATCCATAAAAAGGGTACAGCAGTTTGTTTCTCAGATCTGGAAAGTGGCTGAATTTTATTTCTTGGGGGATAAGTTTGTGAAATATCAAGGCAGAAAGGCTTGGATCTTGGGAACTGCCAAGAGAGACTATATGTGAAAGCTCTTCAGATATCTGACTAATTCCAGTATTAGCACAAGTAATTGGGGAGCTCTAGCGTCCATGAGCACTGCCCAGTGTGCTGCACCCAGCTCACGTGGCTGGGAATCCCTTTCCCTATCACACTGTGGCTACATCCACCCTTGCTAATGTTTGCTTAGCCATATTGCCTGTGGTCAAAGGGGTCTTTTTTAATGGATGTATTCCCTAAATCTCATTTCTCCCATCATTAGTATGTGCAGACATAGCTTGGTATGGCAACGTTTACTGAATACAAATACAGGCAAAGTTCATTTGGAAAAAAAAGCCTGTTCAGACCATGACTGATTAATAAACCCATACTCTTATACTCTGCAAGGCAGGGATCTCTTTTTGGTGTATTTATATTGTGTTATATTGTGTGTGGTGCATTAACAGTGTTTACAGATGTAATAAAACAGCACATATATTAATGCAATTTAGCAAATCATTTCTGCCAGAGACTGAATATATCCATTTACTATTAATATTATTTACTTTGCAGCAGGATCACAGGCACCTTATCATAGATAGCACTCATTGTGCTAGGTGCTGTATGAATACAGAGGGAAAAGGGGGCCTTGCTCTAAAAGGATGCAAGTAAGCTTAAGGATTTCAAGTAGCTTGAGGAGATCCTCAGAGAAGCATAAAGGCTCATGAAAATATATGTAAATTGTAGGCAATAGAGATTGACACCTGTCAGGTGGGAGAAAAGAGTGCTGATAGGTGCAGGGTAAGTTTTGAAGGATCTTAAAAGAGAAGTTGCGCTGTATTAGATGTGATAAGGCAGCAAATTACAACCTTTGTTCTGTGCACCTCTGAGGAGCTGTGAACTGCTCCTTGGGAATGATAAAAGATATTTAAGGGAAGCCTAACTTACTGTCCCAAAGGCCCAGTTAACAAATAGTCTAGGCTTTTCACTTGCATCAGATAAAGCTGTAGCTTGCCTCTAATCCACCAGCCCAAATCACCCTGATGGGCAGTGGGAGCTGGGATGGGGTCCCAGCAGTGGCCTTGGAAAGTGATTTTTACAGAAGAGTTGCTGGCAAGTTAGGTAGGAACAGACTGCATTTGTTATGTTGAGGAATTTAGCTTCCATATGCAATCTAGTATTTTTATCTTTGCTCTACGATATACTTTTATGTTCTTAGTCTATGTTCCTTGGAGTGGCAGGTATGAAATCAGGTGATGACCATCTTTTGTTGTTGCAAAATTTAATATTTTGCTGTCAAAAAGACATACTTACTAACAATCTGCAAAATTCCAATCAGAACTGGCCTTGAAGGCTGTGTGGTTTTGCTTATTCTTATTATAGCCACTTGTCGCAGATTATTTGAGAGCAGAAATGACAGATATTCCCTTGTAGAGAGGATAAGGATTTTTCTTAAAGTTTTATCATGCTGTTGCTTTGGCAAACCAGATAATGATAACATACCATTTGGTACACAGTAATCCAGGGCAGAGCTGGAGCTTGGAGTGTGAAATGGTAAATCTTGGTAATTAATTTAGTGCAGTTTATAACAGGTTACACCAACTAGAAAATTAGCAAAGTCACAGCATAAGACACAAATAAGTAAAGCTGAACTCAAAGGTGGTAATTTTAGCTGCAGTATTTAAGAAACGGGTAGTGCAAGCAAAACTGAAAATTGGTAATGCTGTGTGGCTGGACTTGTCCCAAGGACGGCAGTATGAAGGAGGAAGATAACAGCCATGGAAACACAAGGGCCTTCCTTACAACGTAGGCTCTAGTGTTGCTGGCACCTGTGTGCACAGTTAGCTGGAAGTAACAACTACTCATATTCCAATTACTACAAAAAAAATGATATTGATTGTAACATATTTAATCTCAGTACATAGAACTTTGTAACTGTATGATATTTTCAGTTTGATTTCAAATAATGCACATCATAGATATTTGTTATTAGTTATATAGTATTTTCAGAAGATGACAAAGCAAAAGTACACACATCAAACAAAAAAAATTGTCTAGGTGGTAAAATTTCAGGGGAATTCAACTAAAGTCAGTGGAATTTGCATGGATTTAACTGGGTATGCACAAGATGATCTACCTACCACAGGTGTCAAAAGGAATAATGAAACATTTCAATGGGAAATAAGTTAAATTAGAGACCATTGCATATATTTTAGATTTCCACAACCTGCTGGATCTTTAACTTAAAAGTTTACATCTTTTAGCAGAAAAATTAATTTCTCTTTCACAAGTTCCACTTAGATTTTGTTGCTAATAAACCCAAGGATGTAAATACTATTAAGTACAAAACAGTCTGCTGCATAATTGTTTCAAAGCAATTACAGATTATATCGAGCCATTCGTTGAGCAGAAACAGTTTTTTCCAAGACACTAGCTCCCTGTACCTTGAAATTTTATTAGTCTAAGAATTTCATGCACCATATGTTGTAATACGAGACTAGCTGCAATTGAACAAACAACTTTCTGATATATAAGTGAATGATAACCTGATTTTAAATGTGTTTATCTAATGAGATAGTAACTGTAATTTACAGCACATATAAAAACTCCCACTGTTACTCTTGGTGCACCTTTTGGCTAAAAAGGGTGATGCACTGAGATATGCTAATGAATATCGTCTTGGTTTTTACCAAGTCAGTAATAAAATTTGCATTTGATATTGTGCACAGTAAACTGGGTTATTAGCCTTGAAAATGAGTCTCATAAAATTTAAATATAGGCTTAAATCATATTAACTGTCCTGTAGATTTTCTGAGAGGCTTTAAAGCATTGTGTTTTCTTTCTATAGTGTTGAGAATGCAGATGTCATTTTGCCTTCAGGGGTGCCCCAAAATATTGGAGCCTGAAGGATGAACAGCAATTCAATCCCTTGTTCTTTCGTGCTTGGGGAACTAGATGCAGTTAGAGGCCTGGGAAAATCACTATGGGAAGGGGGGAAAAAAAAGTAGGAAAAAAGTAGTGTTCCCTAGGTGTTCCTTCTCAAAGTTCATGCGAGACGAAACAGCGAGCTTAGCATCTCACTTCCGAGCTGGGGGTTTGGGCATCAATAATCACATTTTGGAGGAAAGACACACCAAAGCCTTTGGGTGCTGGCATGACATCTGATGGGAAGGCTCAGGGCCAAATGCCATCTTGGCAATTTTATTGATTTAGAGGAACTCTCAGAGTTCAGCAGTGCTGTTTCAGGTGTATAGCTATGCAGGAGATGAGAATTTGCCCCCTGCCCTGTGTTTTCATTGGGGAGGTGGTACTTGAGCGATAGATAGATCTCCACCATGGGCAGATAACTCTGAACTGCAGCCTGTCTGGAGGAGTCATGAGAGAAGGAGCTGGACGAAACTGAAACATGATGGCTTATGTCCAGTTAGAGAAGTTTTTAACTTAAAGCAAACCCCTGGATCCAGCTGCAGCTCAGAGCAGGCTTTTGAGCTTAACTCTGTCAGGTGTTAAGTATCCCAGCTCACACTGAAGTTAGGGCTTAACTCTTTAAAACACGCTCCAAATTCCTGTATATATTGAGAGAAAGTACATGCTCATGTAGAGTCCTCACATGATATATCAGACCTTTCATTTGCTTTATTAGCCTGAATCCACATAAGGTAAATGTTGATTTTTTTTCAGGGAAAGGAAGCCATTTCTTGCAACTCTTTCCACAAATACTTCATAAACTTCTGAGTCCCACACCAGTGAAATGCAATCCTGTATTAGATAAGGGACTAGCTAACTGTGGCACTACATAAGACAAGAGAGATGGTTTGCCTCTTATTTTACTCACTACTGTCATAAGGTTTGTTAGGAATAGGGCTCCTATTTCTGACTGGTTGCTGTGATTGTCAGAAAAGACTTTATCTCAAGAGGAAGTCTCCATCCCTGTCTCTGTCTTTATTTTTTTCTGTTTCTAGTTCTTGCTTTCTCCACTGAGGTCTGAAAGTGATTCAGGAGGAGATAATGTAAAGAAACGAGTAAGATTAACCCAGCAGAGAGAAGCAGAGTTAACTACAAGTGGGAGGAAGGCATATATTTTTACCGAAGTCAGAAATGCAAATACTTTTGCTCGTGGAAAGTAAGATTGGCATGTAATGATATTATGCAATACTGTGTATTCATCAGGAAGAAATTACTGCTCTGAAACTGGACACAGTCAACATGTATTCTGTGCCAAAAATCTAGTGAATACTATCTGCTTATCAGTGCAAGATCTTTTACTATTACTGTAAATAAACTGTTATAAAATTACAGCCCAGTGACAAATGACTTTTATTATGAAATTCCAATTCCCTGTAGTAACGCAAGACAGAGTGGTTGGGCACTGTTCAAATATTACACAAACTGCTCCAGAGCCTGGGCAAACTGCTACACACTATTCTATTAACTTTCCTAGCAACTAATTTCAAAGGCTGATTTTTATACTTACACTTTAGTAAGGTGCAATATTAGTATTTTAATATGATACTGTCTCAGACTATATGAACGCCAGAAAAGTAGCTGTGGACACCAAATAGCATCTAGTACTGCGCACATTAAAGCACAGGCGTCAGCACACAGTGACTGCCTGCTCGAGGAGACCTGAGGTCCATCTTGCCTCCTCCCCCTTCTGCGGCAATGACTGGTCCTGAGTGCTTCAGAAAAGAAACCCTATGATAAGCAGTGGCAGAGGCATGTGCTGCTCTCAGAGTAAGTCTCATCCTGGCACTTAGGAATCAGAGGTTGCCTTAAGCTTTGAAATACAAGACTGAATAACCCAACCAATCTGCTGTTGGCATTGCTCATTAATATCTTTGGAAATGCTTTATAGCCTCATTCTTATCGATCTCTTTTTTCATTTTACACAGTGAACGTTACACTTATGTAAACAGGACCACGGTTATCTTCCTTCTGCTAGTCGCTGAACAAGCGCAGTACTGTAACATCAGGACCCTGTGTTGTTCTGTTGGGCTGGGCTGACTGCCAAAGCTGAGGACCTGAAAGGTAAAAAAAATACCAGAGAAGACAATCAAAATATTCTGCCAAACATGGAAAAGTAAGAATTTCCTGACAGCGCAGGGAAGTTTCTCATGTAGGTGGTACACCTTTCGCCAGTTTGCGTAGCGCTTCGCACAGCACTCCGTCTCCGTCGGTTCCAGCGCATTACGATTTGGCAGGAGCCCGAGCTGCATTATGTAGAGTTAAAAGAGGCTGACACTCTCTTTGGCTGAGACATCTTTCCCGACTGAGGCTCCGCTGCTTAGCTTAAAGAAGAGGAAACACCAGGCTGTTTCCTCTTGTTTCATTCTTAATAACACTGCTCTACAGACCACCTAGCAGGCCCTTACTGATACAGCTGGCCAGGCAATTAGGTAGCAGCTTTATTGCTAGGTTTATCTAAAGCAATTGTAATGTTTCTGGATAAAAATTTCCCAGGAGAAAAAAAAATAGCTATCTCCAATTTTAACTCCGTATTTTCCTTTGATTTCATTTGATTTTTATGCTCCTAGGAAACTTTTATTTGGGAAGAGGAGAGGAGGGAAGGAACATGACTGTGGGCCTCAGTTACTGGCCGAATAGTTTGGACTTCCTTTCGTCATTAAAAACAGCTGAAAGGGGCCCTTCATCATCATTAAGGACCCGGTTGTATCATTACTGTGAGCCCTGACTGAGGGATTGTGCCCTGTGAGCATAGCAGTGTCTGAGAATGACAAAAATCCTAATTGCATCCCCAATCCTCCCAAGGGCTTGGGCTTGTCCTCATGGGAGAAGTCCTTGCTCTTTTCCTAATAGGGACTGCTTCTCTTTTTATATAAATATCACTCAGGGATGTGGTTAGGTAGCAGGGGATAGGTTTAAGACTCCACTCTCTTGCTGCCATAGTACGGAGGGAAAATAGCAACATCATTAAACCACCGTTGAGCTAAAATCTGTTGTAGATATTTCATGCAGGAAAATAAACGGATTTTTTTTTTTTTTTTTACTCTGGGCCAGCTAGCTGAGCCAAGATGATGCCTTTAAGTGATTTCTGACTGAATATATTGACTTGTGGAAAGAGTGACATGGAGAAGTGAACACATCAGAAAAAGGAAGTCTATTTAAAGAAAGATAATAAATGGAGACAGAGATCCTGTGTTTCAATAAGCAAGTTACTTCCCCTACCCGGTCATTTGTAGCAGGCACTGAAGTAAAGCAGCAGTGGGAATCACACACACAGACGTTATCCTGTAGTTTTCTTCTTGTCCTTTAGGCTGTCTCCCATATAGCCTTAAAATATGGAGGTCTTGCTCATTTTAATCCTCAGCACTGGAACTCCTCTGTCTGTACTAGCATATTCTGTCCCCATTGTCACATGAAGTGTAACAACACCAGCACAGACAATGGTTTTATTAGCTGATTTATAGGGGTAAATCAGGGGTAAATTGAACCCTTCTTTAGAAAGCTTTGAGTTCACAATGCCAAGATACAGCAAACATAAAAACTCATTTGGGAAAAAGGGGGATTAGAACAATACTGACACTGTGTGGAGCAAAGTTATAGACACTATCGTGTAATCTCAGGAGGTCTGTGAAGAAAACACAGCATGTAATATGGTGGAATGGTATGTAGCACACGATCAGCTATTGTGTTGGCTCAGAAACATGTAAATATTTCTGTGGAAAAAATAAAACAAAATGTAAAATATTCATTTTCAGTGGGAGGAGGGAGAACTATGGAGAGCTTTTATTAAGCCCAAACTCAAGTTTCAAGTTTGGTTTTATTCTTAAAAAAAGAAAATAGAAAACTTGTGAGAGAAAATGTGTATTGGTTCTTTTGGATCACTTTTTTTGTAAAAAAATAACTTTTTTACAATTTCTAGAAATCATACTTGTTTCCATTTCAGCATTTATGAATGTACTATATTTAGTAACTCTATATAAAGACATGTATAAAAGAATTTTAGACCTACACATCTATAAATATGCATGTATATAAAATCAGGCTATTTATCAGGGCAATGCAAGTATCCTAGAAAGAGCTAGGCTATTCTCTGGAAAGCTCTTGATGCAAAAGGCAGAAGAGCAATGGAGCTGAGCAGGAGAGGGAAACCACATCTAATAGTCTGTCAAAGTGATATCAAGAGCAAAAGTTTTAAAGTGATAACTAATGTGCCAGCCTTAAAGAAAGACTGACAGTAAAACCAGACTGTTTTTTTTTTCACCTGTAACTTCATGTCAGGAACTGAGCATTTGCATGTCTAAGGCTATTCTGTGCTGGAAGACTTTTCTCAAAAAAAAAAAATCAGTCTGTTAGAGGCAATAAAAAAAGTAAATTGTATTCATGTTAAAGGATTTTGATTTTCTATAAAGCTTTTGTTGCCATATTTTGAAGCTCTGATAACCTTCATGGCTATGTGAAGACTGTAGAGCACATAGGATCTGAGGCAGGTCACTGTCCAGGCTGGTGACCTGTTGGAAGATGTTGCAAGTCTCTTCTATCTGTTACTCCCATGCTTTCTTCCCTTGGAAATGAGTGCACAGAGGAGGCACTATAGAGTGCATCAGGTCTTTATCTTAATGTGCAGCTGCAACAGGGTAGATGCATGTGCCCAGATCCAGGGGCTGAGAAGCATTCTCTTGTCCCAAAATAGCCTGCACGGGATTTTTGCAGCTAATTGTATGCCTTTCCCATGGGAGAAAGAATAACGACTAGCCTGGGAAAAGTTATAAGAGACTCAGACGTAAGAGATAAGTTCCTCAGATCTTCTGCAAGCACTAGACACCTATCAGGGCATAGCTGAATAGGAGTTTTCCAACAGCTGAAGCCCCAGGCAAATGCAGGTTAAAGCCAGGTACTAAGCTGCTCTCAATAGTCCCATCTGCGTCCAAAGCTATTGAGAGGAGGTAGCTCCTGATTCAAGTTGAGATTTGGTTAAAGACAGGCCTGGAGGGCAAATGAGTGACAAGGAGTGGAGGTAGAACAGAGGCATAGAAGAAAGGAGATTATGAAAAGAAGTTGCAAGGAGCACTTGGATAAGAGACATGGGGAGAAAGACTGAGACTGCAGTCAGTGGGAACAGTGAATAAGGGCAGAAGTGGAAGGAAGTGATATACAGTGAGGAGCCAGCTGAGGGAACAAGGTTGTTGGACAAGCATATTGGAAGAGTGACATGAATAAGCAGAAATGAGAGTTGCTAAGGGAGCAGAATATGGCTTGAAATCAAGACCAAGGAAACAGAAAAGATAGAAGTCAGATAGACAGATGTTGGGAGATAAGCCACAAAAGCTGCCAGACTTAGCCAGATGGAGCAGTAGATCTCAGAGGCCAAAGGAGGTTCCAGTGTTCTGGAGTCATTTTGCTCCTTGGCCATCAGAAAATACCAGTGAGACTAACTGGCAGAGCCTCCAGCCTCCTATTGTGATAATGCAAAACAAACTGACAACATTACTGCTGTAGTGTGCTACAGAGCTGAAATATGACATTCTAGCTCTTTCTACAGGGTGTGAAAATTCAGAAGAGTTAGCTATGTAGTTCTCTTGACACATGGTACGGACATGTCCTTTCTGAACTCCATGATAATGGTAAGACACTTCTTCTTGGCAGGCCTGGGTGCTGACATTTGCTGCTGCAACCGCTGAGCATCAGAGGCACCCACCCAGCTAATGGGAACAGTCCTCTTAACTCAAGGGCTAGGAATCTGCTCAGCTGAAGGAAGGGGGACATGAAGATCATCTCCTTGGTAGCATAATCACAAGCAGCTGTGTATGTGATAAAGTAAACTGAGTGGCCACACATTTATCACAGTACCAGTCTGTGCAGCACCAGCAGCATCTTTTTTATAGAGTAAACTTCTTGCTTCATCTAAATGCAAACAAGTAATTTGTACACAGTCTGAAGAGGCAGCCTTTGTCCTGTAGATGAACAGGTTATAAAGCTCTAGCATTTGTAAATGTTTGATTAGTCTTTTAACTCAGCCACCCACATAAAACAAGCAAACAAACCTCAGAACCAAAATATTTCTAAGTATGAATCTCTATGAAAACAGTCATAGTGAGAATGGGATGCATCAGCCTGAAAGATTGCCCCTTTTGTGATCACGGACGTCCTCTCTCAAACTAACCAGTACATCTTCTCTCAAAACACACAAGATTATTTAGCAAGCAGTGATCTCATGGCCTAGTCTGTAGGAGAAACCAGAGAGAAAAGTGTGCAGACATATCTATATACACATATGGGTTTGGGATAATTTTTTTCTGTACATTTTTTTTTGTTCTAGGGAATTTCTAAAAGTAGTCACACTTTTGATTTAATAAAAGAACACTTTGGGGGGAGTAAGGCAGTATAGTCATCTCTCCGATCACTATTTAGATTAAGCTCCCTCTGAAAACATCAGTGTTTGTGGTACTCCCTGTTCCCAGTAAGACAAGATTTCTATCTTATGTGGTTGCAAGAAAATAGGGGAAAATTCCAGGCAACTATAGGTCAGTCAGCCTCACCTCCATCCCTGGAAAGGTGATGGAACAGCTCATTCTGGATGTCATCTCCAGAAATATGGAGGAAAAGAAGATGATCAGGAATAGCCAGCATGGATTCACCAAGGGGAAATCCTGCTTAACTAATCTGATAGCCTTCTAGGATGGACTGACTGGCTGGGTAGATGAGGGGAGAGCAGTGGACGTTGTGTACCTTGACTTCAGCAAGGCTTTTGACACTGTCTCCCATAACATCCTCCTAGAGAAGCTCAGGAAGTGTGGGTTAGACGAGTGGACAGTGAGGTGAATTGAGAACTGGCTGAAAGGAGAGCTCAGAGGGTCGTCATCGGGGGCACGGAGTCTAGTTGGAGGCCTGTGGCTAGTGGAGTCCCCCAGGGCTCAGGACTGAGTCCCATCCTGTTCAACTTCTTCATCAGTGACCTGGATGAGGGGACAGAGTGCCTCCTCAGCAAGTTTGCTGATGATAGCAAGCTGGGAGGAGTGGCTGACACACCTGAGGGCTGTGCTGCCATTCAGAGACCTGGACAGGCTGGAGAGTTGGGTGGAGAAGAACCTCATGAGGCTCAACAAGGGCAAGTGCAGAGTGCTGCACATAGGAAGGAATAATCCCATGCACCAGTACAAGCTGGGGGTTGACCTTCTGGAGAGCAGCTCTGCAGAGAAGGACCTGGGAGTGCTGGTGGATGACAAGTTGACCATGAGCCAGCAATGTGCCCTTGGGGCCAAGAAGGCCAATGGTATCCTGGGCTGCATTGGGAAGAGTGTTGGCAGCAGGTCGAGGGAGGTGATCCTGCCCCTCTACTCAGCCCTGGGGAGGCCTCATCTGTAGTGCTGTGTCCAGTTCTGTGCTCCCCAAGACAAGAGAGACATGGAGCTACTGGAGAGAGTCCGGTGTCAGGCTATGAAGATGATCAGAGTGCTGGAGCATCTGCCCTATGAGGAACGGCCGCAAGAGCGGGACCTCTTTAGCCTTGGGAAGAGAAGACTGAGAGGGGATCTTATCAATGTGTATAAGTATCTGAAGGGAAGGTGTCAGGGGGACAGGGACAAACTCTTTTCAGTTGTCCTATGTGACAGGACAAGAGGCAATGGGCAGAAATTGAACCACAGGAAGTTCTGCCTGACCGTGAGGGGGAATTTTTTCACTGTGAGAGTGATGGAGCACTGGACCAGGTTGCCCACAGAGGTTGTGGAGTCTCCTTCTCTGGAGATCTTCAAGGCCCGCCTGGATGCAACCCTGCCTAAGTGACCCTGCTGAGCAGGGAGGTTGGACTAGATGATCTCCAGAGGTCCCTTCCAACCTTACTGATTCTGTGATTCTGTGGGAACCACTGGGCTAAAAGCCCATGAGAAAGTGAAAATAATCTACATATAGCTTAAAAATAACCTATGATGTAGACAACTTGTGGGTTCAGCTGATGACTTGTCAGTATCTGGGGTGATGTGCAATGGATTCTCTTCATCCCCTCACTATTTAGACAATATTCATAATTCATGATGTCAGTCAGCCTAGGAGCTGAGATCTGAGATGAGCTCTGGTTCCCATCCAGACTACTCTGGATCCTGCCATGTTGGAGGATCTCCTCATGGGGCAGCATGGACAAGACTGCTTAGCTGACTGAGTACTTACCTGAGTGCTCCTGCAGAACCTTTGTGAGGAGGCTTGTTAGGGATGCCCTCGCACCCATCAGTCCGAAGGGATGATCTGGATAACTACAGCAGCTGCCAAACAGATGCTTGCAGAGACCTGCTGAGAGGCTTAGTAAAGAAACTGGAAATTCTTACAGGCGTGTAGCTTTGAGGATGAAATCTGGTTACTTTCAGGCTGGCAAGAACCTATTGATTGATCTTGCCATATCACTGCCACATCCCTTTGCTTTTATTCATCTTTGCAGCTGATACTGACTAAGTAGCAAATGTTCTGGTTAGTTCCTTCATGCATAATAGAGACAAACATTTGCTTTTTTGACCATGATGCGTGCACAGTATGCATAATCTGATTCTCTGCATCATGGGCTTATACTCTTGCCAATCCCTTATATTTGGAGGATAATTTTCCTTATCTAACATGCTTGCAGATGGAAGGTGCAAAGGAGATCACTCACTGCTGGTCTCTTACCTGTGGGGCATTCCTTTAAAAGCCCAAGGTGGTATTTGGTACTTATAACAGTCAGCTGCCTTAGAAAACATGAATGGCAACTTCCCTTTAAGCCCTCAGGATGTCAAATATTACTTGATGAGGCATGTCTTCAGTGTAAACTCTGGCAGAGGTTTATCAGGGATTTTTTACAGGGCAGAATTATTTGGCATTTTACAAGTCAAATAATCCTGGATTTTGATCAAGAGCAGGCTTGGTAGTTCAAAATAAATCCCTTTACTCATGTAATCTTCTGCATGAGAAAAAGGAGAAAAAAGGCAGGAGGAAGGAAAACATCCCATCATTTTAGCTGAATAGTTTCCCATATGCTATAATAAAATATTCATTAATTATAGCTTTTCTGGCACTGGCTCTATCACCAAAGTGAAAATTTATTTAAAAATTTCTCTGAGACTCACTGCAGTCCAGAGTAGTCATGCTTTCCTCAGCAGTGGGCCTGTTTTCTCTCCCTGCTGTGCTCTGCATCATCTACCTGATTTGAAATGTTAACAGAAGAGACCAAAGAGATGGTCTTTAAACTGGCCCTTGGTCTTTAAACTGGCCCTTGCCATCTATGTGAACAGAGCACTCAGCAGGTTTTGCTGTTGACTGATGACCAAATGAAACTTCAAAGGGGGTAAAATAGTCAGCTGGGAAGGAACCAGGAGCTCAGCACAGCTCTGGTCTATCTTACAGGGATATGATCACCTCAGCTCCTCTCTGCTGAGGGCAAAGCTTGCAAGGGAGGACAAGTGGGTTTCTCCCATGCACCTGAGGGAGCCAAACCTGCTGGAGAGGCCAAAATCCATGAGCTGCTTTGTCTGATGCATGCGTGTTGTCCACAGGCTTCACTAAAGCATAATGTGGAGCATGTTTCCAAATGTTTAAAAAATCAATGTTGAGGGCATCAGCAGGGGGTTAATGCAAGCCAGGGTTGCCACAACACTAGAGGCATTCACAGAAGAGGCCTGCAGTTGCTGCATAGGCACATTTGGCCCACGTTTCCAAAGAGGCCGTATCTGTTACTGCAGAGGAGTACACTGCCTGCCACTGTTGGGCTATTAGTATGGAAATGAGGCATGTGTGTGACAGGTGGCCTTACAACCAACACAATTAACTTTCTCCATTAGCTGACGCACTGACAAAACAGATGCAGCATCAATAAGTACCAAAAAACCCACAAACACTGAATAGGAATGACACATTGCACACCCCTATTATTTATAAGGAGGAACAGCATAATTTCTTCAGTACACAGCAGCGTAGACGAGGTGATCAAGTTTTTCTTCCATGATTGCAATGTTTGTTTGCTTCATTATAATTATTATTTTAATCTTGAACTTTATAAAAATGTCACTGCAGACCTTAAAGAGCTCTCAGTGACATACAACAGACTTATGAAGGTCTGTCACAGCTAGGAAGTAGGAAGTGAGCAGATCCTTTTCATATAAAATAAATCAAGTTGCCTAACACTAGATTCAGGAACACCAGGCTCTGAACTAGACAGAATTGCTTCCAAGCCCTTTAGTATGGCACATTTTAGCTGCCTGTGACAACGCTACCAAGGACGTTAAGGTGGAGCAGCTGTTCATATCCCTACACTGAGATAAAAGGGCTTGTGACTCAACTGAAAACATGGGATTGGGGATGATTATTTGGCATATTAGATTTCAGCAAAGGAATATGTCATGTTGGCTTGAAAGAAAAGCAGTTAGATTTCTTAATCAGAAATAAATTGAAACAGGGTCATAGATGGTATAACTTTCTGAGCTTTTTGCAGTGAGGCAGTTACTCCTGACATTGGGGGTGAACCACACAGGAGATTTAAGTAAGAGCAACAACTTGAACTGTCTGAAATGCAGAATTGTAATGTATTAACAAAAATTTTCAAAACAGCTCCCTCATGTCATATGGTGCCTCGTGAAATATTTAGATGTAAACTGAGTTGCATCCTTGCCATGTGTAAGCACTCGTAGGTCCTTTAGTTCCACTGGCTTGCACCAGAGGTTTTCCCAGGTTAAACCCATTCTAGATCTCATCCTTTATTATCCCATCCCATCCCAGTGTGAAAATGTCCTAGCATAGAGAGTGTTAGCTGCCAGGTCACACTGACAGTGGGCTATTTTGTTCCATACAGCTCCAATTAGGAGAATGTTTGCACAGATAAAGCGCTCTGTCTATAAATCAGCCCAATGCCACCATGACTGAAAATGAATGGCCTTCTTTCACTGGCCTGTGAGTTGACTGATAGGAGTCAACACCACATGCCTTTTAGTTGCTTTAACACACATGGCAGTGGTGGTAAATGCATGTTCATGACATGTTTTCTGCTACTCCCTTCAGGTCACAATTGGCAAGCAACATGCTGAAACCTGTGTAGCCCACGTCAGGTTTATGTTGCAAAGGTGAGTTTCCAGATCTCTGGATGGTCATGAATTAAACTAAAGCTAAATTCAGTTTTTTAGGAAAAAACAAAACAAAACAAAAACAAATAAAAAAACCCAGCACAACAACCATACTTACTATGGTATTCACTGCAGTCTCTTTAGCTTAGAGAAATTGAACATGGTTTTCTCTGTTTGTTTTTTATACCTCACATATATGCAGGGACGTTTTTATATTTAGATTAGATTCCTTAGAACCAATGGTGTATATATATTCAGCAGATACATATTTCTGGACTTTTCATGCCAAGATGCCAATAAAAAATGAAGAATAATTGTGAAATGCCTCATTTTATTAAAATGCTGTAGTATGGAACTAGTATTGATAATATCCTCTGGGATGCTAGTCCAATAAGATTTCTTTGAGGGCTTTGTGTTGGATGTGGTGGTTTTAGGATGTGATGAGAAACTGCAGTCCTGACTGTGGAGACGAACACTGTACTGTGTGCAAGTGCAGTGATCAGCTGCATCAGGCTGGCTAACTTCCAAGGTGACAAATTGCTTTCTGACTATCTGCCTTACAGTATCTTCAAGTGCACACAGAATTCTTCCCCAAGCATCTATACAATGCTTCTACAGTTTCTGAATTTTGCAACAAAAAAAAAGAGCAGTATTTCAGACAACATTAAGGCAAACCAGTGTGTGTATTCACCGTTATGGACAAAGATTATTTTTAAAACAGAACTGGGGTTGCAGAGAGAAGTGATAGCTGTTAGCTCGCCTTGTCCTGAGCCAGGCGTTATCAATGAAAACAACTGGATTATTTGGGGAGGGCATTTGGAAGCATCTGAAATCTGGATTAAAAATCTGTTTTCTGGTTATATTTTACAGATGGAGATTTGGAGACAGCAGAATTTTTCCTGACAGGATTAGTGATAGAAAGCCCTACATCAGACTCATAGTGGAAAGCATGAAATCTTACCTAGAAAGAAGTAACTGTCTCTCCATAATAATTACATGAGCTGTTAATTTTATTATTTCGTGCAGTGCCTTGGGATACATACCATGAAAGACCCCACTATTAAAGCATAGTTTAATTGACTGACTTACGGGACAGACCAAAGCACAGAAACCTACTAATCTAATTAGATGCACTTAGATATGCATCTCCTCATCATTTCACTGTAAAGCCCATTTCTAGCTTTGGTGTGCAGGTGTCAGGACTGTCTAGCTTCATTCTAACGACCCTAATTAGTAATCCCTACCACATAAAGCTATCTCCTCTTTTCTTTTTGACACCAACTCATCTACCTGACCAACTAATAGCTCTCAACAAGTAGGTGTTAATGAAGTGGCTTAAATTGAGGTGCCTCTAGGGAGAGCAGTGTGGAATGGAGTGAAGGTAGATTGATCTTAATGGGAAATCCCATTTTACTACCTCCCTGTGACTAAGTAATTTCAGCTGAGTGATTGACAATGGAAGCAGAAAGCTGATTTTCTCAGATCAAGAGGCCTCTGCAGTGGTTCTGTTGCACTTCAGCTTTCGCATCCGTGGCTGTGATCTGGATGCAGTCACAACTTAAATTTCATGGTTCATCCTGTTTTCACTCACTGGCAAGCAGCGTGTGAAAGACACATGGTGAATAGTTCCATCCAACGGGCTTTGCCAGTTTTATGGATATGATATATTTGTGCAAAGACTATACTGTTTATAGGCTTTTCAAAAGGAAAGGACGATTGTCAGAAAGTCTCCCTACCCCAAAAAAGAAAGCTTTTATTGACGTAACAGCCACTTGTTCACATGCAGATGTGGAAACATCCGTTTCAATAAATGTTCCTAGAAAAGCAAGCAAAAAAGAGAAGTGACTAGGGCAGAATCAAAAATATTTAGAATGAACTTAATCACTATTACTAAAAAAGGGAATCAACTGATTATCCAAGAGAAGAGCATTTGACCCACAGGGAGTTTAAAATATCACAAATTTTACTAAGAGCCTCTCCATTTCTTAGAGCTCTTATTTAACCTTTCCTATCACGCTGCATGTATGGTTAATGCTGGTTTTTTTTTTGTTTTTGTTTTTGTTTTTTGTTTTGTTTTTTTTTTTGTTGTTGTTGTTGTTAGCATAATGGGATGAGGCATTGGCACCTTGATAAACTCTCTCCACTTTGCTGTTTGCTTTTGACTCTGAGGAGTTATTAGGAGGTGGATGGCAGATTTCTGCCAGTCCCATTCTTCTCCTCTGACATTTGCTTATTTGTGGGTGCGTCGGGGGTTGCAGTTCCCGTCCAATAAGAGGTAGAAGAGGGATCAGAATCCTAGACTCTTTCTATCCTTGCAACAGGTAAAATCTGCTCAGATGCCATGAGAAATATTATATCTTGGTAATCTCTTATAATATCTGCAGACAGGTGCTGCCCTGAAGGTGTGCTTCAGTGGAAGGAAAAAGGGGATGGCAGAGCCAACATAGACCTACAGGAGACAGGTGCCCTTCTGGAGAAGCAGTTGGCAGCCAGACAGGATGCCCTAAAGCCTCTTAAATGGATTAGATTCTTATGTGTAGGCAACTGTATTGCATCATTTAGTCACAGCAAGAGTCATGATATCATGAAAATTAAGGCAGAGATCCTCCTCTTAAGCTATTAATATTAAATACAGACACAGTCACTGAATAAAAGATGCTAAAAAATGGATCTGAACCACAGTCGTAGTAAAGAATAATTATGATGAAAGCTTAGGTATTTTTTTCCAGGTAAGGAGAAATAGATTGCAATAAATATCAGGTAAATCCTTTCTCCTACTTGCCATAGTAGAACATCTTCACAGAAGACTTGTTTGATGCATTATTAAGCTGTGGAACTTCTTGCACTATTATGACTGCCAGAACTTCACCTGAGTTCAGAAAGCAGCTAGGCAAATTCACAGAAGAAACTATCAAAGGCTATTACACAAGGAAATGCAAAGAAAATGCTTTTGTTAAGAATACCCTAGAGCAGCACAGAACTGCACACTGACAGAATATTGCGTTTAAGCTCTTCCATCTTTCTTTAAGCATCAGCTCATGGTCATTCTTCTAGATGCATACTGGTCTAGATTTATCTTGGGTCTCACTCAGAATGCCCATTATTATGTTTCTGATCTGCCTTTCACGCTTGGATCATAATGTGTGTGGTGTTGGAGACATGTCTAAATCCAGGATTCCTTTGGGAAAAGAAAAAGAAAAGGGTTCTATGACTCTATACAATGCAGAATGCTTGTGTCTCTCACATGCCTCCTCCAATAGGCAGTTTTAATGTATGGAGCTGTTCTTGAAGTTTCATTTATTACAATCCCCGTTCATTTAAGTTAAATTAAGTGACAATAATGAGTTATTTGCAACTCAGAACCAGAAAGCTTTTGGAAATAATTGCAAGCAAGAGAAAGCCAGGATCTCGGTTCCTCTTCCACTGATAACATTGTAAGATGAGCCCCACTGATTTCCATTTAGGTACAGCAGTGTAAATCTCAGACATAGGAGGAGACAGGCAATATTCATGTAATGGTAGAAAGGGACAGTAATGGCTGTGCTTCTTTCTTCATAGATCATTTGTAGGAAAGTGCAACAGCCAAAAAACTGCGAAGTCAGAACTGGCAAACTCAGTGGGTGCCTGATCAAAAGCCTCTTGAGAGTCAGCTGAAGTTTGAGGGAGTAAACAGTTCTGTGTGAAGGAGCCTTGCTGGTTTGGGACAAAAATGTTCAAGCAGTTTCTAGCAGGAATATGAAGGAAGGCTTTTGTTCAATCTGCAGCCTCCGCTTCTTTTTCTCTCATTATTTATATCTTCTCTGAGACTATGGGACAGTATGTTGGATTTACAGTACCTGTGACCAAGCTACAAAACAAATGTCTGTGCACTTCAAGTATCTGAGGCGTTCTTTTCTGTCATGCAAAATGAAAGGCCTGCTTAACCTCAGAAAGCAAGGGGAAAGCAAATGGAACTAATGGGAAAGGTGCATCAGTATGACCTAACTCCATTGGTTTAACAAGGCTAAAAACGCATGACTCAATTACACAAGAGTTAGCTAATGAGGAATGGGGAAGATGTTACACTTTAAAACAAATGGCTACTAAATGAATTGGGTGCTGCCTTTCAAATCTATACCATTCAACAAAAACCTGGCAAGACATTTTCTTCACAGGATATGAATCATCCGAAATAAAAAAAGCAAGACTAGGGCCACCTACATTCAGAGTTTGTACAGTATGACCTTAAGGCCCAACATCTACCAGAAGTTGAGTAGCAAAAGGCCAAGCTCCAAAGAATAAAAGGGCTTACATCAGTATTAAATAATTCCCTCTTAGAGATGCAAATTTCTAATTAGTTACTGTGGAAACTGTAGAGGCCTGGAAGTAAGCCCTGCACAATGAGAATGAGAGTTTACTTTTTTGATTTACTGCAGGGCTGCAGTAGTTGAGGGAGGGCTGAGAGGGGGAAATAAATTCATTGCTTTTAACATGACAACAGAATAAAGTGCAGCAGCAGAAGTGACTGTTTTGTGTGCTGCTGCTGCTGTTACAGATCCCAGAGGAGCTTTATGTGACATAGTCTCACTTAAAATGCCTTCCAGGAATTGTAAAATGCTTTGTTTACAAACAAGTGACTTTCTCAACACCCTCACTTGTTGCAGCTCTGACAAAGCTCTGGGACTCTATTTTTCAAAGCCAGCAGGAGCTAAGGGTGTCTTCTGTTTGTTAGATGACTAAACCTGAATTTCAAAATATAGTATTTCTGAAAATCAAGTTGCCCTAACCAGGCCTGTACTGAGCATCAAAAATGTCTTGCTGGAAATTCTTTCAGGATTTTGAATCTAAACCAGAGCAGAAATCATTTGTTAATTACTTCTTTGTCTTTCTTTATTTATTTATATTTTACTTTACTTGAATTATTTAGTTTAAATTTGTGGAACAGTTTCAGTTCTGTGAGCGTGTAGTCTGTGCGGTCTCATCCTGTATGGTCTAGAGTAGGCACTGGGGGAGCCAGGCACCCCCAGTTTTTATATAAACCAGCAGAAGTGGAGATGATTAATTCTTTATAAATTCAGGCACCACACATATCTTCAGTTTTTTTCCTGGTACTGTATATTAATATGGAGCAATTGCAAACCCCAAAAGAAAATTAACAAATGAATGTATTTATGTTCCAGTAGCAACTGGAAGAATTATTTTGCTATAATACTGTATAATATGATTTACTCTTCTGTGGACTCCTATCTCGGCCTCTTCTATTAGTTAAAAGAAAACATGTTTTCTGCTCCTTTGCAGAGCTTGGGCTAGATGCGTGCACAGGGCATCACTGCAGAGTATGCTCCGACTCCTGATGCCCACTCGTCACTGGAGACGTCACAGCTCTGCAGGGAGCTGCATTTGAGCAACAGGGAAGGTGGGAACTGCTGCACCCAACTCTGATGCTTACAGATGAGGACAGAAGTGCCGACACTGTTAATAGTCTTGTTAGCAGAAAAGAGAGAGAGGATCACAAACTAATGGGAATTGCAGTGGGAAACCTCTTTGGTTGGTGCTGGTAGCAGTTTTAAAGAGAGGCATCATTTCTTTTTAAACCTAGCCAAGGAAATCCACCTGTCTGATTCAACCATAGGCAGTAGGTGTTTTACCATCTGACCAAGAAGATGTCAGCATCAAGAAGACTGACTGAAAGCACTATTCAGCTTGGTGGATTACCCCTTGGACCACAGTGAAAGCAAAGGATTGGTACATTACTGCTTGGTGGTTGTTACAGAAGGCTAGCTTCAGCAGAGTTAGAGAAAGATTAGCCGAGCCATGATAAGAAAAGCTGGCAATTCCTCAGTTCAAATGCAGCAATATTTCCAAGGAACAATCCCATCAATCTTCTTCAGAGACAATGAGCATAAGGGTCTTCATATGGGCATTAGTGATGGCTTTCTCCAGACCTCTGCCCTTTACATAAGAAGGATGGGGTTCAGATTATATCACATCATAAAAATGGTGTCATAGGGTTTTTTTCCTTCTTTAACTGAAAGTAAAATGGCATTCCTGGCTAAACAGTACAGTTAGTCATGCAAGTGGCATTGAGGGCTCCTGAGAAGTCTTATTATTCATTCTTTTATTTTTATTCAATATAAATATGAATATATTTCCTATTTGAAATATGTGTTGGCATTTCAAATGTCATAGAAATTATAACACTCTCAATTTCAGTTCTATTGCAGAAATTATTAGCAAAGAATTGGTCTAAAATACTCCACATTTTTTATCCTAACCTGCTGATTCAGTTGTGTTGCCATTTTTTTCAGAGTTTTCCAGTTTGTTTAGAGTTCCACATTCAAATTCATAAAATTGCTGATGGAGTGAGAATCTCTGACTAGCCAGTCTTTTGGTTCCTCAAAAGCTGATGCTCCTGAAATGTTCAGATCCTCAGTAGTTTATTTGGATGACTGGCTGGGAGCCAGAAAACCCTAGTATCTTTAGCTTTCATCTGGTTTCTTTCACAATACAGAATTTCAAGATTCATAGTACCAGGGTGTCCATCAGATGGATTACCTTGGAGTAGGGATTTGATTCCCTTTTGTTTTCTGTTGGAGCAGAACCTAGATATGAAATGAGGTTACTTTTCTCTGACAAGTTCTGCTCCAAAAAACCTGACAATATAGTTTTCCAAGGTTTATATGAACTCTGGGAAATAAATCTTCTATTCTTCCTAGACTGATGTGAGAAATAGTTTACCAAGTCATTTCTACTGAGAAATTAAAGGGAAGGAGAAGAAAGAGGTAAGGAAGAAATATAACTAAAACTCCAGGGTCATGGCCTGACAAATTAAAATTAAGTCTGCTTTCTAAAAATGGATTGGAGAAGTTTTATTGAAAAATATTCTTATAGCATTGCTGCCCTTGCATACAAGGGGAGGTGGGGGTGGAATGGATGCAAGAAGAGAGGACCATTCCTCTCACAATGCTAATGGCTTTACTACAGCTGTAGAGAGTGATTAAGAATAAAACAACATTTCAATCCGTTTTCCTAAGGAACCTTCACTTGAAGAACAGAAAAAATTAAACCAAGACAGTAAAACTCAGAGGAAACAAAGGGGGAGAACTGCCAGCCTCTGAAGTCCTAATGCTCATTATAGCTGGTGCATGTTTAGCTTGTAAGAAGGGCCTTGAGAGGAAAGTAATTTAAGCAAACCAACCTGGGCCATCTTTTCATTCTTTGTCATGCACTGCTGTTGTTACCTTTAGAATTCCAGCAGTGGGGCTGGTTGTGTCCTGTTTTAGTGCCCTTCGTAAAGCATTCCCTTTTCACCAGCTCCGATGGCCCCATTGGAGTGGCCATGACAATGGATGTTCATTTTACCGCTATAAAAAGGTTTAATGATTAAAAGGCCGCACCATTGCACTCAGCCACAAAACTCATTCTTCCACTTCTGTGGAGCCCTTTGATTCAAAATGTTCTTTTGACAGGATCAAGAGTGGTTTTCATTCTGTTGGGCAGCAGAAACATCTGCATTTTTTATCCTCTGCCTCCTCCTCAGTGCACATAGTTAATGTGTAATTAATGAAACATCCCTTCTCGGAGTGGCACACAATCAGCCTAGGTCTCCCACCAACCTCGCTCCAGCTCCAGTAAAGCAGGTTTGCTTTTATATCCTTGTACTCTCATTCAGTAGTAGTAATAAACCCCGTTCCAGGCTTATCTAGCCAGCTTACATCTTAATCTTTCTTTTTTTTTCTCGCGCTCTCTCCTCAGGGAAAAGGGATAAAAAAAAAGAGAGAGAGAGAGAGAGAGACCTCTCTTTCTTTTAGGTTATCCGAGCACGTTGGGAGGGGGGAACCAAACACATTGCAACATTCAAAGCAAGACAGAGAGAACAAGGAGTCTAAGGAAAGAGTCTCCTCCTCCCTTCTTTCCCTGGAAAAAAAAAATAAAGAGGCTGGTAAGCAGTCAGGAAAGCTGAAAAGGCAGTTACACAGGAAGGATTTCTAAGCCCTGTATGTTAAGGCCTTCAAGACCAGGAAAGTGCTTGCTCTCATTAGTGCAAAGCATCTGAAATCTAACATAAAATGCAGCAGAATAGGACTACGTCCTCCTGTACAAGAGTAGCCCCTTCATCTACTCTTCCACTGGCATAGGTTGGGAGGCTGCTAGCTCAGCCTGTGCTTGAGAGCTCTGATATTAATGCTTTAAATACCATGAGGTCTAAAGCTACATATTGCACAGTGACTGCTGAATGTTTTGCAATCGTATTTATTTATATTTACTAAAAGATGCCAAAGAGCATAATATTTTCACTCTCCTCAACATGTGCAAACTTGGCAGAGCCATACCCTCATCCGTTTTTATTGGCTCTGTGGCGCTTAAATTATTTTACTTTGTTTTCAGAGTAACTATGTAGAATAGAGGAGAAAAGTACTCCTACATTTGTTCGTATCTAATAACCTTTCAACAGACACCAATATTGAAATTACTTTAAGGGATCCAAATGGATTCAAATAGATCGTGATCCACAAACATGGAAAGAGATCAAAAAGAAAAATATGTGGAATCATGCTGCTCCTACATGTAATGACATGAACTAGGATCTCTGTGAGGTTTAGGAGATGTAAAACAAGTTGCAGAGAGAAATCATCATCTTCATATTTATCTATCTGACTGTGGAACTGTTATTCTTGACATCCTGTAGCCTCTGTGTGGCTATATCAGAGGAAGAGGAGAATGCTGTGCTCATGAGGATTTCATTTTGAGCTGAAGGTCCAGCTGGAGACATAATATGTAGAGAGAAGTAATGAAGAAAATGATCTGATAATCAAGAAATTCACCATAAAATGAAGTCAGGATGATCCCAAACTATTTAAAAATTCAGGTCAAATTCAGAAACTAGATTTCCTTGGAAAAAAAAAAGTTCAGAAGTAAATCATATCACTCCCTTTCTCCTTCATCCTCCTGCAAAGGGACCCTGCCCACCCAAAGAAGGTGGAAGCCACAGGTTTGAGTCCTTCCATTTCTTGAGGTGATTCATCCTCTTGCTTCGCAGTGTATCAGGCCAGGCCCTAACCACTCAACTGCATCTCCATCAGAGCTGGGTGGCACTCTCTCTCCTGCTGGTGTGGCCTTTCCCTGAAAGGGGGTTTCCAGACAGAACTACTCCATGGGCATCAACGCAGGCAGGGAAGCAAGCAGCACTCAGGAGACCACAACCACTTGGCTTGCCCCTGGTATGAGACTCCCATCACGTGGCGGGAAGGTTGCCAGTGCTTCCCAGCTGGTGGAGCTGAAGAATTCCTGCCCTAGCATTTCCGTCTGGCTCCAGTGTCAGGGAGCTCAGTCTGAAGCACTGCCCGATGCTGAGTGAGAGCCTCCAGCTGGCACTCCCTTTCTGCTGCCTTCCTATTCCTCTCCCTGATTGGCACTGTTGTCGCATTCATTGCTAAGCCACTGGAGCAGGAACTGAGAGAGAAACATAGGTGTCTCACCTCTTCAGGTGAGATCTAAGAATATACCTACCTTTCTCCTCAATTGATTATAAGTGTTTAACACAACATGAAAGTGTGCCACCTCTAAAACATATTTGTTCAGATCTGGCCCTTGCTTGACTCAGGACAGAGATTTGAGCCATGGTCCCTCCTACCTCTCAGGACTTTGGTTTAACTATCAAACTAGTTTTCAACATTCTAGACCTTCTTTTTTTTTCCTATAGAAAAGATGTGTATTTGTATATACATACTTTTACATTTATTTTTACACATTTTATATATATAAAATCTCTCCAAGATTTAATTTCAATTCAGACCAAAAGTTTTTTTTTAATATTTTGGGTTCAACATCTGGACCAAAAATATCATTTATTTGCTTGATCTCCAAAACACGAAAGTTAGTCTCCATTAAAACTTTATGTATAAGTTTCAAATGAATTTAAATCAGTAACATTTACAGCTAAAAAAAATGTACCCACTGGAGCAGCTTAGGTCCTCTTCTGAATTCCTCCTTTTAGAAGCCTTCGCTTTCCTCCACATGAGGAAGAAAGGGGATTCCTCTCTAGATGCCTACATGAGATCCCTTTTACTTCTTGCCTGTGATTTACTTTTTATCCGTGTATAAAGTATCATCCAATTTCCTATATTATACTAAATCTGAAAAATCACTATTATTCCAATAAAACTAGACTAATATAGGAAACAATTGCAAATATGTAACACTACAAATATTGTCTCTCTGCTTTGGAATTATAGCTAGAAGGAAGACCTGCCTACAAAACTCGAAGGAACAGGTGGAGGGGGGTTGGTATAAAACCACAGATCCAGTATGATATAGAACAGAACCAATGCTGCTCTTGCTTGTCCCAGTCCAGTTCCCAAGTAACCTCCAAGAGATCAGTAGAATGATTCCACATTTCCATCCACATCTGCAGCAAATTTCTGTTTTCAGGTAGATACCTTAACTTGGCCTCCATTACAGTCAATTGTATTCATCTATAAATAGCAGGAATCAAGATCTGGACAACAGCAATGGGAAATAGTGTCTTGCAACACGATTCTTTGGGCCAAATTCCACATGCACAGCTCCCACTGAGATCCAAATATGGGCAACATTTGTTTCCAGACTGAGCACAGAATATGTCTCTATTGTTATTGAAATAGAAAAGGGCATGAGCTTTTGGATATTATTCTACTGGTCAGGCTTAGCAGCTGATCCTATATCCAGTGATCAGAAATAATTTCACTAAATAATTATTTTCACTAAATAGTTACTTTTAAAGTGGTGCATGTTTTTAAAATAAGGACTCAGATATAGCAGATTGCTAAAAGTAGGCAAATTTGCTGTGAGTAAACTTTGCTCAAGAATGTTGGCTGCAGCTGTGCTCAAATAAAAACAGCTTCCTACTTCTTAGAAAAGAAGCATGTTCTTCTGATCCTGTGCCATGGGAAGGCTAGTATTCTGGGAGGGCCTGGAACAATTGCTGCAGTCACTGAGCTGCACTGCAATTTATTTGAATTCTGGCTAGAGACTGGGAAGTCCAAGTTAGCTTGCCAGACCATTCAGAGAAAAGAGGCTTCAAAGAGAATTTTATACCCTTGATTCCAAAGTGTAAGTGAGTACGGAAAGAGTATAATGTTTGCTGTTGGGATTAGCCTCCTACTGCGTCAGCTACATATGAACGCACTGAAAATTGGCGGCATGTAAGGGGAAATCTCTTGGCTTTCTGCAGCTGAGCTAAACCCAGGGAAGATTTCCAAACACCAGAGCAGAAGGTGTGTGAACCTCATTATCTTCTCCTAGCATAGAAAGGGAACAAAGCAAAAATCACATTGAAAGGGGTAGAAACCAAAAGACAACATAGAAAGAAAACATTCCTCATTTTTAATTGCTATAAGAAAACCCGTGGTATTGTCGAGGGCTGCTTGAAAGACCTGTTGCACAACTGTATGCAAAGCTAACAGAACAACAAGTTAGAATTTGTGCTTTAAGGAAAAAGGTAATTCAGACTAAAAATACATTAGAGGGTTTTCTATTCTATAAGGAAATAAGAAGAGCCCCATCTACTAGCTGGCAGGCTGTGTCCTTGCCTTTAGAAAAGATTGGTGTCATGCTATACCAGTTTTTACTTATGCAGACTATTCCAACACAACACCAAATCAAAGGACCCTCTGCTCAGTATGATCTCAAGGTTTTTTCCCTCTCCTCTAGCTTCTTTCCTATGTTCTTTCCCTGACTTAAGAGCCCCTCCAAGAGCCTTTTGTATTTCCACTTAAAAGAACCAGTTTTGACTTCTCAGGGTATCTGCCAGAGGGACAGATATATCCACACAGGGAGGGAGATTGCTACACTGTCAGCTCAGAGATTTCCCTCTCCACAATATTCACAGCCCCAAGTAAGGGGTCTAAGTTCTTCAGACCTGGGGATGAGTTCTGCACTGCCAAATAGGAGGAACAAAAGGCAACATTCTGAACAGGAATTTGCTTGAGGCAGCTCATGGCAATGCTGAGAAGAGAGGTGGAGCTAGGGATCTCATGCCTCCTTCATCGTCAGGCGGCACTGAGGGCCTATGTACTTCAGATGCCAACAGTCTCCCACATGGGGCCATCAAATAGAAACCAATTTGCCTGAGGAAATGAGAATGGCCAAAAGAAATATCACCAGACCCTTTAGCAGAAATGACAGCAAGCTCAACGCTGAGAAGCAAATGGGAGCAGCAGCAAGTGAGAGAGAAGCGCAAGAGCTATTCCAGCTCCCTTTACCAATACTGGCAGAGAAAGGATGTGGTGCAGTGCAGTCTGACAAGAGGCCATAAACTGGTTGTAAGGGAGGAAATTTCACTGGGCGATGATTCAAGTGTATGTGGGCCATGGGTACAGTTAGGGAAACTTTAGTGAGACAGGTTATACTTTTTCACTTTTAATTTGAGTTCTGATTGAAACGAATATGAACCTCCAAATGAAACTTAGCTAAAAGGGTAAAAACTGCTATTCCATGTCAGTTAACTACAAATAAAAACATTTTAACATTGCTATCCAATCTATGATTTTCTGATTTTTTTTTCAGAGTCAGTTTAAATATGGATCTAATTGCAGCTTAGCTGGCAGACTAAATAGCAGATAACTCCCCAGATCTCATGCTGAGAGTACAGACGATGCCACTCTGGAAAAAAAGAGTGGTTGAAAAATACATTCACATATTGCTAAGTTGTCAAGAAAAAAATTGCTAAGAAACAGAATTTTTTATCTACTTCTTCAAGTTGGGGTAGAGAAGTACAAAGTACATTTTGAATTGGGAAACTGAGAATGTCACTATACTAACCATGACAATGCTGTTTAAACCATCTCTAATTGTCTTTTCTTCAAATTTCCTTTATAACTTTATTTTCACCTCAGTCTGTCCTGTCTTGTGTCAGCACAATGGTTTGTCTGGCACTGTGAGAAATGGGAATCTAGTGGAAAAATAACCTAGCAAAAAAAGAAAACATCCTTTCATTTCTTACACAGATCAACTTCTTGACATGGTTTGCTGTAGGGTCATGTGAACAGCTGGATCAGTATAGTGGAGGAAGTGAAGCAGGGCTAAGGATCAAATAAATCAGGACTGATATCAAAAAGTGGCTCATGTAACCACGGCCTGAAGAGCTACATTTTATAAAAACAGATTTGATGGAAAAATAAGAGAAAATTGTGTTTCAGTGTCTTGCATCTGGCCTTCTCCACTTCTTCATAGAGATGTATCACCCAAGTAATTGTTAAGAGAAATATGAAATAATATATGTATTCACAGTTCTAAGATATCAGACAGCTATGTTACTCAGGGCTATCAGGTTCCATGTCTCATCTGGAACTTCTGGAGATTTGGTGGAAACTTCTGGTACCCACAGTGCCTGTTACCTCCTGATCCATCTTTCTCAGTCTGGGAATATGAGCCCTAAAACAACCACAACATGCTATCTCTAGCTGCTTGTATACTCATTTAAAATGTTGTTTGCCTTTCCTTGACTGTTTGGCTTGAGAAACATGCTGTGGAATTTAAATTCACTCCCCTCCCATGCTAATGTCGACATTATTTGTGTGTAAACACATTACATAGGATAACAGAAATGTAAATGAGATTTCAATGTTGAGCTGATTTACAAACAGCCAGTCTCTTAATTTATTGAAGTCTGCCTTGTGCCCTGTTTGCACATGATTAGCAGCATATACCATACATAGGGTGCCCTTCTGTAACATGTTCAGAAAGCAGAAATGCAAAATATATACCATTATAGCACCCAATGAAGATCTTACTGAGCTTCAAGATGCTTTGAAATATGTAATTACTAACTTAACTCTGCCTGTGAACTTGTCCTCATTAACTTCATAATTAGCAAGATCTTGTTTGATCTTGGAGTTCATTAGACATTGCAGCTGGAAGATTGTTTCAGTTTTAACACATCAGAATAGACAATTAAAGTGATAATAAAGAATCAATATCACTTCCTCGTTTCTTAGATTTTTCCAAGGTTGCAGTGTGCCTAATTAAATCTTATTTGAAACTACGAGAAATTAAAAAGTAATGTTTTCATATTTATTTTGGATAAACAGGCTGTTTAAAAGGCTATTTGAAACATGCTCTGGGACATACTTTCTACCTGCACTATGAGAAAATGTATGGAATGATTTTCAGATTCAGCTGCAGACAACTGAGACTTGCAAGGACAATACCCTCGTGTTCCCAGTACTGCCTGAAACACATACAAATCCTCTTCCCTCCTTTTAACTTTGTACAATACAACTATAAAACTTAGTTGATGCTGAGAGTGCCTGCAGAACAGTGGCACCTGAACTCAGGTCATTATGGTGCTCCTTCCTCCTCTGCTTTCCCCGTAAGAGGCCTGCTGGGATCCTCTTACACAGCTGTGGCTTTCTGG